>NC_079421.1:7224842-7479842 GCF_026213295.1 Gadus chalcogrammus | reverse complement strand
CTGCAGGATCCTCTGCCTGTTGTAAACCAGAGCGAGTGAGAAGAGACGGGTAGAGAGTATTTATAGTATATTGTTTAGTATGGGCATACTGAATATAATGGGAGAATGTGTTAAAAAGGAGGAGGGGACACAGGGAGGGCTGGTTCAGTCCTGGCATCACAGGTTGTTTCAGGTGAGGTGCTCACAGCATCAGTAATACATATTGAGTAAACAACTCCTCTGAGATACACTAAGAAACCATGGAGCGGCATATACCGAGTGTTGTCTGAATAACATGAAGGTACATATCGCTAGAGGTTATCTGGATGCATGTAAACTGCCATTTCCCTGTGTAGAAATATAAACTTTCTTATAACGCCACCAATTAGAGCCAGCTGGCCAGGTTACCTGAGCCAAAAGGAAGATAAAAAGACCTTGGAGAATATAGTCTGATGTATATTGTTATTTTTATATTGTGGTCAATGAAAGCAGCTGTGCATTCTAATGCCAGCTCAGACTGCAATCCATCTTCAATCTGGATCTGGATCCAAAACTCCAAAACTGGTCCCTGGCTGAACAAGGTCAATAATTTTGATCACAACTTTGGTGAAGGATTGCCACAGCCAATGAATAGACAGAAAAACACAAAAGCCCTATACATATTTATATTGTTATGAAACTATATTGCAATTATCTCAATATAGTTTATGGTTTTATCCCCTTATGTTCTACACAACAGCTCTGTTTCTGGTTCTGTTTGAAGCTAATGTTGTACAAAAGCACCTGATCCACACCTCTGAGCAGCTCCGTCTGTGAGCCGTCTGAATCCGCCTCCTCAACGGAGTCAGATCTAAATGAAGATGCTCAATGTACCGGAAGTTTGGCGATGTTTAGCGTGACGGGTCCTCTCTGCTCGTCTGGAGCGGAACGTCTGAGATTAACGGGCCTGGTTGGAGCTGACTCCACATATGGATGCTCTCATGTAGGTCCTCATTTAAATGAAGTGACCTGGTTGGAGCTGACTCCACATACACACATGTAGAATATTCCACTCAGCACAGTTTGGAGAACGATGCGAGTCTCTGGTCTTGGTAGTTTCTTTTGACGATATTATGTGTAGCAAATCACTATATGTGTAACTCTGTGTGCTGTATTGACTGGGGGGCAATAGGTGCCACATATTGTGTCTTACAATCTGGACTCAAACTAGAGTATATAGACGTAAATCTGGATGTTAGATGTTAGACATGTCAGAATTATGCATGTTGTTTTACTTGCAGTATATGTGCTGCAGAAAACCCCTTCACATTGCCTAACCATCCAGCTTTGAGGCAGAGGTTGACATTCTAAGCCGAATGCTGAATGGCTGGTTTTCACTGTAGAACTCACCTAATGAACAGGTTGTTAATTACAGACAAATATAATTGAATTATGACCTGTTAACACCTGCAGCCTGCAGTTAATCACTGTATGTAGAGCTAAACATAAACAACCTTATGATAATGGTAGTATATTATTGTTCTTCCTATTATTATCATTTTATTATTATTCACACAGAGGGTGATGTGTTTTTGTGGACGGGCTCGAGAGAAGAAAGGATTCAACAATGGACAATTAGAGCTTTTCAAGTGAACGCTGAAACCTCCGCAATATTAATTGACAATATCACTTTTTGAACATCCTGCGAGGACACGATGGCAGTTCTGATGTAGAATCTTTCTCTCACCTCAGTTTCTCTTTTCATGACTTCAATTTCCTTGTTATTATCTGCTAATAAAAACTATTTGTTGGTTATTTATTTTCTTTAAATCCCTTGGAAAGAAGCAAAGGGCATTATCATATCTCTCTTTCTGTTTACTTGATAGATATTATCCCACTTTAGGTGACAATTACTACATGCAATGTCTCCTTTCATCATATCACTTTCATTGTGGTTTGTAATTAATAGATATATGGGTAAAATTGTAAAGAAGCTTGAAATAGGGGTTATTTGATCAATAAACAATCAAATGCCATCACGAGACGGCAGTGAGAAACTTGGCAGCATGAGATTAATTTAGATCATTTTCCCCGTTCAAGGGTTGGAGGTTATTGAAGCAGGGCTGTGGAACACTAAGCCTCGCTCTCATTCTTCACGGCTGAACTCTTTAGAAATGTGAAATACTGGCCACACAAATCCATAATCACTATGGAGCCTTAGGTGTGTTGCTAAAACATAGATTCTAGCTTCTAACCTATGGTATTGTAGAGTGTCATCATGGTAATTACATGTGTTTTTTACATTGACATTAATGGGTGCTAAAAGGGGTAGCTAGACTATTGATTCTGACGCCCCTTAAACCCGGACACCATGACAAATGTAATGGTTAGCTAATTTGCCTTGACAGTAGTTGCCAATTGTGGTGAAGAATTACACATGTATAATAATAAAAAAATCGGACCCTTTATATACAGATAGTACGTTTTCACACCACACGCTGCATCACATGTATGCAAAAGCTTAACTCACACAATAAAATAGGGATGGATCCAAACAGACTGGGACTCAGGAAACGTCACATAAAGAAAACTCAATATCTCTGTTCGGCTGAAAAAAAGCACTACAATTGGGACCTCCAAAGAACCAGAGACAGGAGAAAACAATGAACTGACAAAGGAACAAAGGAAGTGAACAATGAGGTGTTCTGATATCCATACTTCGCAACCGCCGCCGCGGTTTATCACCTGCCAAAAACATCCCGCTTTGAACGGTGAACCCGTCACGCCTAGCAACTATAAAAAGCAAAAAAGCTATAAAAGCTACAGTGTGTGATTTTCGCTTCCAAATCTGCAATTTCTTAACCACTAATATTGTTAAAAATAGCACCAAACCTCCGCAGTACCATGACTAGGGTCCCTACACATAAAGCGAAGCACCAACAACTTAGTTTGGATAACCAGAGTTTATTCAAAAAGGCTGTTTTACAAGCATTAACGGTAGTTCCATGTTTACAGGGAGTCCACCACAAGTCGATTAACGAATGCACCGGAGATCAGTTCAAGGAGGAAAGTTTTGGAATGTTTAATTTATGTAATTTATATTTATAAATAATATATAGCGAGTGTATTGCAGCTGTTATAGCGGGCTGTGCGGGCTGTGCGGGCTGCGCTTGATTCATGGAGTCAGAAGTAGATATCCCCGTTCACTCCAATACAAGTAGGTGTCATGATCCACTCCTGGTTTTCCCATTCACCTGCCTGCCACCCTGATCTCCCCTAATTAACCCAACCACCTCCACCTGTGATCCCTCTATATAAATTCTCTCTCCACTCAGTCTCTACCAGATCGTCTCTCGTAGTCACAGAGCTTTGCCGCAACTCCTGAACTATTCTACAACGCTGATCCTGCCTGCATCCGACCTCTCGCCTGTCTGACCACCTGCCTGTTGTCAAGTCCCTGCCGGCCTGTCTGCTTCCCAATCTCCTGCCCCTCGCCTACCTGTCTGTCCTCCCGTTGCCGACCCCTTGCCTGCTCGCTCCTTGTCTTTTTCCGGTAATCTTGGATTCCGTTTCTGAACAATAAAACCGTTGAACTGTTCCAACTCTGGTCTCGGTCTGTGCTGTTCTTGGGTCCAACTTCACGCCCCATTACAGCGGGGAAGAGGAATTTGTCACCGCAAGAAAATTCTGGATATCAATCAAAGGCTCATAATTATCTTTATACGATGTATTAATAAAAATGAAGAGCTGAGAGCTGAAAGGAGTCGTAGTGAAACAAATATTGTTTCATCCGCGAGGGCACAGTGCACGGCTCCGTAACTTCTCGTGTTAGTCTCAAGTGGTCATTATGATTTTTGTTTTACAATACAAAAAAAATATTTTTACACAAGGTGTATGAAAAGGGACAAACTAATCTAGGTCCATGCTCCTGACTCAGCATTTTGACCGTTTTTTTCACTGAAAGGACCATCCGGGTCCTTTCAATGCACTTCTTTGCACCCCGATCGTATTTGGAACGTCCTACATACTCACACTAAGTTTAGTAAGTATGGGAAGTATCGATATCAGAATGAGGCTCAGGTGGGAAGAATAGCGAGAATACTCGGAAGTGAAGTGATTGGAACAGTCAAAGTATACCTACGAATGGACAAAGTCAGACCATGACACCTCGGACCATTGGGTGTGTGTACAGTGTGTGTGTGTGTGTGCATGGATGAGTCAAACGTTAAAATGTGTGTGTGCGTGTGTGTTAATCTCTTCACATGCACACTTTCAATCCCACAAAACTCGAACAAGACGGCCGAGTGGTGATTCATGACATCAGCCCAGTGTCATTTTGCTCATCAATTATTAAAGCAGTATGGAAGTGTGAAATGTGTTGAACGGGCCGACAGACATGAGGGAGGATCAAAACTCCTTAGGGTTGAAAGGTATGTGGGCCTTTTACCCCCTCCAGCCTGCTTGGGGTGCAGTCAGACTATCAAAGTTAAAGGATAACTGAAACATTACACAGACATGATGTAGGGCTGACTTAATCAAGTGAAAGATGGAAATCAGCAGCCAGGTCACTTCTCTCCCGAACGTCTGTCCAGACCGTGCTGAGGTCAGCAATAAGGTCAAGTGGCTCAACAGACATGCTACGTGCATAGCATCAGATTCAAAGTCTGATTCCATTTTAAATGAGTTTGTAGTGCCGATTTGTCCTCAATAAAACAATAGAATCTTACGCAGTGCAGGGAAAAGAGTCAACTGTCCAGTCGTGAATTTGAGTTTCTGAAGGTTTATTTCCCAATCTTACAACAGTGGGAACTGGCCGCCTCATCTCCTTTGTCTCTCTCTTACAGCTGGTAAAAAACCCTTCCCAATGCCTGTTTTACCTATGCCCGCCTACCTCTATACATAGGCTAGTAATAATTTCAAAACAAAAGCATAAACAAACTCAAATTAACTTTAATGTATAATACAAACGAGAAAATAAACATAAAATAATCATATTATTTTATATTAAGTAAACAAACTAAATACATGTTTTACAATTAAATCTTACAACTGCATAGCTCCAACAGAGTTCTCAAAGTCTTACTTGTCTGCCTCTTCTGACATCACTAGTGGGCGTTTCCACCTAGATGTGCGCTGGATAGATGAGCGACACATTTGCTACTGTCCACTGGGTAGGCTGGTAGACTGATGCATTAATCATTGACACACTCGCCCATGTAAGAACACACACGCAAACATCACAGCGACACACTCGCCCAGGTAAGACGTTATGTTTTTAAACATAACGGTTCCGCTATCGACTAACTCTCCCAGGTAAGACGTTCCGTCTAAAGACTGTAGAAAATGGGATAAAAGAAGGGAAGATACAATTTCTCACCTCGACAAGCAATGGCAGGTCGTTCATTTCGTCATATAAAAAATGCTAAATTCAGACATCGTGCCGACCGGCATATGAAGTCGAGTCATGTGAATATTTACAGAACACGGCTAAATGTGCATGGTACCTTGGCTGCACGCTGCTCAGGGCCACACCCCCACCCTCCCCATTGACCCGCCTCTCTCCTCATTTGCATTCAAGCTACAGACACCAAAACGGCGCATTTGGGGAAAGCTCAATGTGCGACTGGCTCGTAGTGACTGTAATTCTGCACCACGGCTGAATTTCGGGAACGTCTTCAAATACTGTGTTTAGGGCCTGCTAATATCGATATTAAAGCGTCCATAAAGTTCTATGCCATGGGACCTTTAATAATTGATTTGCATGCATAGTATACTACACTTTCCATTGAACAATTACCCCTGTTACCACAAATTGACTAATTTTATAATGTCATCAAATGCTCAGACACTAGCTGCTTTCAGACACACGTGTAAATCCTGATATTCTCCTGATGGGCCGTATGTGTGAACAATATATCCTGACATTTGTACCCTGAAAATCTCCTGAATAATACTACCCCTGAGGTAGTATTTTCTCCGTAGGAACTGTAAATTACCTAATATTTGAATGAGGAGTAGAAAGTCAGTATTCCTGACACCACTTCAATGGGCGTGTTGATGGCGTTTCTGCATGTCTTTGAGTGGCCCCCTCAATGATAATCAGCCTGTTGCCTTTTGTTCGCTGAATGGTTGAAAAGTATTTACATGTTGGCACTGCTTTTAAGAGTAATTTCTGGTGACCGATTGTTATGCGTTGTAACATTATAGCCAAAATGGTATTATGTTATGCGCTCAGAAATTTGTTACATTATCGCCTGGTGTCTCCACATTATTGCTATGGGTTTAATTACAACTAGAGGTTGATTAAACTCGAGTAGATTAAGAATATTAAAAAAATCAATACACACATACACAAACCTCTTATTAATGTGGTGAAATTAGAGGGTTTGATGCTTGGATCACAGGGGGTGAAATAACTTTTAAATAATGATGATGATGATGATGAATAATGCATCAATTTCTAGATAGATGGGGATAAGTTGATTTGAACATTAAAAAGAAACAATGTGCAAAGTATCATGTTGTTGTTGCTGTTGTTGTTGTTTATTCGTCAGCCGGGCCAACTGGAAGTCATAAAACCAATCACTACACATGACTAAGTGCGAGACTGTGATGAGGTATAGCAATACACACACACACACACACACACACACACACACACACACACACACACACACACACACACACACACACACAAACACACAGATGAACCCGTACGCCCACACAGGCTGGCGTCCCGCCGGGGTGTCGGGGGAGCAGCTTGTGGGAGCAGAGAGCGTCAAACGATGGCTCTGTCCCGCTCGGTGTGCGCTGGGGGCTCACACTGCGATGTCGCTCATCACCAGCCCCACCCCACCCCACCATCACCACCACCTAACCACACCCCACCACCACCACCACCACCTAACCACACCCCACCACACCCCACCACAAGCCCACCCCACCATCACCACCACCTCCACCACTATCACCACCGACATTAGGCCCAACGTGGAGTTCTACACTCTGGGGTGCATAGCGCAGGGGGGGACGGAGGGAGCACCACCACTGGCTGTCGCCCTGCGTGGTTGATTTGCAGTCTGTTTGAATGTGTGAATGAATGGTTGTGAGTCGCGTTGGATAAAAGCGTCAGAGAAATCCCCTAAATGTAATGTCATTTCTGTGAAGGTGTGTTTGATACTTGGTGCGCATACCTGGGATAGATTAAGAATATTAAACAAATCAATACACACATATACAAACCTCTTACCGAACCCATTACAGTGATCAGCTCTCATCAACTCTGCATCTGTCTGACGGTTCTAGCTGTCCTGTTAAACTCCCATGCTACACATGGTGCTCATAGGGGACTCTGTGACGAGCTGAGATGGTGTTGAGACAGAGAGTGGATGCAGACCTCCCAGAACCGTCAGAAGAGTTGGTGAGTAAATAATTACATAGTCGCCGTGTGCAGGGATGGAAGGGATAAACAACAATGGGTGACTTATTATACTACAGCTAACAACAGAATGGTTACTTAGACAGCAGCATTGTTAAATACTTTTAAATTGATCCTGATTGATCAATAATGTTCTGAGGATGTGCATTGACAGTCATTGAGTAAGTTCCTAATCAATGTGCTACAAAGCCAGCATTAACAACAAAGGAACAGACAAAAAAATATGCTCAAAGCACCACTGACAAAAAACTGACTTAAATATCAGCTGATAAGATGATGTTAAACCAATCATGTTACAGATGAAAATAACCAATATTTAATAATTGTTGGTAACCACTCCTTCACAACCCCGTTGTATGTTTTATAAAGTAACTCTTTGTGGATTATTACTTACATACACTATACTTTGTGTTTCCATAATTTTCTTTCATTCGAAAAACCTGCTGATGGCATCATTATCAGTTTTCTTTTGATGATGAATATAATATGAATGATGAATATAATATTGTAGATAATTGGCATCATTATCAGTTTTTTTTTGATGATGAATATAATATTGTAGATAATTCCTAACAAAGGCTATGCGTTGTATACAGCGACCTTGGTGCTGACCTTCAGGTTACGGTTTTCAAAAACCCTGCTGCGCAGACGTCCAAATGATGATGAGGCTTTATTGATCCGGGTGTGTATTTCTGTGTCAAGGGAGCAGCATGAGGACAAATTGGAGCCAAGGTAAGTGAAGTGATCCACTGTTTTAAGTGGAACACCGTGTATGTGGAAATTGGGGGGGGCGGGGGTGTTGAGATGGGACATGACCTCAGTTAACCTGTAGGCCAAAGGATTGGTACAGACTGGATATTGTGTTGAGGGCGTGCAGCATAGAGTCCGGGCTGTGAGCTAAGATGTTACATTCATCAGCATACTGAAGCTCACAGATTTGGCGGGTCTTTGTCTTTGTGTGGGCATGGAGCCGACGGATGTTGAAGAGGCTTCCATCAAGGCGGTATTCAACATGGACACCGTCTTCATGTCCCATGACACTGTGAAAGAGGCAGGTGATGGCAGAGAGGAGGATGTTAAAGTGCACCGGAGCCAAGACACAGCCCTGCTTCACCCAAACGTTTACCTTGAAAAACTCTGACTAGAATTCTCCTGTGAGCACTCTGGCATGCATCCCATCATGCAGCTGCTGTAGGATGCTAAGAAACTTGGGTGGTACCCCAAGTTTGCAGAGGTATTTCCAGAGCAACTCACGGTTGACGGTGTCAAAAGCTTTGCTGAGGTCGATGAAGGCTATGTAAAGGTCTTTGTGATGCTCTCGGCTCTTCTCCAGCAGCTGCCTCAAGACAAAAACCATGTCAGTTATTGATCTGGTCTTCCGGAAACCACACTGTGTTTCCGGAAGCACACCTTCTGAGATGTGCTCAACCAATCTGCTGAGCATGATCTTGGCCAGGACTTTCCCTGCGATGGAGAGGAGAGATATTCCGCGGCTGTTGGCGCATACTGCTCTGTCTCCTTTCTGTTTATAAATGACCACAATGTTATCATCCTTCCAGTCCTGTGGGAGGGTCCCATGTTCCCAGATGTTTTTGATAAGGGGGTGCAGGCGACGCGTGAGGATGTATCCTCCGTTTTTGAAAACCTCTGCAGGGATTCCATCGGGTCCAGCGCTTTTATTGTTCTTCAGCCCTGCAATGGCTCGCTGGATTTCTGAGTACAGTGGTGGGGTGACCAGGTGCGTGGTTGGCGGGAGGTCTGGGAGATTATCCAGAATATGTGGATCGACAGGGATGGTGTGATTGAGGAGACTCTCAAAATGATTTGACAAGAATCTCGTGGCGGTCCTTGAAGAGTGTGGACCCATCAGCTGATCGGACTGGGGCAATCGCAAATTCCTGGGGCTGTACAATGTTTTTATGGCATCGTAGAAGCCTTGAATGTTGTTGCAATCTGCCAGGTTCTGGATCTCTTGCGCCCACCAGGTGTCCTCCATATTCCGGAGGGCTCGCTGGGTTGCTGTTCTTGCAGCAGTAAAGGTGGTTTTAAGGGTGGGAGATCCAGGGCAGGACAGGAGAGCTTTGTGGGCCTCATGCTTGGTTATTAGAAGTGACTGTATCTCAGTTGAGTTACAGTCAAACCAGTCCTGGTGACGTTTCCTTGACTGACCGAGCACCTCTATGGCTGCGCTATGAATAGCCTGGCGCAGGGCTGGCCAGTTGGCTGATTCCTCCGGGATCTTATAGAGGTTTTCATCAAGGAGCCGTCGAAGGTTGTCTTTGGGGCGGCAGTAGCTCAGGAGGTAGAGCGGGTTGGCTGGTAACCTGAAGGTTGCTGGTTCGATCCCCGGCTTCTCCTAGCTGAGTGTCGAGGTGTCCTTGACAAGGTACCTAACCCTGACTGATGTCGTGATGTCGAAGACAGACATCCTGTCTGTCTTCGACAGCTGCTGCTGGAACAGAGACTTCCAACTCTCCAGCAGTAGCGCCCCAAGGCCAGATATGCGCCCAGTGGGAAAAAATGATGATGATGATGATGATGATGGTGGTGGGGCTGTTCAGCGCTGTACGGTTGAGTATCTTGTTTGGAGCTGTCCTCGGGCCACGGGGCTGAATGCTAATAAGTAGTTTGGATCTGACCATGAGGTGGTCAGTCGAGCACTCAGCTCCGCGCATGAAACGTGTGGCGAGGACATCTTTTCTGTCCTTGACGGAGAATCACATAGTCGAGGAGATGCCAATGTTTTGAGGGGGGATGCTGCCAGGTGGTCTTGAGCCTGTTCTTCATCTGGAAGATGGTGTTGGTAATGACCAGCTGGTGCTCTGCACATAGGGAGAGGAGTCTGAGCCCGTTGTGGTTCATCTTCCCCACTCCATGCTGGCCAATGACTTTACTCCATACCAGGTGCTTCACAGGGGATTCCGGAATGCGCTGCAGCAGTTTAGACTTCACAGCAAAGCCAACTCCATGCTTACGGCGAGTGCCTTCGGGGACCCTCTTCCAAAAGAAGGTGTACCCAGCACCAACCTCTGACAGGGAGTCCTCTCCATGTAGCCTTGTCTCGCTGAGAGCTGCTATGTCGATGTTGTATCTTGCAAGCTCCAGGGCCACCAGTAGCCGCGTTTACATGGCACATCTGATCCGCATAGATTTCTATGCGGAATAGATCTGTTCCTAAAATGTGATCCGAATGTACTGTATACATGGCAGTAACAAAGTGTCCGTTATGTCTCTCGTGCACACCTGACACATCTCTGGACCGGCGGCGACATAATGGACGTCTTATCACTATTTGGCATTGTGAATTTGATTTTAATGAAAGCACAGCAGGAGAGAGCTTTTCTCTGCCTGCTCCTCCAATTAAGAAGATGAATATATAACAAGAGGAATTTGGATGCGAGTCCTCAGCCAAGACTGGTGGGAGAGAGTGGTCTTACGCGAATTTAGTGACCAGGAATGGCAAGAAAATTTTAGGATGAGTCGGCAGTCGTTTGTGAAGTTAAGCGAGCTCATGAAGAATATATCGCCAGAGGAGGTAACTGTACGAAGAGCAATACCGTTGGCAATGAGGGTTGCCATGGTACTGTACAAGTTGGGCAGCAGCGCCGAATATAGGCTGATCACTAATCAGTTTGGGGTGCATAAAAGTACCGTTAAAAAGTTTGTTTATATGTTCTGCAAAAGTACTAGTAGTAGCCTACTCATTCACAGTTATCTCGGACGCGCGCGGAAACTACGATACACGAACACGTCATTAATAAACACCCATGTCCCGTTGCTTAGCAACCGGACACGCTTACCGGACTACTTATGGAGTGGTAACAAAGACGTGAATCAGGCAATAAATCCACTTTCCTTGACAGCGGTCAAGTTCGGTGTGCTTAAAAGTACCGACGGAGCTCAGTGGACCAATTGCGAAGTACTGCAGCTGCTCTAAGTTAAACCCCAATCTATTCGGAATAAGTGTATACATGTCGATTAAAATGGACTACACCACCTCTTCTATTCGGCATAGAATTCTATGCCGAACAGATAATTGTATTCCGAATGAGGTGTATACATCATCATTTTCTATTCCGCATAGAAATCTATGCAGAATAGATGTGTCCATGTAAACGCGGCTAGTGCTGTCCTGCGGTGGGGCCTGTCAGGAGTTCCAGCCAGGTCCAGCAGTGTGCGAACGTTCCACGAAGCAATGCTTAGCTTATTTTTTTGATCTTTTATTTTTCGACCGCAAGAGGGGATGCTCTGACGGAGTATGGGGAGCAGACAATTTTTTGGCCACCTTTTCTCGGTCCTTCCCCATCTCAGGGGTGTGCAGTGTGGGGCTGCTCAGTCGCAATGGAAGCTGCCGAAAAGATGCGCTGCTCCATCCCACAATCTTTACAACCATCACATCATTGCTGCTTGTGTGCATGGTTTAGCTAGATACTCCCAGCCACATCCTTGGCCTGTACCCATCACCATTCCACAACGCTACAGGACTTTTTTTTTTGGGGGGGGGGAAGCAAGAAGCTTGCGCCTAGGAGAGGATTAAGGTGAGGGTGTGGGTGCGCAGACCTCACTCCCACTATCTTCACACCTACCAGATGGACCTCCAGTGGCATGAGAGAACCCATGACGACCTTCATCCGGCAGGAGTTGCAGGGGACTGCCGGTGGTCCGGTCAGTTGGACTCCGCCTGTGCCTCTCCCCAGGTGCAGGTTTGTTTTTCGGGGTTTGCTCCCCTAACCACTGTAACCTCCTGAGTTAACCCATGTGGCTATGGGGTTGCCTTCTTCCGCCTTCCCAGCCGTTGTGGTGGATCTCACACTGACCATCTTCCGCCTGCTCCGCAGTTGGGGTCTTCACTATTTACCCAAGCTGGGGCTATTTACCCATAACTGGGACAGTGGTTGACGGGCAACAGGGCATTTCCACTCACCGATGGGCCTGCATGCCACGTCCCTGGGGCCCACTGCTGCTCCGAGATCCTGTACAACTTAGCCTGGGACCGCAAGGGACCAGTTACCATGTGTGCCACAGGGAGGCGTGTACGAGATCTTGGCAGTGGAGAGGCTATGTACCGGCTGAGGAGACTTACGCACTCGGCTCCTCTTTTCGCCCCTGTTAACAAAGGGCTATCCGGTGGCAGTAGCTGAGAGCAGAGAGTAGCAAGCAGCATGCAGCATGCACTAACTACAAGCACTACTTCTCCAACAGTACTGCACAGATGCATCACACGCCCTGTGTGTGTTTGGACGTATACACAGACAGACAGACAGACAGACAGACAGACAGACAGACAGACAGACAGACAGACAGACATAATGTGCACAGACACACACACACACACACACTCACACCAGTGGTGGCGGATGGTTTTTAAAGTGAGGGAGGAAGGACTGCGCGCTTGGTTGCCATTGGCTTGCTTGCACTTTTGGTGTATGGTGGCATGAGAATGTGAGACTCAAGTTGTTTCAGGGTGTTTTGGTGAACTACAAAATAGCAGGGAGGGATAGTTATGTGAATAAAATTGATACAAAGCCACCAGTAGCATCACTGTAATTTGAAAGCTGGTGGGCAGCATCATGCTCTGAATCATTCACTAACACCCTTTCCACAATATCAAACAGAACGGTCAGAGTAACAAACTAGTAAAAGAACAACAAGAACATTATTTTAAAAGTATTTACATGGGCTGTAAACCTAACTATATAACAATATCAGTGACCTGGTCATACCAAACTGGATATTTTTTAAGTGATTTCACCATTTTCTTTTCAATCGAAATAATGGCCAGATTTGTTAACCTCTCCTGCCCCTTTGCATTCCGTGTTTACGTTTTAATTTGTTTCAGGCAGGAAAAAATGTGCTCAGCTCGTGCAGAGGTGGCACCAATTGTGGCAATCAGAGACGTTTATAAAGCTGTGGCTTCGCTCCATCAAGGCCGCTGGATTTCATGAAGGCGAGCGCATTACAAAGTTTTCGTGTGGAATTTATCTCTGTGTAACGGAGCAAATAAAATGAGTATGTAAATAATTTAATCCTGTATCATTGGGTCAAGACTTTTATTATTTGCTAATGTTGCATTCCGGATACCCTGCAGAGCAGAAAAGACAATCTGCTGCAGGTAGGTTGAGCATAAAATGTGTCCACATGAAACATTTATTAAAGTAATTTTATCATTGACACTTATCTCTAGACGGTTGTTTAATACATTCTTCTGATATTTGGCATAGTAGGCCTATTGTTTCTTTTATTTGATTTTTTATTTTTGTTTGCAATTTGTAATATTGGATTTATTTTGTCTAGGCGGACCAGGAAATGCTTAAAACCTGTCCTTTATGTTTGCTGACCCATTGTGCAGTATTCCATGAATAACATACTCTGGTAACAGGCAGTTATTTTAACAGAATGTAGCTTACCGTATTGGCTGCGCACAAAAGAACAGTGCGTCACACATAGCTTATCCACTTTACAAGTGCAGGCGCCTAACAACAAAGTGCTTAACAGGTAGGCACGCAACCTTTTAGAATTGGAAATTTAACTCAATTTAACCGTATGCGTTGCACAAAAGAACAGTGCATGGCACTAAAAAAACATTGAAGAACTGAAAATGTTCGTGTGACCCTGGCCTATAGCCCTACATTCATAACAATCACGTAGGCTACCTTTTTCCACCTACACACAGATTGCATTTGACCACTATGTTCTTCTTGTCCTTTTCGCTCTGTAACTCAAAATAATGAGCGTACCTCCAGGAATCTAAGGCTATCTTCTCGGCCATCTTGCCGCGGTACAAACACACGTAGCTTACACACACAGGTGCGCACGCACACACACACAGAGAGAGAGAGAGAGATGCAAGGAGCAGGGCAGCAGCATCTGACTAAATGCAGAAAACCCGGGACTTTACTTTCCTTATCGAGGGAAATTCTTAAAGTAACGGAGTAACAAGTGGTTATTTTGGAAATTAACGAGTTACTGATTACTGAATTCGCAAAACTAACGCGTTAGGTTACTCGTTACTGAAAAAAACGAATAAGAGTACTCTAACGCGTTAGTTCTAACGCGTTACCCCCAACACTGGTCATCTGTTTGAGTGTCAGCCCTGGTGTAAATCTTGTCGAAGACACTTTCTACTTTCAGTTTGTCAATTATTTGGAGAAGTTTTTTCTATGTGCCGTTTGCAGAAAGTGATATCCATTGACTTGTGCTGTAAGATGTCAAAGACCACGTCAGTGTGCGCAAACAACTGCTCAAATGTGAAGAGAAAAAACACAAATTCAAACTCTTCCATCTTACACCTCAAACCATCAACCAAACAAATAGTCTCATCGTCCATCGTTGGATGCACAATAATATTCTCGAAGATGTCGTGTAGTTCGTCATAATTAGAAGCAACCGTATTCACTACTCGGGAGGAGAGGTTTCAGCGAGTCAGAGCGTTCCGGGGCAGCCGAGCGCACCTGAATTCCTCGAGTAAAGTTACCCTCTTGCTTGACTTGGAGAAAAAGGATTGAGGCCACACAAGTGAGCAAAGAAGTACTTCGCTTGGCGAATGGCCTTAACACCCTGACTTAAAACTATGTTTAAGGGATGTGCATAGCACTGCAGTGGACAAATGTTGCACAGTGAGCCAATTCCTTCACCTTAGCCTACAGGCCATTCAAATGCGAGGCCATGACCGCAGCATCATCGTACGTTTGGGCGACAAGTTTATCCTTGAAATTGAAACCTGACAACTCAGCCTGCACAAATTCAAATAATGACTTAGCATCTTGACCATCGGACACATCAAAGAAGCCTAAGAAGCGTTCCTGAATGGTACCATAGTCATGAACATAGCACAAGATGACAGACAGCTGTATATGACAGTCTGTGGTCTCGTTGATTTGCCAAGAAAAGAATGGTGCCTTGTTAAATTCCTTTTTTATCTGTGCTTTAATCGAACTGTGAATGGCTGCGATTCAATCGTTTTGGATTGTTTTTGACATGCCTGTGAAGACAGTCAAGCTTTCCATTTGTTCTGCCAGAACACGGCCATACTGAGCAATCACCTCCACAAGCTCCCTGTAATTGCCCTTGTTGCCAGAATTTACCCCTCCTTCATGCCCCCTAAATGACAACCCTTGCATGCTCAGGTTAGCTGTTGCATCTAACAGATGTTTCACCACCTCCCTATTGCCAAGCACTTTAGCATTGTGCTGTTGGATTTGCAGCCGCACACCTATGGCGACACATTAGTGCCATAATTCACTAATGTGATAAAAGATGCATTCGGGCGTATTATATAATTCCACACGCGTAGATATTAACTGCGAGCGCGCAAATGATCTCTGCGCGCGCAAAACAGCCTCTCGCGCGCACAAATTACCTCAGCGCGCGAAAAACAGCCTCTCGCTCGCGCGAATTACCTCAGCGTGCGCAAAACCTCTCACGAAAGATGTTTTTACACTCTCGCTCGAATTTAATTTTGGCACTATGGGGGAGGGAACCAAGGCAGGGCGGGCTTTCCTATGATTGGCCGTTTCTGATGCGCGATATTTGATTGACAGCCCTCCTCAGCCCTCCTCTCATTCAATTCTGAATTGTACAGTAAATGGCTGAAACGATAGTTACTTATTGTAACTCTAGATTCTATGAGTATAGGCGCAGCCTTTTAAGGCTATCGCTATTGGGTTATCCCTAGGCGTGAGCCGTAGCACTGAACATTTTGTAATCCCGACCACCAACAGCGTGGGCCTCAATTACGTCCGCGTGCGGCGTGCCTCAACGACGTCCGCATTTCGCAGATATGGTCGGGCGCCGGCGGACGTTCTGCTCCCAATAAACAGCTTTTCTTCAGCTATTTAAAGGACAATGAGGCCGACACTTAAAAGGCTGCGCCTATACTCGAATAGAATAGAATCTGGAGTTACAATACGTAACTATCGTTTCAGCCATTTACTGTACAATTCAGAATTGAATGTGAGGAGGGCTGTCAATCAAATATCGCGCTTCAGAAACGGCCAATCATAGGAAAGCCCGCCCTGCCTTGGTTCCCTCCCCCATAGTGCCAAAATTAAATTTCGCTGAGGTAATTTGCGCGCGCGAGAGGCTGTTTTGCGCGCGCTGTGGTAATTTGCGCGTGCGAGAGGCTGTTTTGCGCGCGCAGAGATCATTTGCGCGCTCGCAGATAATATCTACGTGTGTGGAATAATATAATACGCCCGAATGCATCTTTTATCACGTTAGTGATTTATGGCACTAATGTGTCGCCATACACACCCTCATCTACAACCTGATCTATAGGCATGGTGCCTAGCAAGGAAAGTCGGATAGTAGCACCAACGTGATGTTGACACTTGTCGTGGCGATGGTTGCCCTATCAAAAATTTTCTCATCAGTGAAACTGTGAACAGTAGGGATGTGTCGGTCGCGACTGATTCCTTACAACGAACGAATCCCGAACGTGAACGACAAGAACTGGTTCCCAAAAACAAGAAGAACTGGTTCTTTGATTCTTTTTTTTAAACATCAACCAAAAATATGGTCACGTAAATAAAATATACAAACGAACAGAGCTTCGTCTCCCCGCGACTTATATTGATTGAGTCTACAACGTTCTCAAAGATTCAGCCAATGAGAGGTAGCAATTGTGTTTCAATGGCACCTGGGTAAACCAATGACAAGGCGGTACCGTCGAATATGCGCGCTTTCTGTCTGACGTATCTTGGGTCATACCATTCGACGTGGGGCCACTCATATATCCCCCTACATTTTTTCGAAAATAGACTTGACCTCCATCTGTTTATTGGATAAACGCATTTCCCAATCCCAGGAGTCTTTGCTCCATTCTAGGTCAATTTAAGAACAAACAAAGAAATTAAACTGCAGTTCGTATTTTTTATTTATGACCATGAAAGTTCTGTAATGCCTGAACAATGAAGAATGAAATGTAAAGTAAAATAAAATGATAAATGTAAAACCATGAATGAAATATAGAGAGTAAGCAAGTGGTATAAATATTGGTGGGACGTTTGTTTACATAGGAGGCATCTACAAACGGCGGACCGCGGTCTTGACGGTAATAATCTGACGTAACGAACTAATCAAAACGACCGAATCAAATAAACGAATCGTTATAGTGAACTGAACTGAAAGAACTAGTTCCTGGAAAATAATCATTTTGGCGATCCCTAGTGAACAGCCCTCGTTGGAGATTTGCCATTGTTCATTAGCAAACAGGGCCAGCAATACAGTCGATTGCTAGTAATGCTACCAGTAAAAATGACCAGCAATTACTAGTAATTTAAGGGATATATAGGCCTACACATACAAATCATAAGTCAAAACGGGCTTATTTTGGCAGAATTATAAAAGGTATAAGTGGTAATATGAAGAGCCGTTTGGGAGCCGAACGAGCCTGCTCTTGTTGGTGAGCTGATCCAAATGATCCGGCTCCCTAAACAGAGCAAAAATTCCAATCACTAGTCTCTTAGTCTGAGCGTCAATGCAGAGCGGGTTTGTTATCGAAAGCGTTGCCAGATTGGGCCGATTTCCCGCCCAATGATAATTTTTCCAGCCTAACGTGGTTAAAAGTACACGTTGGGTAGGAAATCTTCCAATCTGGCAAAACTCCTCAACAGCCAGGGATCCTGCTTATTGGTTCATAGTGCGGCGCAAATAGATTTTTGCGCAAATCAGACCACTTAAGGTCACACCCACTCAGAGGAGGACTTTCCTCCTCTCTCCCATTGAAACCCATTTTATTCACCGGCCGCCAGTATTTTCGGGGAAATTAATGCGAGTAAATGGAGGCTGAGGGAGGAACGTCCTCCCTGAAGTAATTGTCAACAGGCGATAGGGGGTGCTAATGTCCCTTTACCCCGGGAAACAAACATTATATACTCAAAGGCATTAAAGTAGTCATATTCAAGGGCATTATTCATTACAATAGTCTGGGCAATCTACATTTTTCTCAACAATGTTAAGGAGGATCTTCCTCCCTCTCCACAATGGAGAAGCCTCCACTGACACACACACACAGACAGATATGCGACAGACGCCTAAAGACTTGATTATTACACTTTCACACCCTGAAGGTGCCATCATGCCTTCTTCATTCCAACTAATCCACCTGTGCTAATGCCTGGTTAAAATAGGCTCTACTGACCATTCATCATGCCAACCACCCAGTAACAGCATCCTATCAGCAAAGCAGGGATAATAAAACCCTGTTTATCCACTAATTGGCTTGTAAAGGCCTTTCTTTTATCACAGAATAATAATGAAAAACAACACAATCATATTGAAAATATTGAAACAAAATGAATAATTAAGGTCACTTTTCTTAGTAACCGTAGCACCTGTTATCTAAATGCTGGCATGACACCAACACCCAGGGGGAGGGGCCAGGGGAGACACTGAACCCAAGGGGTCATTCACATCATGGTGAGTTACTCTAGTACTGGGATCTCGTTCACTCAAGCTGATGTCCAGCTGCAGGTGCAAGTGTTTCCGTCCAGGGGAATACAGTCTGTCGCGTTTTTGAAGAAAGTAGTTAAATCCTTGGTCACTTTTAACTCACTTTATTTGTCAAAGTATTTCGGTATGGTAACTATGAAGCAATCATAGTCGAACGTCGAACCTCAGATTGAAGAGGAACAATGCGGTTTTCGCCCCGGATGTGGAACTACGGACCAGCTCTTCACTCTCCCAAGGATCCTGGAGGGGGCCTGGGAGTATGCCCATCCGGTCTACATGTGTTGTGGATCTGGAGAAGGCGTATGACCGGGTCCCCCGGGAGAAACTGTGGGAGGTGCTGCGGGAGTATGGGGTAAGGGGGTCTATCCTCAGGGCCATCCAATCTCTGTACTCCCAAAGCGAGAGCTGTGTTCGCGTCCTCGGCAGCCAGTCAGTTTTGTTCTCAGTGGGTGCTGGTCTCCGCCAGGGCTGCGCCTTGTCACCAATCCTGTTTGTGATATACATGGACAGGATATCGAGGCGTAGTCATGGTGGGGAGGGGTTGCAGTTCGGTGGTCTGAGGATCTCGTCACTGCTTTTTGCAGATGATGTGGTCCTCATTGGATCATCGGCCTGTGACCTTCAGCACTCACTGGATCGGCTGGCGGCCGAGGTTGAGGCGGCTGGGATGAGGATCAGCACCGCTAAATCTGAGGCCATGACTCTTAGCAGGAAATCGGTGGATTGCTTACTCCGGGTAGGAAATGAGTCCTTAGCCCAAGTGAAGGAGTTCAAGTACCTCGGGGTCTTGTTCGCGAGTGAGGGTACTATGGAGCGTGAGATTGGCCGGAGAATCGGAGCAGCGGGGGCGGTATTGCGTTCGCTTTACCGCACCGTTGTAACGAAAAGAGAGCTGAGCCGCAAGGCAAAGCTCTCGATCTACCGGTCAATCTTCTTTCCTATCCTCACCTATGGTCATGAGGGCTGGGTGATGACCGAAAGGACGAGATTGCGGGTACAAGCGGCCGAGATGAGTTTTCTCAGAAGGGTGGCTGGCGTCTCCCTTAGGGATAGGGTGAGAAGCTCAGCCATCCGTGAGGAACTCGGATTAGAGCCGCTGCTCCTTTACTTAGAAAGGAGTCAGCTGAGGTGGTTCCGGCATCTGGTAAGGATGCCCACTGGGCGCCTTCCTTGGGAGGTGTTTCAGGCACGTCCAGTGGGGAGGAGACCTCGGGGAAGACCCAGGACTAGGTGGAGAGATTATATCTCAACACTGGCCTGGGAACGCCTCGGGATCCCCCCGTCAGAGCTGGTCAATGTGGCCCGGGAAAGGGAAGTCTGGGGCCCCCTGCTTGAGCTGCTCCCCCCGCGACCCGACCCCGGATAAGCGGACGAAAATGAGATGAGATGAGATGAACTATGAAGCAAAAGGGAGGGAATTGTATCTAACACGTGTGAGAGAAATACCGTGAGCTACTTCGAACCCCGGGCTTAGGCCCGGTTCTCTCTGTGGGTCTGCCTATCTCTCTGGCCTCAATCTGAACTCTGCGCTGGATTCTATCAGGTGGGCGTGGCCTGTGTGAAGTAGGCGTGGCCGGTGTGACGTAATTGCTCCGACCTCCTCACCTGTCTAAAGGTGCTGCCATCTTTGGCTGGAGTAGTTATTGCAGCTTATGTGTTCGATCCTGCTTCCTAGTGGCTATGTGAGGGTAATGCAGCTTGTGTGTTCGATAGTGCTTCCTAGTGGCTATTTGAGGGTAATGCAGCTTGTGTGATCAAAATACGTAACAATCCCTCCATGTTCATCTCAGATGACCATACCATAAACATTTTAAGTCAGAAAACATAGTCAAAGTAGGAAAATCATCAACACCACCAACCGAGGTGGAAAAAACTCCATAGGGGAGATAAACCACCACGCGTCCCCCTAATTCTGAAACGGCATTCGCCTTGGTGGGTCTCATAGGTAATACAGGTCCTTGTCAACAATACAACAATAAGCATATTACCAGGTTGTCATACAATCACACAGAAACCTTATTCATGGAAAACTGTACAATCTTTTGCTGATTATGATATATGTAATTTATCCAAACGAAACAGAACCGATTCAAATCCTGCCGTTATTTGATTGCCTTATGTGGATGTTGCTCCTTGCTCGGCTGGGTCTGATCCTGAAGTAGTTGGTAGGCCCCAGGTGTGTCTGCATCTGGCTCTGTAACTTTGTGTTTCTATTGTTGAAATATAAACTCATGTACAGCAGTTAATTGTTCAAGAACATATTTACCTTAATTCTAATTTTAAATTGTTCTAATGGAAGTCCCTTGTGGGACCTTTGAAATGTAGGGGAAGGCATGAATCTAACCGTAAGCATTTCATGCAAGGTTAGCTGTGTCATTCTATTAGCTTGTATGTCATAACTCAGTAGTGCTATAGATATTGCATCCAACCAATTCTATTTAATGCTTGCACAGATTTTCGATTTTTGTTTTGAGTGTCCCATTCCATATTCTGAGCTAATTTCAACCTTGGCACGACATTTCTAGTCATAATTTCTGATTGCAGTATCCACATTGATTTAATTTTAAACTACTTCCCTACTTGCGCATTGCTTCAGCCATGTGCATTAAATGATAACCAAACCTAACAACGCTGTTGGTTCAACCAAGTTGAAGTTCCTTTCCTTAACCATCTGTATATAAAACCAATCTATTGGGAAGAGAAATCAAAACCAGTGTATCCAAAACCAAAGGTCGATATTGGTGGGTTTACCATCAGCCACCTTGAAACCACACTGTTACCAAAGTCATGCACTAAACCGTAAACGTTACATGCGTCAGTAAACCTATATGCCGCAACTTATCAGAGTTAAAAATATCATACTATCAAATGCTAACGTTTTATCAAAGCGTTACAGCAATAGCAGTGGCATTTGATAGGTGAACCCACTACTTCTGAATCTAAATTGAGAACCTAGCATATAGGTTTCCTTCCCAGCAGATGTAGTGCTAATCCATCTGTTGTCCTTAATCAAAGAGATGTAAAAAGAAAAATCACAATATTAAGATTTGCATGTTCAATATCACTTCTGCGTTAACAGTTTCTCATAATATCAATTCCTTTCATTATACTACCCGATTGTCCTACAGTAACTATTTAGATTGGATGACCTAATCTTCATTTTTTCTACCTATGGCTCGTTTTTGATGTTGTCCACACTTTAATTCACTCCTATGTACCTACAACCCGGTATCACGCGATTGCGTGCTCATGCGCACGAACGTTAATCTATTGAAGGGTGTTCCAGAGTACGATAGTCCGACTTTTTGCGTGCTACACAGAACGAAATGTAAACCAATGCTTTCTGAATGGGAGTGTTGTCAGACAATGAACGTGCTCCACAAAACGGTACGAGAGAGAGAGAAAGAGAGGGAGGGACAGAGAGAGAGAGAGAGAGAGCGAGAGAGAGGCTTCAGAAAGGGTGTGCGCAGATAGTACAGTGCACCCTAGTTATGTTTATGCCAAAACCACAAATGCTATATGTATATATAAATATATTGCCTAATTATATATATTGCCTATATATATGTATAGGCTATATATATATAATTAGGCTATGATTATATTATTTAGCGTGTAATGAGACAATCTATAGCCAAATTGTCGAAGTTGCCCGAGAATCTCCGGGGATATCAGCATGGGAAATCGGCGAATCAGACCCATGAACCTATAAAGAAAGACGTCATCTCAAGCGGGAGAGAACGTTTGCGGTGCTGGTTTGTGTCAGGTAAGTACAGTGCCGTGTTCCAATACCCGTACTGTCCGTACTTATTAGCCAAAATTTGAGTACGCAGTACGTTCCATCACAGATCCGGCGAAAATAAGTATACTTCAAGGACCCGGATGCCGTACTCAAAACGGGCTAATCGTGAAGTGTGGATCGAAGGACACTCCCCGTACTCCACGGCAGCCATCTTAGCTACGTAGCGAAAGAGGCGGAGCCAGGCTGAGCCAAAGTCGGCGCATTTCCCACATAGTCTGCATTAATAGAGTCATTTTGTAGTTTTTATAGTTTTTATAGCTGCTAGGCGTAAAGAGTTCACCGTTCAAAGCGGGATGTTTATTGTTATGTTATGTTAAAAATTAACATAGTAGACAGTGCGGATAGTAGCCTATACTTCCTTTAAGTATACTCATGGAAGTACGGGTATGGTCTCACGAAAATACGTAACACTGTCACGTTATTTAATCTATTGAAACGTGATCAGGGCAGAGCATGTGAGCGGAGCGGAGCGCCGCGCAATTCCCGCTCCCCGCTCAGGAGGATGTCCGCTCATTCGCTCTGCCGCTCAACGTTGTGCCAGGGCGCTCCGCTCAAAACCGCTCCGCGCTCATCTTAAATTTCCTGCCAAATTTCCTGCCGGCGAAATCGCTCCACGCTCCGCTCAAATTTTTAGGAGAAACTATTTTCTGACATTTTCCCTTCATGTAATTATGCCAGGGCCCTGGGACATATGGCGTTTGATTTAATGATGTCACCGATACATGTGTCAAGTCTCATTCAGTTACTCGAAATTATGCAGACAAACGGACGGTCATATCACCTAACCTGCTGATAATAATGGGCCTAAACCAGTATGACTGTCAAGTTTTTGACCGAAAAGTGTCACGTTTATCTTGCTGTACCAATAAAAGTGTAAACAAATCTGAGTTATCGTCAGACCCATCGCTTTGCAGGAACGTTTTGTGTGCTAATCGCCTACAACTGCAGGATTACCCAAAGCTACAACTGACAAAGTTTACACTTAGATAAATACCCGTAAACTCATTCCAATATCGTGAAAAGGTACTAGATTAATTATTAATGTATTTACTAGACTACGTTAGTGTATGTTTTTATGATATTGTATCCCACCTTTTATAATATAATGTTTAATCTAGAATTGGCAAAAGAGGAATGCTCACGTTTTGTTGCATCCTGGTGTTTGCGGAGCAAAACATACAATGTGCAATCCTCGTCTCGGCGATTCCGTGGTGAAGTTGAAACACAGACTATAACAGATTATAGGCACAGACTACAGCATAGGCATTGATTTAGGTTTTAAGTCAAACATGAATTTAAATAAAGTCTATTCCATTGAGCAAATGCCAACAACCAGAGAAACAGTTTATTTCAAACCAGCAAGAACGACTTTATTTAAGTCTTGAAAAATGTAAAGTTGAAGATAAAAAACCAATCAAACAAAAACCTTTAAAGTGTTCATAGTGCAACTTGCAATGCAACTTCTTGATGCAAAAAAAATAAAATAAAAAAAACTTCTTGTACTCACAAGTGAACGTAGGCCTTTTACGCGATTAAAGAACAAAGATCTAACTCTTGGGCAGATGCGTAAGGGTGGCGCAGTGTACAGAAAAAAAACAGTCGTTCTGTCATCATCTGGACAGTTCTTTTGCGTTCACCTTTAGTAGAACCAGTCTGGACAATATTTCAGGCTTCAGGCTTGTGCGGTGATTTCTGGACCCGCTTCTTCCTGCTTGTTGCGAGGCAAGATGACCCGCTTTCCCGCTTTCCAGTATCGTTACGCCCCGTGCCCACTACCTCCGTCAGTTGTCCGTTGCCCATTGACTTTGAATGGGGACGGTCGCGCAATGCATTGTGGATCCGTCCGTTGACTTGGAGCGTTCGCCACCGTCAAAAAGTTGAAAAATGTTTAACTTTTTCGGCAGCGACGGTTCCGTCATCCAATCAGATCGCGTATGCAAATTTAAGCACTGTGACGCGACTCGGGCTCTGACGATACTGGAAAGGGGGAAAGCGGGTCTTCTTGCCTCGCAACAAGCAGGAAGAAGCGGGAAGAACCCGGCGAAGCGATTTGATTGGCTGACGGTTGCCTCTGCAAAGACTACTCCCCCATCCGTCAGCCACGCCTTCCCACGTCCGTTGACTGACGGTGCAGTGGGCACGAGGGTGGCGAACGCTCCAACTGAACGGACGGATCCACAATGCATTGCGCGTCCATCCCCATTCAAAGTCAATGGGCAACGGACAACTGACGGAGGTAGTGGGCACGGGGCGTCAGGGGTACTTGATTCGTACGGCGACCGAGCTTGTCACGTGGCCGCACTTGACCTATCAGTCTGCTCGGCGCTAACCCTAACCGGGCCGACCGTAATTATAGTAATAACCCTAACCCTTTAACCATAACCTGCCGTGAAAATAGACTAATACAGTATTTTTTACGGCGCGCCGTACGAATAGCCTAATTGCTATTCTTACGGTCGCCGTACGAATAGCCACTACCTTATAAATATTTTCAACCTCACTTTTCTACTACAGCACTCACCGCATTTTCTAGTTCCATTTGTCTTTCTTCTATCTTATTTTTCATGAGGGAATAAGCGTGGCTCCCCAACATGATAAAAACCGTGTGTTAAAGTGTATTGACTCCTTATGACAAAATGGGAACATTTTTAAACTTGGTTTCTTATCTGGTTAAATTGGCTGATATTTCAGCACAGTTGAACTCAAACTGGACCCAGAAATTTTCAGCGTGTTAGAAACATTTAAAAGAATTATGGAGCTCTGAAAATACCTTTTTCTTTTGTTCCGATCTCAAACATAAACATAAACCACGCAGTCTGCCGAGCGACTCACGGAGGAGACAAACCTAAGGCCTTTAGGACGGTAGTGGTGTGGGGACACCACCTAGTGACGGTTACATGACATGACTGAGGGCATTGGTGACAGATGGTGGAAACTTTTAATTTATGCTTTTCTTAAGAACATACATATTTTTTGGTAGCAAATTCTGTAGAAGCAGTGACAGAGTATCAAACTTTGTAATTCCTTATTGAAGGAGAGAAATAGCTATTCAAAATTTTCCTTGGAGCTGGATGAAGAGAAGGCAGAATCTCGACAAAAATCAGAACCTCTCCATGTGTGTTGATTAATATCACTCATGATGTGTCAATAACAAAGATTATTATGACCTAGAAGTTTACCATCCATAATCAACGAACAGTCAGCATTTAAAGATACAGAAACAGTGGCCCATTAACCGCTCTGGGATCACCTCCGCCTGAACGACACCACTCTCCATCCCCCTCTCACTGCCTCCCTCCACCCCTGACTGTCTCTCTCCATCCCCCCTCCCTCCGTCTCCCGTCACTGTCTCTCTCCCGTCCCCCCCCCCGTCCCCCCCCTCACTTGCTCCCTCCGTCCCCCTTCGGCCGCGCCACGCGCCCCAGGGTGTAGAACTCCACGTTCGGCCTCATGTCGGTGACGTGGGCCATCCGGTTGGAGAGGGCGAAGAACGCCGCAATAGCCCCGATGTCCCAGGCATCCTCGCGGTCGAAGCCCACTTCCTCCAGGGACAGGAAGTGCTGGTCGGTGATGGTGTCGCTGCGGCACACGGCCAGGGCGAAGTCCAGCATGGCGAGCTCCCGTGGCGACAGCTCAGCATTCTGGTAGTTAACTGCAACCTGGAAGAGAGACATTGATGTAGGTTACAACAGTCAACTTGGGAGAGACATTGATGCATGTTACAACAGCCAACCTGGAAAAGAGACATTGATACACAATTGTCAACCTCAAGAGATACTTTGATACATGTTATAACAGTCCACCTGGGAGAGAGACATTGATAAATGTTACAACAGTCAACCTGAAGAGACATTGATACATGTTACAACTGTCAACCAGAAGAGAGACATTGATAAATGTTACAACAGTCAACCTGGGAAAGACATTGATACATGTTACAACAGCCCATCCTGTCCTGGTCTACATATTGTCATTAGTTTGTGGATAACCTGAATATATGTGACAAGGAGAAAATGTAATCATAGGCATGTACATAAATGTTACAACATTCAACCTGGGAGAGAGACAATGATACGTGTTACAGTCAACCTGGAGAGGGACATTGATACATGTTACAACATTCAACCTGAAGAGACATTGATACATGTTACAACAGTCAACCTGATGGGACATTGATAAATGTTACAGCAGTCAACCTGGGATAGAGACATTGATACATGTTACAACAGTCCATCCTGTCCTGGTCTACATATTGTCGTTAGTTTGTGGATAACCTGAATATATGTGACAAGGAGAAGCTGTAATCATAGGCATGTACACCATTTAATTAACTTGAAGGTGTAACATCGGGGTCACAATCAAAACAATAACAAAATAAGTAATTTGATGAGGTCGTGAAGTAACAAAGAATCATGGGAGACTTTCTCCAACTCTCTCTAAATAGCGGTAGTCTTCAGCCTCATTGGCGAGTCTTTCCTCGGCAATGACTCAGGCAAGTTCATGTATTAAAAGTTGTATTCATGCTACGTTTAGTCCCGTTATGTCATTTAATTTGAACGATAACATGTGGGTAACGTTCTATCGTAGCATTAGGTGAGTCGAGTACCCAGACCGCTGTGGATGTTGTTGTGTGAGGTAGGCCAGCACTATTATCTTGGGTATTATGCGTGATAAACATACCTAAATTAAGTGTTGGAGAACAAAACAGATACAGTTTTGGAACAGATATGAGGTAAAGCAGTGTGACGTGGGCAGTACCAGTGTACCCTGAGCCCTGTGTGTCTTGCCATCTGTATCTATATGAAACCCTTAATGGCTTTTTAGATTGCGGTGCTGACATGTATTAAAGGAATTGGAATTAAATGGAATTAAAGTGTTAGAAGTGTTAGAAGCATAGTGAGGAGTTGGCACTTTTCCAATGCCATAGATTGAGAAAAGGCAGATTGCCGAGAACAGCTCCTCAGGAGAAGCTCGGCAGCAGCACTCCTTCCTAAAGAGCCTTTGGACGATAGTTCTACGCAATAGGCTAATGGCAAAGCACCCAACCCCAATAGCCAGACTTAAAGGCAATAAGACCAGCGACGTCTCGCGTTTCAAAATGTTCGCTGTTGAGAAGTGAGCTCTGAAACAGTAAAGCTGGTAAAGAACTGTGAAGCCAATTGAGCTCTATTGTGGGTGTAATGAACAAAGGCTGTATATAATACAGGTCAAACTGACTTAAAATGAACTGCATCAAATACAGAGTCAACTGATGTCCAATATGTTTACATTAGTTGGTCTATCAAAGACCTTTTTCCCACCGAAACAAGCATACAAAACTAGAGCACTTGTTGGTATGCAGCCCGGTTATTTCAATGAGACTATTTTGGTGTTGCCTCCCTCATATGGACTCGTGAACTCTGCATTCATACATTTGGCCGGCTGCTTTCTCTGCCAGGAAAAGCCCAAAACAATCTTTCATATGTTTTGATTCAGACGACCTGCCGAGGTAAGGTCTACGTGTGGGAAACACTCGATTTGCATGCTTGCAGGCATGCGCCACTTGTCAAAGGAGTACATCGATTGATATTCAAATACCATATCAATGATTAGGTCCCTTCTGGTTGATTCCCCAGAACTGAGGGGGTAAAGGGCAGATGAAGTCATTGACATGTGACCAAATAGAATGGACTGGAACAGTAAAAAACACTTCAGACATCTCTGAGTTTGATGCGTTTGTAATCAATTAGGATAATGTAAGAACACAAGCCAACGAAATATAAAGCGTAGATCTAGCCGTTTTTTTATATTAAATGCAGAAATGTTAAATATATAGCTTCAAGTAAAATAAAAGAGATACTTTAAATAATGATTCATATATCTCAATTTGTGTCCCACAATTTGGTTTGACATTTAATTACAGTGCATGTTGTAGAATGTATGTGTGTATTTGCTTGGATCACTTTATCCAGGACGGTAACTCCGGTCAGAGAGTAGACGCATACACAGGGAACAGTTCAGGATGTTTATATCTCTTGCAGACGAATGACATCAATGATGGCTTCAATAAGCAACCGAATTAATGACGGAATGGATGAACAGATGTATGAATAATGAATGATGTAGGAATGATTTTTTCTTCACGAACGCATTCTCTGTCATGGCGTGTTAAGCAGTCGCGCGCAACGAGCTCTGGCGCAGCCCCATACAACTCGTAACTCTAGGACCCTACGATGCTACCTGGGCTGCCCAAAGTGCCTGAATAGAAATAACACTATATATTATACGATACGATATTACAAACTAATAGGGAATTTACAACAGCCGCCCCCTGAATAGCATGGCTATTATGTAAACAAAATAAATTCCCTAAGGTGCTACAGGAATCCCTGGATCAGCGTCGTCGTCCGGAACAGCTGGCAGCCGGACAAGGCGTGCTACTGGTCGCAGGTAAGTCTTGTCCCCCACTTGGACCTCAGCAGACCGGATGCATCCATCGGCACTGGCATTCAGTCTGACCACCTTCCCAACGGGCCAATGAGCACGCGGCAGCTGAGGATCGACGATCATCACGACAGTGTCCTGGAGAAGATCATCGGTAGGTTGGTGCCACTTCTGGCGGACCTGAAGAGACGGTAAGTAGCTTCTGATGAATTGTGTCCAGAAGTGATCCACCATCATTTGACAATGACGCCACCGTCTCCTGGTGAGTGGGTCCGGAGCGTAGGACACTTGTGGCAAGGAGGCGTCCCGCCGCCCCATCAGCAACATGTTTGGTGTCACAGGATCCGGATCCCCAACGTCTGACGACACGTATCCTAAGGGCTTGGAATTGAGGATACCTTCTACCTCAATTAAGACTGTGAGCAGGACTTCTTCTTGGAGGGACTGAGCACCAATCACCACCTGCAGGGCTTTCTTAACGGATTGTATCTCACGCTCCCAGGCGCCACCAAAGTGGGGAGCCGCTGGTGGGTTGAACTTGAATTTGATCCGTTGCTTGGCAAGTCTCTCTTGTAGCTGTGGTTCCATTGCAGCGAACGCCTCCTTCAGCTCTCTCTCTGCACCTCGGAAGTTTGTTCCCTGATCAGAGAGAACCTCGAAAGGGGTGCCTCTACGTGCGATGAATCGCCTCAATGCTAGGAGGAAGGCGTCGCCGTCGATACTATTTAGCAGATCCAAGTGGACACATCGAGTGGTGAGACATTTGAATATGACACCCCATCGTTTCTCATTGCGCCGCCCGACCTTGATGACGTATGGTCCAAAGCAGTCCACTCCCGTCGAGAAGAACGGAGGCTTGAAGATCCGCAGGCGGGCAGGGGGTAGGTCCGCCATAATTGGAACCACTGGCTGCCCTCTCCATTTTCTGCATTCCGTACAAGTCCTCTGATGGTGCTTGATAGCCTGTCTCCCACGCAGGACCCAGTACTTGCGCCTGATCTCGGCGAAGACCCTATCGGGTCCTGGGTGGAGTAGTCGTGCATCCACGTCTTTGATAAGGAGTCTTGTTACCGCATGGCAGGGATCGAGAACTATGGGGTGGATGTCAGTAGAACAGGAAGTGTCCATACGACGAAAGCGTCCACCGACTCGGATAAGACCCATTGTTGGATCCATCTCCGGTGTAAGCGTACTGAGCTTACTGCTGGGCAGTACTGGTTTACCAGCCCTGAGACACGTAATCTCTCCTGGGAAGCAGTCTGCTTGGCTAGCCTTCAGCAGGAGGGCTTCGGCGTCAAGAAGGTCCGGTTGAGGTAGGGATGGGTCAGCCGCCGCCCCATCAAATAACTGCTGGGTGGCGTTGACCAGGTCTGTCCAGCTGTCGAACTGTGTGACGTCTGGTGTTTGAGGTGCCAGACTCATCTGTGTGAGGCCGCAGAAGATACTGTGCTTGAGCTCAGCAGCATCTTCTGGCTCTGTGGAGGTGGGAAGCGATGGCCAATTTTTAGGTGGACCACGGAGGAACGATGGCCCTTGAATCCACCGATTTGGCGCCGCCAGCTCAACCAAAGTCTTGCCGCGGGTGAGATCGTCGGCTGGATTGTTGGCCGTGTCCACATACCGCCAGGTGTGCAAGGACGTCAGGTCATGAATCTCTGAGACTCTGGTTCCAACGAAGCCCTTGAACCTGCAGGACTCGGATGTCAACCAGGTTAAGACGGTGGTGGAGTCAGTCCAAAGGAAGGTCTGGGTGATGCTTAAGGTGAGCTCTCGATGAACGAGGGAGGACAGCTGGGCTCCTGTCAATGGTGCATAGAGCTCTAGACGTGGCATTGACTGCTGGCGCTTCGGAGCCACCCTAGACCTTGCCATAACGAATGAGACATGGACAGTGTCGTCACTCTTCGTTGTGAGGTAAACTACCGAACCGTATGCCTGTTCAGAGGCATCACAGAATACATGCATTGTATACTCTGTGGCATCATTGGCGATGTCCTGTGGTGCGTAGGTTCGCGGTAGGGAGATATTTACCAGCTCCGGAAGTTCCCTCTCCCAGCTGGACCAGGCCTCAAGGATGTCAGAAGGAAGGTTTGGGTCGTCCCAGCTCCTCTTCTTCGCCCACAGTTTCTGGACGAGAACCTTGGCCCGCGTTGTGTAGGGAATGATGAATCCAAGAGGATCATATTGTCTGGCCAGCACCTTGTACACGTGGCGCATGGTGGGAATCTCGCTCTCCATCGGCTTGGGCTTGTAGCCAAGTTGATCGGTCGGACAATGCCACCGTAGGCCCAGAGCCGGCTCCTGAGGGTCGGTGCTCTTCTCAGCTAACCATAGCTCTGTGCTCTCTGATCTGGCAGTGGAAGGCAGATGGGAGACGACAGATGGGAAGTTACTTGCCCACTGCCGGATCTCAAATCCTCCCGAGGCCAGACACTGCCGCATCTTGTCCACGAGGAGCTTGGCAGACTCGGGTGTTGAAAGGCTCTGGAGACAGTTGTCCACGTAGAAGTACTGCTCTATGGACTGCAGGATGTCTTCGTTTCCCTCTGCGTGGTCTTTGACGTGCTTCTGCAGCGCAAACGTTGCACAGCATGGGCTGCTTGTTGTACCGAACGGCAAGACTTGCCACTGGTAGATGTTAGGTTGCTCTTCTCGTCGCAGGTTCCTCCAGGCGAACCTCAGCAATGGCCGGTCCTCTGGTAGGAGCCGAACCTGATGGAACATTGCCCGGATATCTCCACTGATGGCGACAGCATACTGCCGGAATCGCAGGAGGACCCCGATGAGCGATGGTCCAAGGGTTGGACCTGGGAGGAGTTGCTCATTAAAGGAGCATTTCACCGGTGCAGACATGAATATGTATTGAAATTGGGTCCTATATGTAGTCGAATAATAAAATAAAATTCTAATTTGGTGCCGTCTTGACCGAGAAAAGGCAGAAAGTGACTTTTTGGCGCTTGTGGATTGAAGACAACAACTCCCACCATGCACAGCTTCGCTGGCGGCCACTCCCGCTGATCATCTCCGCCTATCGGACACCTCCTTGTTCCATCTACTAATGGAACAAATCAGCGTGGAGCTTGAACCGACGTCACTAGAGTAGTGACGCTTGCACAGAAGCATACGGCCGACATCTTTCCTTATTCTGGGTGGAAATAGTAACATAGTTACGCCATTAAATGCGTTTATGTAAACATTTTTAGCGAGAAATGTGCATTTTAATTTCATAATGTTCGCTCATTGAATTTGAAGGATGTTTGGTTTGATAGTTATGACGAAGAGGGAACGCTCCATTCACTTGCATGGACAGCGTCTCTGGTCGCTAAGCAACCTCAACGTCTTGGCGGACTATATTATTGTTATTTATATCCGAGATTATTTAATCTAACCCGATCTAAACTCTATCATGTACCCAAACATGGCGGCGTTTGGGTTTCCTACCTCCGACTCCTAAATCCAGCGCAGCCACAAGCGCGTTGAACCATTTTTGTGACACACAATGATCAAGCGACAAGTTAGGCACGTTACACGCGTTTGGTGTGGCCGTAGGCCGTGTCCACCAAAAGCGTTTTTTTATGCGGCTTCACCCAAAAAATCGGCTTCGTGTGGACGGGGCCAAGAAGGCGAACACACGTCACCAAGACGGGGAGACAGCGCCAGGCGACTTACGCCACTATCTGCCAATGGATCGTGGATGCCTGGGCTGATATAACAGTCTCCACTGTGGTCCAAGCTTTCACGAAGGCAGGAATAATCACTGAACTGCCAGGCAACAGCAGCGACACTGACTCGGATAATGACGAGAGGAATCCGGGCATGTTGGATGCCGTACTCGCCCAACTGTTCAATTCGCACACACAAGAATTCGAGGGATTCGTAGACGGGGAATGAACTGAAAAAGGTGAGCTTACTGTTAAGAGATATTGATCAGATATTGTTAATATGCACATTAACGTTTGAACATCGTTACCATGGGAGTGACCGGAGTTGTCAGAACGCTTAATACAGTTTGACTTTATCTGACTGTTTTGTTGACATTCTCTTTAGCACAGCTCGGTCTTGTCGATGCATAACGCAACCCCAGTCAAACGTTTGACTGCAGTATCTTCTATTCTATGCGCCTAATAATCCGGTGCGCCCTATATATGAAAACAGTTCTAAAATAGGCCATTCATTAAAGGTGCGCCTTATAATCCGGTGTGCTTTATAGTACGGAAAATACGGTAGTCCTCGTTTGTGTTTCTTTCGAAATGGTGAACTTTTGCATGGAGCCATCTTCTATGTCAGATCCAGTACCCTCCGCCAATGTACTTCAGTTTTAGCAACAGCCTCTGTTATCTTAGCTTCAGACGCTGTGGATGTTAGTTTCTGCTGGTGAAGTCCCACCCACTGGCACTGCTCTAATAGGTCTGTAGCGTCAGTGGGTCCCACCCCCTAGAGGGGGGTGGGACTAGTGGTTGTAGTCTTACGAGAATCATCTCCTCTTACACTTCCTGTTTTCTTGTACGCAAAAATCGTCATATTGCGTCATAAAAAACAGGAAGTGTTGGAAATCGATACGGATCTCTCCAGTCTCTCCAGAAAATAAGGGAATGATGCTAGACCATTCAAAAATATGCGGGGGGTTCTAAAAATACAAAGCTTATGTGAAATGGGTGAAGTTGCCCTTTAAGGGAGAGGCCGCAGTAGGTGAAGGAGCAATCAAAGACTAGGCGATCCTTGCCGTTGTGATGGACGAGGTGATGGGGAATAAACCATGACTCACTGGACTTATCCGTCTCTTCTTTGCTGAGCTTGGTAACGCACCCTCCATCGATGAGCTTTTGGATCTCTGCTTCGTAGACTTTAGCCTTAGCTGGGTCTTTTTCCAGTCGGCGTTCTGTGCTGCGGAGCATTGGCATGACTGCTTCAGCAGCGGCTTTCAGCAGTGGCGCGTCCTTAGCCCGGAGCAGAGGTGTGGCATACCGGAATGTGTCAATGACCTTCACCCTCTCAGTGCGTGCTTCCAGGATGCTCACGGCCTCTTGGTCCAGACGGGACCGTACTGCTAGCTTCTCGCTTCGAAACGGGAGGACGTCGAGCTGCCAGAGACGTTCAACATGTTGGTAGTAGTCGTCTGGCGCTGGCTTGAGAGATGTGAAGTAGCATGAAGCAGCATGAGACCCGAGACCATCTGGACCCTGGAGCACCCAGCCGAGCGCTGTGTGTACAGCTGTGGGCTCTTTGGCTGTGATCAGGTGGGTGCAATCTGCACCGATTAGCAGTAGCGGACGCACCTTACTGAAGTTATGCAGCTGGAGGCCCCTCAAGTGGCGATAGCGCTTCTGAAGTGCAGTTACGGGGTAAGATTGCTCTGACAGGGCTAGCCTCCCCGCTGTGAAGGCACCCTTAACCAGGTGCTGTTCTGAAGGCCGTGCCAGGGAGGCCACATGGAAGTTTACCGACGCACCAGTGGGGCGAGCCACATCTTGGCGGATCGTCCGCAGAGCGAGAGATTCGGCTTCGCCTTTGAGTTCCAGGTGACGAACGGCAGCTGGCAATATTATTGTGCGTTCGGCCCCATCGTCAAGGATCGCGTAGGTGTGCAGCGACTTACTCCCATGGCTAAGGATGATTGGCACCACCTTGAGGTACACCTTTCCTCCTTGCTTGGAGTTGGCTAGTGAGGCCCGATCCTCTGGCGTGATGAGGTAGACACCGGGACCTGGCTTGGTAATGGTATGGAGAACTCTGAGGTGAACCTCCTGACATTCACTGCACGCTTTCTTCAGGGTGCAGGCATCTTGCTTATGGTTGGTACGACCACACTTACGACAACGCTTGCCGTCTGCTATCCACTTCTCGATCTCTTCCGGTGAGTGCCGGACGATGTCTGGACACTGTGATAGGTAGTGATCGGCACTCTTGCAGAAGAGACATATCCTCTCGAACTTCTGCTGCTTGGCCTCCGACCTAAACGTGTCTGAAAGCTGACGGCTGTCAGGTTTAGGCTTGTCGGAGCCATGATAAACTGAGAGGTTGCGAGGCCTGGGCACAGGAACTTGCCTATCTCTGTTGGGGGCCTGTGGCCCTTCAGTCCGATGGCGCTGTGCCATTCTTGCGGATAGTCTTTGAGCTTCAGCCTTCACCCTGAGCCAGTCTGAGAGGTCTCGAAGGTTGTACGGGTTTAGGCTGTTTGTATTGAGGCAACCTTGAGCCTGTAGATGCTCCACGAAGCCGTCCCTCGAGTGCTTCGGGAGCTTACTCAGGAGCCGATCGACATGGCCGGTCGACATCACTTCCATTCCGTTGGGCCCTTCCAGCGATGTAAGCATTCCCACTAGCAGGTCGACGCTAAGGGCGAAGCTCTGGAAGGCTTTGGAATCTCCTGCTTTGAGGTCAGGAGAGTTCAGGATCGTGGAAATCTCACTTTGTGCGAGTTGATGTGGCTGTCCGTATTGCCGCTGTAAGGCCTGCATGGCGGCGGTGTAGAGCTGCGCATAATGCCTGCAGGACTGTGCAATCAACCTGGCTTCATCCAGAACCAGGTGCTCCATAAGTACACGGTACTTGTAATGCTCAGAGAGTTCAGTGTGGGGGCTGAGTAGGTGGTCCAGCGTCATTTTAAGGTCAGTGAAGTCTCTCTCATTGTCGTTGACCAACTTAGGCATTTTTGGTACTGGGACTGGCTGCCTGGGAGGCTGGAGAGCGGATGGCATCTGTGTTGGTGTATATTGGGGCTGAAGGGCATACTGGACCGGTGCTGGAGGCACCAGCTGATAGGCTGGCTGAGTTGTTGGAGCAGGCTGGGGGTGGTACACCGGTTGTGGATGATGGCTCAGCTGGTACTGTAGTAGAGGCACCAGCTGATAGGCTGGCTGAGTTGTTGGAGCAGGCTGGGGGTGGTACACCGGTTGTGGATGATGGCTCAGCTGGTACGGTGGAAGAGGCGCCAGCTGATAGGCTGGCTGAGTTGGGATGACTGGCGGAGGCTGATACGCTGTCTGCTGGGGGACAGCAGGTGTGTATGGTAAGGGCGCCACTGCCCATGTGGGTGGTTGACAGGTAAACTGCTGAGGCGTGCCTCCTGGGTGCTGGCCCACTGGCTGGAGAGCAGCTGCAGCTGGTAGCTGGTGTGCGTGGTACTGCGCTGTTGCAGTCTGGGGTTGATATGTAGGCTGTGCAGGCGTAGATGGAGAATGTTGATACGCTGTCTGGGGTTGATATGTAGGCTGTGCAGGCGTAGCTGGAGCATATTGACACGCTGTCTGGGGTTGATATGTAGGCTGTGCAGGCGTAGCTTGAACATATTGATATGCAGTCTGGGGTTGATATGTAGGCTGTGCAGGCGTAGATGGAGCATATTGATATGCTGTCTGGGCAAGTGTCATTGGCGTAGGCTGATATAGGGCCTGTACGGCCGTTGGCATATTGGCGCACATGATCTGCACAGGCGATGACACAGGCTGGTTTGGATGGAAGGCAGGCTGGTACCCCGCTGCTGTTGACAGTTGTTGGCCCACTGCTTGCATCGCCTGGGAGTTAGACTGTGTCGTGACCATACTCGTCGCAGTGGGAACTGGCGGCCTAGGAACTGCTCCGAATAGCGGTGCTTTATTGTTGATGGCAGGGACTGAGTCAACGTGTAGCTCTGCTGCCTTTGGCCTAGTGTACAACCTGTTTGAGACCGCAATACTGCGGTTGTTGTGCACAGCGACGATGTTAGCGACAGCTTATCTTGAGGCTGGGTAGGTGGTCCCGGCTGGGGGGATAACGACTGCTGCTGAATAACACGGCTGTCTGGTTGGGGGTCCAACCAAGGTGATTGGTTCGACGGGACACCTAGACCAGTATATGGCGTGTGCTGTTGCGTAGGAGGACCTGGTCCGCTTGCATCGAAGCTGTATTCTGTTAAGTGCCGACTGTAGCGGCTCTGTTCGGAGGTGGGTGGCGATTGGAGCCCCACAGACACGTGCTGGTGGCTGGGCAGACTGCTAGCATCCGATGCTAAGTCCCATTGACTCGCCTTATCGTCGACTGCTCCTGGCGAAAAGGGACAGGGAGGGGGCCCGAGCGCGGTGTATAGCTGGTCACCTGTAGCGGCGGACTCGGTCTGCAGGCTGAGTGACCGCAGCTGCTGTGCGCTGGCGCTCTCGATGTCGTCTTTGAAGGAGGCAGTATAAGGCATGAGGGACTGTGGTAAGCTGACCTGATAGCCCTGCATGTGTGCTGGAAGTTGTCGCGGCCTTCCTCGTCCTTGTGTTCCGCTTTCGGCTGCTGCTGTTCTCTGTGCGTCCATGGCTCCGTCGTGGGTGAAGTATTCCGGTTTCGAAGGACCAATGTTGTAGAATGTATGTGTGTATTTGCTTGGATCACTTTATCCAGGACGGTAACTCCGGTCAGAGAGTAGACGCATACACAGGGAACAGTTCAGGATGTTTATATCTCTTGCAGACGAATGACATCAATGATGGCTTCAATAAGCAACCGAATGAATGACGGAATGGATGAACAGATGTATGAATAAATGAATGATGTAGGAATGATTTTTTCTTCACGAACGCATTCTCTGTCATGGCGTGTTAAGCAGTCGCGCGCAACGAGCTCTGGCGCAGCCCCGTACAACTCGTAACTCTAGGACCCTACGACGCTACCTGGGCTGCCCAAAGTGCCTGAATAGAAATAACACTATATATTATACGATACGATATTACAAACTAATAGGGAATTTACAACAGTGCATCTACTTTACGTGATCATAATCCAAACATTCAAAGAATTATCTTGGGCTCTCTTTAATATTGTTGTTTGCATAAGCATGAACAGCTCCGAACCAACCAAGTCTAGAGCACTGTATATGTATTCTCTGAACTTGCTTAAATAATGAATAGTCAGACTTTTAACCACAGCCCAATTAGGCTTCAAGTATATTGTCCCCTTTGCAGGGACTGAGGGTCTGTACCTGGTCGGCCAGAGTGGGTTTCTTGGAGTAAATCCGGTGCAGGGCGCTGTGGGACACCACACAGTAGAGACACTGGTTGTGCATACTTGTGGCCACCACGATCAGCTCCCGGTCGGCCTTGGTCAGCCCCCCTTAGACGAGGACACAATCACACAAAGAGTCTCACAACTGGAGAGAACAAACACACTGTGGAGGAGCATTGTGATATGGTGTGTGATGGTTTGTGTACATCGACAGGAGAAGCAGAATCTAATAAAAGCACAACGAATCTGCCCTCGTTCTGACCATCAACACAGACCAGCCAAAACAAGGACTTTACCTGTCTCCTTGTTCATCAGTTCATTGTAGTAGGCAAAGAAGGTCCGGAACTCTGCCGGTCGGTGAGAGAGGGCTTTGAAGACATTGGGCAAGAATCCCCCCTGAAGAGAAATACTGTTTAATATACTGTTACAACCTATAACTAAATACATAGTTTATTCTCCGCTGCTATGGATACTGTACTGTGTAATCATATATATATATATATATATATATATATATATATATATATATATATATATATATATATATATATATATATATATAGTCCTTTATTAATCTGGGAGCTGCATTGTTACTACCCAATGTAATGAGCTTGTTAAAAATAAGTACTCAAAAAAGACAGCATGACAGACCATAAATTAAGATACAATACTTAATCATCTGGCGGACACATATACACACATTGGGAATGTTGAAGTATAACCATGTGGGGAATGTTGAAGTGTACAGAAACATGGGGAATGTTGAAGCATACACACACATCGGGAATGTTGAAGTATACACACACAGGGGGAATGTTGAAGTATGCCTCCAAAACATATGAACTGGTTCTGTTCATGATTTGGTGTGGGGTCGGGCTGACCGCTTTACTACCGTGTTAAGAGGCTTGATACCTTTGTCTCAACCTCCTCCATCACTGCCGCTATATCCTCCGGTAGGTCCTTCTTGGGGGGGACTGGGTACCGGCTGATGCTCGGCGGGGGGGCGGTGGTGCAGAAGGTCGCCTTGACCGCAGCTCGTACCCCCGCGGGTCGGAGGGGAGCCTGATGAGTGACAGACAGTTAGTCAACAGTGCTAACACAGAGCTGTTCATGTTGCTTCACGTTGCATTGTTGGTCTTACGAGAGATCAAACGAAACTCACAAACATGTAGAAAGCAGCAGGACGTAGTAACTTCAGATGTCCACTGCCGGCCATAGTATCGAGGTTAGTTGACAAAATGGTTCTTGCAATAACCAGAATGATAATATAAGAAATAAACACTATTATTATTCTTCAACGAATAGCAACTCTATATCTCAACTTGACAATGACATAAAGTTTGTTTAGAAAAACTGTCAGGGGGCGAGTACAGGCTCGGCTGTCTATTGGTTCCCTGGTGGAGCTATTTATAGAGCAGCCCACACATTGGTCCCCCTCGCCGCCAGAGGGATTGTTCCAAAACTCAACTACCTCGATGGTTCATAACCCGGAAGTGTTTTAATCGTGGAGAAATCAAAATATCGCTCGCCGCCACTCATTTCGGATACACTTCGGGCTGTAAACAGACAATATTAATTTGGAGAATATTGAACATTAAAAGACATGTTTTACCATGTGAGTGGAGGAATGCACGTGTCTACAATAATTGATTCAAAACCTGAAAATTGTTCGATCATTTCCCCAGTGGATGAATCTGTAGTGTCCTTGTGTTCCTTGTGTTGTGTAGATCTCCCTGGAGCATGAGATCCTGCTCCATCCTCGGTACTTCGGACCGAACCTCCTTAACACCGTGAAGCAGAAGCTGTTCACGGAGGTGGAGGGGACTTGCACCGGCAAGTGAGTGTTCGTTATCATTTATCATAATTTATGGCTAGACAATCATCAATGTTGGGAGAAAGACTGCACGAAAGTCATTTCGTGATTTTCATCCAGACCTATAGCACGAGCCCTCGTGTGATTAACTGCTTAAAGGTGACAGGTTTAATATTCATTATAAAAGTCTTGGATTACTTTTTTATTTTCGAAACCGACCATTGTTATCGATTCTTAAAATAATGAAACGCTATTCGCTGCTAGTGCATCAACCAACAGGCATAGCAGCAACATTCTCAGTATATCTTCATGGCTTGTGCTGGGAAGTTATTTGTCCATTAAAACATTTTGAATGTGTCCTTCCCAGGTATGGGTTTGTTATCGCGGTCACCACCATAGACAACATCGGGGCGGGGGTGATCCAGCCCGGCAGAGGCTTCGTCTTGTACCCCGTCAAGTACAAGGCCATCGTGTTCCGGCCCTTCAAGGGGGAGGTGGTGGATGCTGTGGTCACTCAGGTCAACAAGGTGAGACGGATGCTGCTTTCAGATTTGCTGTTTGGGAATTTTGCAGAATAAACATGGAGGCATTTTGTATGACTTAGGAACAACAGCTGAGCAGTAGTGTAAGGAAACACAGTTGCACACAATATTCAGATTACTATCCAAGTACACCAAGTACTTTTCGCTACATTATTTGGTAATACAGGCTTCAGAAAGGTTGATGTATGGTCTTGTAAGGGCATTCAGCCTTGTTTGGTTTTATAGCTCTACTAAATGGGATTCTCACTTGGCCTATCCTAAAGCTTAGTAATGGTTAATATAAAGTATTTAAACGGTGAGGGTGGGTAGGTATGCATTCCGTCATGTAGTCAACTACCACTAGCCAAGGCCTTGTCTTGAAAAGTTAATGTTGAAAAAGTGGTATGTGTTGTAATTATGTGTCTGCCTATACTGACTTAGAACGTACACCATTTACCTCTGTAGGTTGGCCTGTTTACAGAGATTGGCCCAATGTCCTGCTTCATCTCTCGTCATGTGAGTGGCCTAAACTTTACTCTTGTAGTGGTTGATAAAGCTTAATGTTGGAAAGAAATGTGCAATTTAATGACCATATGTTTCCTATTTTATAGTCCATTCCCTCCGAGATGGAGTTCGACCCCAACTCAAATCCTCCTTGTTATAAAACAGTTGATGAGGTATGTGCTTCTTTTGTGTTCTGCCCCATCCACTATTTTGTTCTCTTAACCCACACACATGGTGAATGGGTATGCTGAAGTCGCAAAAGCATATTTTGATTACTTTTCTATCTGCTAAGGACATTGTAATCCAACAAGATGACGAGATCCGTCTTAAAATCGTCGGGACGAGAGTGGACAAGAATGACATCGTAAGTCTACCTATCAGTTAGACCTACCTCTGCATTTAAATATTAATTTGCATTTAATTAGTATAAAATCGATATTGCTGAATAAAGGCAAGATGGCCATTCCTTTTTCAAATGCAAAGTCAAACTGGAATCTGGTAGAATCCCATTCAATTGTTTGTCTTAATTTGTTTCAGTTCGCCATTGGATCTCTTATGGACGATTATCTGGGTAAGTGTGAAACTGAATGTTTCAAGTGGCTCCCTTTTGTTTGCATTTTATGAATTTAGAGTAATCACATTGCATTAAATCCTTAACTTTTTAATGTTTTTCATTATTTCTTATGATAAATGTTTTTCCTCGCAATTAATTGTGTGAAATAACTGAATAGGTATATTTATTCTTAGATCAATTACTGTTCAATGAGGTCAAATCAACACACACTTTGTTTTCCAGGTCTCGTCAGCTAAGCTTTGGCCATGTGGGTGTGGAAGACGGATTTCTATCTGGAAATATTTTGACAAAACATTGAAAAAGATAAAGTTTGCTACTAGCTGGAAACTACAATACTTAGTATATCAATAACATTATTTTTGTACGGTTAATAATTTTTCAATGGTACATGTTTCAGTTCTAAGTCATGACCAGTTCACGGAGCGATGCATGTGTCATCTGCATATTAATTGTTACTTTTTATTTTTTACATACATTGTCAGTAATAAAATATTTTGTTATTTGAATGTGTGAAGACTCCTTCATGTTCATGACTCGTTTCGTTTTCAATTCAATGTCTGCAGTGGGCATCATCAACATTAGACGATTGGTGCTTTAATCACCCGAGGGGTGGGAAATGTAGGCGTAATTCGATATTTATCTTTAATAAATTGTCACACACACGTGCAATTTTACTGATCATTTTTGTGAGTGATTCAGTCTCTTATTCACTCTAAAGGATATGGAAATTAACCCTAGAAAATGTTAAAAAAATAAAGCCGGGTGAACGCGGATATTGAGCGACGGACCCGGCTGTAAATACGTCAGTAGGCCGCGACGGCGGTCTTCCTTTCTCTCGTTCTGAAGATGGCGGCAGGGGTAAGTAAAATGGAGAGGTGTCTATTTTGGGGAATTTCCCTAAACATTGGAGTGTAATCGGCCGAACATCACACCCATCCGTGTTCTAATTCAACGGCTCGATTCGCAGCTGACTTAGTCAATGTGTTTTGGCCCTGTTTGTTTGAGTATTGGCAAGAAAGTCATTCACGGTTCGTGTTGGTCGAAGCAGCCCTGACGTAGCATGTACCCTCTGTGGTCCACCCCGAAATTCCGCCTGTGATGCTCCAGCCTTCCCTAGTCTGCCACGTTCACCTCTCGATCTCCGGTACTCCCAGCCCGGACTCCGCCATATTAACCTCTCTGTATATGGTACTCCCAGCCCGGCATCTGCCACGTTAACCTCGGTCTCCGGTACTCCCAGCCTTCACTAGTCTGCCACGTTAACCTCCCGGTTTATGGTGCTTCCTCACCGGCGTCTGCCACGTTAACCTCCCGGTCTGTGGTTAGGAGCACTGGGCCACTGTTTTCATATTTCGTGCGATGATACAATGATGAAGGTCCAGGCAAAATCGGACCCATATTTGACCATTGTGACCGAAGTTAGCTTGTCAACGTAATGGTTTATCAGCAATCAAACGATTTCAACAAACGATTGAAGGCTGTCCAACAGGCTTGTATGGGTTATTAAAACCGTGGTGACAAGTGTGACCTACTGTCACCAAGGCCAGGGCATTGTGGGCTCTTTAAATTTAGATCCATTGTTGGGTTTGCGACCAGTTGATTTTGGACTTAGTTTTTACACGTAGCCGTCTCAAACGATGTACAAATACAAACCAATCGTCTCAGTCTAATGCAGTCTCTATTAAACTTCCTTTGTCATGTCTTCTCCCCCCACAGACTCTGTTCACGTACCCAGACAACTGGCGTGCCTTCAAGGCGCAGATAGCAGCCCAGTACAGCGGTGCCCGGCTGAAGGTAGCTAACAACGCCCCTGCCTTCACCTTCGGACAGACGAACCGTACCCCGGCCTTCCTCAACAACTTCCCTCTGGGCAAGGTGGGTGTGATGGACATTCAATCTGAGGAGTGAAGTCTCCAGTTGTTCCAGAAATGTTCGACCATTCCAGAGATGACGAGGCCAACCCTGATAATTGACTATAATCCACATTAGTGTTAGCAATCTGGTCTAGTGGTTCAGTAATAATGAAGCTATTGAGCCGTTCCCCACTCGGGTTCAGATGGCAGAGGGGTTTATTTAAATGTTGCTATCAGGTTTTGTCTCATCTCCTCCACATCCCCACAGGTTCCGGCCTACCAGGGCGATGACGGCTTCTGTCTGTTTGAGAGCAACGCCATTGCCCACTTCTGTAAGTCCTTACTGCATGACCTTTATTCTATATAGTATACTTTAAACTGCACTAATATTAACCCGATAACATAATCTCATTGCCGTATAGGAGGCATTTTTGTTTTTTTTACTGTGTATTTGTCTAGGGAAATGTTGTCTGAAGCCTTTAATGAGCTGAGGGTTCTCTCCCTGTCATTGGGCAAGGCGGTGTCTATTCCTGGCACCAGTCTCATATCTGGAAGGGGAAGAATGATTGAGCCATATTCATCTCAGACTTGGGCACATCCTGCCTGACAACTGATCTGTAGACGTTTCTTTTTAAATTATTTATCGTGAGAAATGCTCTCATGTCCACCCCCCATCCAACTGGATTCCTCTAGTGGTTCCATGCTAACAGTGTTTTGAACACGAGATGAGATGCTGCTAAGAAGTTGACACCTGCTAGAGATCACTTCAGAGGATGTCTTGTGCACTTGACGTTGATGCCTTGCTTGCACTGCTGTATTGTTTGCGTAGTCAGGATGAGGCCGACTGATGCGTGTGTTTCTAACTCCGGTTCTCTGCTGTGCAGTGAGCAATGAGGCCCTGCGTGGAGCCACTCCCCAGGCCGCGGCTCAAGTGCTGCAGTGGGTGAGCTTCGCTGACGCAGAGATCGTCCCTCCGGCCAGCGCGTGGGTCTTCCCCACTCTGGGAATCATGCACTTCAACAAGCAGGTACGGCCCTCCGGTGTCTGAAGTTGATCTTATGAAAGAAAAGAGACTTTTTTTTTTTTGTAATTGCAAATGCAATAATCTTTCGGTGTTCGTTTACCGTGAATAAATGTTGTGAATGCTGCTTTTCCAGGCCACAGAGCAGGCCAAGGAGGAGACGAAGAAGGTGCTGTCAGTGTTGAACCAACACCTCAACACGCGTACCTTCCTGGTGGGCGAGAGGGTTAGCCTGGCTGACGTCAGTGTGGCATGCGCCATGCTCTGGCTGTACAAGCAGGTCAGAAACACACAGCGAGATGCCCGCACAAACATGAACGTCTTGTTTCTGTCAGTCTGCAGCTGTAGAAGCCCTTCAACACCCTCTGCTCTGTCCATCTTACCTGCAGGTGCTGGAGCCCGCCTTCCGCCAGCCGTACCCCAACGTGACACGCTGGTTCACCACCTGCGTCAACCAGCCCCAGTTCAAGGCTGTGCTGGGCGAGGTCAAGCTCTGCGAGAAGATGGCTCAGTTCGATGGTGAGCTATAGGCATGTTTGGATTATACTACTTTATCCTAACTTGAGTTTTTTCTGTACAGAAGGCATCATGGAATATTCTGGTCTCAATTTTGTTTTGTACTTTACTTTTTCTTAATCCAAAGGACATTGCATTTAATGCACAATTTCGATATGCTAACTACGTTTTTTCGTTTATTGGTTGTTCATTATATTTTGTACTTGATGTACTATGACAATCTTGTTAATGTGGATAAAAGCCATCTCCCTGTCATTGGGCAAGGCGGTGTCTATTCATGGCACCAGTCTCATATCTGTCAGGGGGAGAATGATTGAGCCATATTCTTCCCAGCCTTCTCAATCTAATGAGAAACAGGCTGTTTCATGCTATGGCCAAATCAATTTCTTTTTTAGGTTACGTCATTCTGTAATTTAAGACTACTAGAGCTGTGCAGTGGACAGGATAAAGTGGCCTCTAGTGGTGAGGTTGTAGATAGCGTTCAACTGAAGTCCATTGGTCAAAAATCCATTACGGCTCAATGGACTGTGCTTGGTTGTTGCTTTCGGTTATGTAGAGCGCCAGGTCAAAGTAGGAGGGGACAACGGAGCGGGTTGAATTTGTTTTCTGACTGCGTCTCGGGTGACCACGACCGGCGTTCTGCCAAAACAAACGCCAATGCCCACCTGCGACCTCTACAATGCTAGAGGCAGGCTTATGGCACTGTGGGGTGTTTTAAAGTGAGGACTCAATAACAATGTTTCTGGTGCTTCTGCACACAGAAGACATCTCACAGGCTTGTAGAAAAATATTACATCAACATCTGCTTGCCGCTGATGAGACAAGCTAACTCTTGGTAATTGTACTTTAAATCTCAAATTACATTTCTTCAACATTATCATTTAATGATGACAAACCCAAGTGTTATTTAATGTAACATACACTGCAATTGTATACTTAATGATTAAGATTGATGCTTTTAGAGGTGTTCCCTGAATGTTCTCTGGTCTATTAGGCGTTTCCGTTATCTTCTCCTTTTATAAGTCCTTAAGAAAATAGGTTGAACAGTAGCTTTAAAAAAAGCAAAATGACATGAAAAACAATCGCAATAATATCGTGTATCCTTATCCGGCCTGAATTAATGGTTGCCGCATGTATTGTTGCCGTATCGGCCATCCCAGATATAGCCTTTGACTTCGAGCTGCGACAGCGGTTCTCTCACACGTTCCGAAAGAGCCCCTGAACACTTTGACTTGGTAAACAAGGGCTACACAGAATCTGTTGACTTTTCCATTGTGCTTCTGATGGAAACCATATTGGCCGTTTGGAAAGCCGGCGACAGGCCTCCCACACGGCTGTGGATTTCACAACGCTCATTCTAGAACCCCCTCTGCCCGAGTCCAGCGAGCCAAGCCCATCTAACCCACAACATGTGTTCTCCTCCCGCAGCCAAGAAGTTTGCAGAGATGCAGCCCAAGAAGGAGTCTGCTCCGGCCAAGAAGGAGAAGCCAGCGAAGGAGAACGCCAAGCCGCAGGAGAAGAAGAAGAAGGAGGAGAAGAAGGCGGCCCCCGCTGCCGACGAGGAGATGGACGAGTGTGAAGCCGCACTCGCCGCAGAGCCCAAGAGCAAGGACCCCTTCGCCCACCTCCCCAAAAGGTACGGCCCCCGACCAGTCTGGGCCCTCCCATTGGCCGGCATGGTAGATGTACAGACCACGCCCAGGCTAGGCTCTCTTATTGGACGCCATGATCGATGTACAGAACACGCCTAGTCTGGCCTCTCCTATTGGACAGCATATTCAAATCACCAATGGGAATGCATTCCTATGAGACCTGTCCCATCATATCAGTCAAAGAGCTCTGGCAGCAGATGAAGGCTCTAATGTCCTTGTCATTACCTGCTTTTAACTAGCAATGCAAACACAAAACCAGTTAAAGGAGTCAATTGTTAATATTTGCCTTTAACCTCTGTCACTAGGCCTCTTCTCAAGGTTTTTGCCAGAATAACTGACCGAAAGTTAAGAGTAGATCTGCACCCCTACAAGATGACAATTGTGATATTGTTGTGCAAGTCAACAGATCAATCTGGATGCTACTGGGACAGTAAAATCTGTAACGAAGCATGAATGCAAGATTTATTTTCCGTCTGGAATATATTTAATGTTTGAGTTTCCTTTGGGAGATATTTTGTTTTTAGGGCATTTTAGCTGATGCTTTAGCCCAGAGTGACACGTTCATACACGCATTCACACAGCGACGGGGTTGTCAACCACACACAGCTCGTCTGACCCAAGGTTAGGTGCCTTGCTCAGGGACAACTCGGCTAGGAGGAGCCGGGCATCGGATGGCAACCTTCCTGTTAAAAGTCATCCCGCTCTACTGCCTGAGCTACTGCTGTTAGATGAAGAGGTTGATCTTCCGTCACTATTTTGCCTAAGCGAACTAATAATGAGTTGAGGATTATCTCTCTGTCATTGGGCAAGGCGGTGTCTATTCATGGCACCAGTCTCATATCTGGCAGGGGCAGAGAGATTGAGCCATATTCATCCCAGCCTTCTCAATCTAATGAGAATCAGGTTGTTTCATGCTATGGGCATATGTTATCTAATTATTTGATCTAAAAATATCTTCCTTGTTCTGTATTATATAAACTATAGTGATGTGTGGGGTTCCAGCCGTCCATGGCTCTATTTCAGTACACAATGGGGATGTTGAATGCATATTGTAAACCTCTCAAATGGCTTTTTTCTTGTGGGGTCATTCTACATAGCTCCAGCTATTGGATGGAACAGCGATTACAATCGTAGGAGCATTGTGCAATGTCTTTGATTTTAACATTACTGTGTGGACTGGTCACCTAACCTGAAGTACTGTTTTATTGCTGAGTTGAAATGTGTTTAACGTAGCATAATGGACGCATCGTACAAACGTTCTGTTAATCTATTTATTTGGAAGCAAAACTATTGTGTCCTGGTCTAACATGTGTAAAGGTGGAGACTTGCCATACATTTTTTTGTTTTGTTAAATTGGCTGTAAATTGTCAAAATGTAAAAGCTGTCCTGATTCCTCCAACATGTTGTTGCTGGTTTTGTGATGCAGCTCGTTTGTGATGGACGAGTGCAAGAGGAAGTATTCCAACGAGGACACCCTGACCGTTGCCCTACCCCACTTCTGGGAGAACTTCGACCCTGAGGGCTACTCCATCTGGTACTGTGAGTACAAGTACCCCCAGGAGCTCACCCAGACCTTCATGAGCTGCAACCTCATCTCAGGTGAGACCTGGTCCTCTTGGAGGGGGGGGGGTGGGGGGGGGGAATATCCAAAGTATAGTTTATTGTATTTCTGGTAGGGTCCCATTGTCATTGGGCTAGGTGGTGCCTATTCATGACACCAGTCTCATATCTGGCAGGGGAACAGATTAAGCCATATTCATCCCAGCCATCTCAATCTAATTAGAGGTTAACCCGGGTTAATGTGATGGAGATGCTATCCGAAGTCAATAAGGCAGAATTATTGCTGGGCTCTACCATAGACCTGAAGGCTCTACTGGTCAGCACATGGCTCACCCAGTGTCTCTACTGGTCAACACATGGCTCTCCCAGTATCTCTTAGGGCTGCTCGATTATGCAAAAATCATGATTATTCTGGTCAATATTGAAATCACGATTATCCAAACTATTATTTTTGAGTTTGAAAACATGATGTATCTATTCAGCATGTCTCTGCCAAAAAACACTTTGTAACTGATTTTCAAATCTAAAATAATGTACAGATATGTATCCAGCTGTTCTTCACTTTCTATTAAACATTTGATGAAAAAAAAATTGTTTAAATCGCAATCAAAATTTGGTTAACTGCCCAGCCCTACTGGTCAGCACACGGCTCACCCAGTGACTCACCCAGTGTCTCCTCCCTCTCAGGAATGTTCCAGCGTCTGGACCGGCTCAGGAAGAACGCCTTTGCCAGCGTTATCCTGTTCGGCACCAACAACGACAGCTGCATCTCGGGCATCTGGGTGTTCAGAGGCCAGGAGCTGGTGTTCCCTGTGAGTGTTCGGCTCAGAGGGGTTAAACTAGAGCACGGCTGGGTTAACCCACGCTTTGAGTACGACGTGTAGAAACACTTCCTATCAGACATTGGGGGGGGCGGGGGAGGCGGCAGCAATATATCGATCTTCTTGTCTTTTTTTTGTTGCGCGCTCGTCAATGGATAAAATAGGATAACATGATAATTATCAGTCGAGCAGTGTCCTTATTTGTACATGGGTATTATAATAGGCTTCTGAATCCCTTTTTATTCAGTTAAGATACAGGAAGACTTGTTTCATGTATCCAATATGATATCCAAATGCTATATTATGTCTCTGGATGAGTTCCCCTGTCATTGGGCAAGGCGGTGTCTATTCATGGCACCAGTCTCATATCTGTCAGGGGAAGAGCGATGAGCTATATTCATCCCAGCCTTTTCAATCTAATGAGAAACGGGCTGTTTCATGCTATGGCCACATCTTGGACAAGCAGAGATGGCTTTCTCAAAAGGTATCTGCTTGTCATTTCCAAACATAAGCCAGTTGACTATATAATGGGCATGAGGCTAAAAGATGTCTGAGTGAAATAGGCCAGTCCCTTTTCTTTATTATCGGTCTTAATTAGTGGGTTAAATTACATCTCATTTAACCCACTGATTAATGTACCAACTTATAAATGGATTATGTATGCAATAATCTAAACGAGACGCATGCAGAGATCCCTAAAGAGCACATCTAGAGAGATTCTGATGATGGGGTTCTTATCTTTTATCTGGTTAAATGTCCCGGTGTGTAACGGCCTCTAACCCGCGGTCCCGTCTCTCCCCAGCTCTCGGAGGACTGGCAGATCGACTACGAGTCGTACAACTGGCGCAAGCTTGACCCCAGCAGCGCCGAGTGCAAGACCATGGTGAAGGAGTACCTGGCCTGGGAGGGCGAGTTCAAGCACGTGGGCAAGCCCTTCAATGAGGGCAAGGTCTTCAAGTGAGAGGAGGGACAGTCGGCTGACGGAGCACTGGAACCCTAAAGGAAAACACGGACTTCAGTCACTTTGTACTTATTAAACGGGAAGAAAAAGAAATTGGAGCGTCGGCTTAAAGTAACGACAACCAAGATCGATTTGCGTTACCCCCCTTCCCGCTCAGTGGCTTTGAGTGAATAAAGCATTTTACCCCAATTTCATTTCTGGAATTTAATTTGTCTATTTTGTTTTCAATTTGACTTAAAGGTTTTTTTTTATATGTTTTCTCAGTTTAAAACAATTCATATAAAGAGCTAGTTCAACTCTGTACAGGTTATAAACGATGATAAGTAGATCACTGGATCTGCAGGCCATGATTATCAGTTGGGCAAACCTTTTTTCTTTTGTATATTCCTCAATAAAACCTTTGGCAAATGGGTACAGTGGACTTATCTCATCTCTGCAAATAACGACATTGACAATGGACAGAAAATATGCTTCTGCAAAACCATTTTCCGCCTGTAGAGGGTGTGCAAACTCTACACTTGAGGTCCTCAAGGTCAGAGATGCGTGTCGCAGATAATTCTTTGGGTGGGGGGTAACGGCTGCCTTGTTTGTGTTTCTCCCTAGTTCCACAGTAGATGCCACGCCCCAGCCCCGTTCTCAACCCTCAAGAATCCTTGGTTAAACTCGAGATTGTCTGTAAAACATTTTGTTTAGAAACTGACCAACTTTCTATTCATCACAGCGGGACTCACCGGAGGGTTTCAATGGTGCCTCTAAACAAGTCTTTATTTTTCAGATTTCACATCAAAATTTTCCCAAAAACATCTGCATTGTTCACTTTACTGAAGGGAACGAAACGAGTCATTTAGTGGCTAAAACGTATAGGAAAGGTTAGCGTTCAGCCAATCGGCCCACAGCTCCGAGTTGGAGTGACTCATGTAAGGATACGGCTGCCATTGTGTTGCATTGGCTTATAAGCAAGACCCAACAGGACGACGCAGTCTACAGATCAGAGCCACGCCTGCACCCTAAAGAAAAGCCTTTTGCTCCGACTGTAAACGCTAAACAAGTAAAGCAGGCCATGTTTTAGAGCAGCTTCTATACGAGGGCGTCTCCCCCGGGATGATCTGCTGATCAGTATGAACGCTCACAAACGCTCAGCGGGGAAATTAGAACTTTCTTTCCTGCATGGTTTCCTTCCTTTGTGTTTTTGGAGGATTTGAGGGGGCATTATTCACCGGCTCATGATCGTCTTATTGTCTTGACACATTTATCCTTGAATGACTGGTGTGTCCCCGCCCAGTGGTTCTTAAGCTGATAAAAAAGCCATGTTTTGTTACCCAACACCACATTGATATTTTCTACACACCTGGCAGCGGGCGTGGCCGGGGCCGTTCAGACAGGCCACGCCCTATTCCATGATCAGTCAACGCTGTGTCAATAATGCAGGGTTTCATTGTTTCCCACTGAAGGTAATCGTACAATAAGAAATATATTGGTTTGACACTTCTACTCGTGAAAAGGACGTTTACATGATGTTTAAATTATGAGTTTTTTATTAACAAAGGAATAAGAGGGTGCAGGAATAATAATGTATTGGACCTATTATATTCATTGAGTTTTGGTGTTTCTCTCCCACTTTACACTCCTCCACTGATGTGTCTTCTACACTCCAGGGCCCTGAAGGCCAGCACCACTCACAGCGAGCGGCCTTTACTCGAGTCCAAGACACCCGTTACTCTCCAGCCACATTCCCCTGTGGCCTCTCTCCCCAGGGTTATCATTTCCTCTGCCACGGTGGACGGAGGGCCCGGCCGGCCCCTGCTGTCAGACAGGAGCTGTGAAACAGGGGCCTCCGATTGTTGCTCTGGTTTCAATACCGAGAAGCTGGGTGTAGATTCAGAGAAGTGAAACTTAGAAGTTGGTAGATGCGTGTGTGCCTTAATGTGGCAAGGACACACACCACCTTGGGTAGTGGTTGTTGGATTTAACTCATTGTGAAATAGACCTCATGTCTTTGTTAAAGTGCTCATTATTTCTTTACTTTAATGTATGGGTGGCCTTCTTGATAGTCTTTTTTAATAAGAGTGAAATAAATCATGATAGCTTGAATATGCATGTTTGTTTTAGAAATCGTTGAAGTTTAAAAGTCGCTTCTCTACAAACAAAAACCTAACTTGGAAAGACTCAGTCAGAGGAACTTTTTCATCCGAGTGCAACCTCAATGTCTCATATTTTCCTACAGGTTCAGACTGCAAATGATTCATTCTGGACAATCACACAGGCCTGCTATCCAAATGTTGAATCATGGCGGCCATTTTAGTTTGTTCTGCGGTCTCATGGAAATCAGAAAATGGAAATGGTCCCACAACAGCAAATCGCCCAAGTCCTTGAACACATGACTCACCCATCCTGTGGATCGGGCTTCAATAGTAGGCTGTAACCGGAGCGACTGCGTCCACACAACGCATTACAGCACAACCCATGTAGCTAACCCCTCGGCTGCTCAGTGCTGCTGCTATGAGGCACTCTGCTCCCCCCCCCCCCCTTCGTCTTCAAACAGCCATGAACAGAGTTAAAGTCTTAAAGTGAAGTAACCCACCAGACAATAAAGGGTAGCGTGCCAACACCAACACTGTGGCCATCAAGCTCTGAAACCTCCCTCCCCTGAATTCCATCGCAGGCCCCAAACTCACGATTAATTTTTCCTTCCTCTCTTCCTGCCATTTGCATCTGCCATCTAGCCGCCCTCCCTCCCTCCCTCCCTCCCTCCCTCCCTCCCTCCCTCCCTCCCTCCCTCCCTTCCTCCCTCTCTCCCTCCCTCCTTAGCTATATGGACATATTCTGTACTTGAAATAATGTTTTTTCAATCTCTCTCTCTCTCTCTCTCTCTCTCTCTCTCTCTCTCTCTCTCTCTCTCTCTCTCGCTCTCATAAAAGGACACCGACAAGACAGAGACCCAGTGAGCTGGGGGTGAGGCTGTTGCAGTGTATGTGTGACAGCCCCCACCCTCACCCCCCAAGGAAAGGCGGGCACTGGCGTGCATGTGCAGAGCATCTGGTACACCAGTGTGAGCCGCACATGTGGTGAAGCGGCGTGGTGGAGGGGGCGGGGCGGTGGAGGGCTGCGGCCCCGGTCTGACGGAGCCACGCGGGGGTCCAGGGGCTGCGCTGCAGAACCACAACAGTCCTCTCCTCCATCGTCCTGGAGAACACTACTCCTCATAACAAGAAAACTACTTCTGCTGAGCTTTTTGTTGTCAATGCAGAGTGTCTGATTGTCGTGGCGGCGGTAGGGACCGCTGCACGCTGCCTCCAGCGCGCTGCCTCAGCACACTGTGTGGTTCTGTTCCCCTTCCTCTCTGGAGCCACTCGGCCCTTAAATAGGAATCTCCCCACCTCTGGTGTGTTTACGGGTCTGCTCGGAGGTCTGGTCTTAATGGGCAATATAAGAGGGCCTCACTAGGAGGGATGTCTCCAGAGCTCCCCCCCCCCCCCCTCCCTCTGCCACCCCCGCTACTACATCAAACAACAGTCACCATGCTAGTTCAATGCTGTTAGTGGCCACGTCAGGGGTCTGCTTGTTACCTCAAAGCCCTTTTTGTTTAACTTTCTATTCTATTCATTCTGCGGCTACATCACATTCATTTACACACACACACACACACACACACACACACACACACACACACACACACACACACACACACACACACACACACACACACACACACACACATATTTAAGGGTAGGGAGCTGGAACTGTTGGCAGGGATGTGGATCATCGCTCCGGTCCCTAAAGAGGTCCACTGCTCAGGGCATACCCCCCCTCAGACAGTGTCTGTGTGGTCGGCAGACAGACATGCATATTCTCTCCCAGGATTCCTGCAGAAAGCCATGAGTGCCGAGCTCAGCCAGGTCGCAATAATTAATGAGATAGCAGCATGTATGCCTAAAAAAGCGAGATTGGACTTTTTGCAAATGCGTCTGAGAGCAGATGTGAGCAGATATGTCCACAGCCCCTAAGTTTAGAGATGTTCCTGAAGGCGTGTAACCTTCTGATCTCAGCTGCTCGCTGGCTCTTTTCCGGGGTGTGGAGTGTTTTCACACGATAGGGGCACTTAAAGTAGAGCACGCAGCACATTGCTCCGCAGCACAAAGAACATAGTAATGCAGCCCAAGAATGGAATGAGGGGGGTCAAAGGTGAACCAACTGAGGGCAAATAGCTGAGGAGGGGAAGACAAGATGATACACAGCATGCAGTCTGGACAACATAACAATAGCTGTACATAAAACCCCTCTTCTCTATGTAGTGCGTAGTTTTAATATGTATTTATTAGTTGTTGTGTGATTGGTTGAGGTTGCCTTGCAACGGGACTTACCAGCGGAGAACGGGAGGGAGGGAGAGAGCGGAGACAAGATGGAAGAGAGGAGAGGTTCTGCAGAGGGAAAACAGGCCGCCCCTGCATTTCTTCACGTGAAACCCCAGAGCGGCAGCGGGCTCATGTTACCACAGCGTGGAGGTGGGATGCTGGAAGTTATGCTCTCAAATAAATCCACAAGTGCAACGGTGGAGGAAAAAGAACAATATATTTAAAGTCAGTTCCTCCAATGATGAAAAACAGGCAGTTGTGGTATTTTGAAGGAATACTAAAAGTAACGATGGAAAAAACAGTGAATTTATAAATGTACATTGTTTACCTTTACTCTGCAGTGAAATAAACGATCTCCGTTTTCAAGTGATTCAATGAGATCTATAAATTCATTCCATAATCAGTGAAATACCGAAATCCGTTGAAAAAGGATTATGTAAAAATCTATACATCAATCAGGATAATTATCAAATTCTTAACACCGAAGCATATTGCTTACAAATTGACCCCAGGTTATACTAATTCCCAGTGGGAAAGTTTAGAATCAAAACCGGCTTATCCTGCCTGAGGATTTGAACAGACAATACATGCATGATCACCACGAGCATCATGCACGGGCTTGCTCCTCGGTGCTCCGACATCATTAGAAGTCGTTGGAGGTTATAACTGTTGGAACATTCCCAGCTATGGCTGGAATGCTGAGCGATGGAGAAGGGCATCGGGCCGGTGTGTTGAAACACAACAGATCAGAGGAGGGGCTCTGTCGAGCAGTAGACCACTTTCACTCTCTCTCTGCGCTGAGGGATCTACTGGGCTGAGGTAAAACCACTGTTTAATCAACTCTGTATTGTTGACACAGATCTGAGATTGATTTACATACAAATAACACGTACATTCCAGCGTAGCATCTATAGATTGGTGAGTCAACATCGAGGCCCCTCTGAGACAGGGCTGGAAACCCTGACGTTAAATGTTGAAATGACGGGTGTGTCAACTGTCAATATACCTGAGGCAAAGTCCTCACACAGTTGCAACCTGACGCACAAGACTGAGCCTGTCAGAAGATTGTGGCGCATTCAGATGAGCTGGATGTTCAGAACAAACATCGCACTGACGATATTTGACTGCCGATCGGGCCACGCCCTGAAGTAAGATTTGAATGAGCCCTGCTGTAGGAAGTCAAACACACACAGTATCGTTTGTTACTACAATACAAACTTCTTTGTGGCATGGGATGTTTACACACACACACACACACACACACACACACACAAACACACACAGAGGGCATTGCTATGGCAACATCCCTTTGAGGACCTGCCCCCCTCGCTTATTATGTTGCTATGGTTAACATCCCAGAATAGTTCTTTTTTTCATTCTTGCCCATCCCCCACTTGTGTGCGTGACTCATAACTTACAGTGGAAACCACAATTCAATCTGTCTCTCGTTCCCTTATTTTCCCTCACATTCTTGTCTTCACCAGAGGGCCAGCCTGCCGCTCTGAATCATGTGCGTGTGCATGTGAGTGTGCGTCAGTGTGTGTGCATTCGTCAGTGTGTGTGTCTGTGTGTGTGTGTGTGTGTGCATGTGAGTGTGTGTGTGTTCATGTCTGTGTGTGTGTGTGTGTGTGTGTGTGTGTGTGTGTGTGTGTGTGTGTGTGTGTGTGTGTGTGTGTGTGTGTGTGTGTGTGTGTGTGTGTGTGTGTGTGTGTGTGTGTGTGTGTGCATGCGTCTGTGTGTCTGCGCATGCATTCGTGGTATGGGGGAATTCCGAAAAGATCAGCAATCAGAAGTTACCATGGTTATAGAAAATATCATGTCCGATCACCCTAGTATGCTCTACAGTTGCACAAGGTTGCATTAAAGTGATCACTATCTTAGTTTACATTTAATTGAAGACTATTTGTTACTACTTCTTAAAGCAGAAGGGCTTGATTTGATTTGTTGGTGTTCGTGTTTTGTGAGAATGAAGGACTTGTTTAGGTCCTGTATAAACTTATAGGCATGGGGAACTATTGATGAAGAGCATGTGGCCATTGATCATCAGTGCTGATCTTAGAGTAATCCATACAGAGGAACCCTGTGGTGGAGCAACGGTTGATTAGATGACTGATCTGTCCACAAGCTGTAAGTATGCAGAAGGCAGATTCTGCTCACATTCCATCACCTTATTGTGCACAACTTGATCAGTTGGTGATGATTGTTTTCTACAATTGTACACGGGCCATTCCTGAGGAGTGTTTAGGTGACATGCTCTGAAATGCCCTTTCCTTTTACCAATAGGTTTGTCATTTTTAATGGTTGCAATGACGATAGTGTCACTCTGGTTGAGTTATATTCTGTTTTGTGCTAAATGTTAAAAGACGAAGTACCCCACCGCTGGCGATGAGCGTGTTTCAACCTAAGGATGAAATTATTGCATTGACAGGATTTGACTCAGTTCCAGTGGTGATGTCACAGCTGGTTAGCTGCCTATGATTCTGGCCTGTTTTCCAAATGGTAACATTGTTTCTAACCCATAGTACAAGTTACTAAGGCAGAATAATTTGCTGTTTTTACCTCATTGATATCAGACATCTATGAATTAAATACATAAAACATTGGAAGAATTCTTACATGTATGATGATCTGAAGAGCACATCCTCATCATATGCTACTGCTTCTGAAAGGTTAAAAAGTAGTAGAAATATACAACTGCAGCTAATTATAATGACTTGCATTGTTAGATTGCATTTTAGATTGCAAGTTGCATTTAATAATTTATAAAGACAGACAACACACCGTGGCAGACACACTAAGCACAGGCCAAGGCTAATATATCAGAAGACAAATGCATAAAGCAAGTGTAAATGTACCATACATTCATGTTGTTTACCCAAGGCAGGACTGTAGTATAATGGATAAAGTGTTTTTGGGGGACAGTGCAGGCCAACATCTCATGGCTGGGTAAAGGATCTTGCTGACTCACAGAACTCTGCCTTTTGCCAAACACACTGCTGCCATGGTATGGACGCAAGAACGGAATTCTTCTGAACGTCGATGTAGTATTCTTTATTCTGGGTGAGAAGCCAGGGGACACAGGAGTGGCTCCGAGGGTCGTCTGCCATTAATTAAACTTGTGTTTCACAAGCTGCGGATCCCGGAGGCGCACGTATCACACCCATCTGCACGGCCACACCTCCGGCCGACTCTAATTGATGACCATCTGAACCGCGGCTGGGAGGACTCATCCCTCCCTAATCTCACCACAATCTAGTATTTAACTCAATCCCTGCAATGGGACACCTTTATCGCATATGACACGGACACACACATACACACACGCACAACAAACACCCAAACTACACACACATAAGTGTGTACTGTTTGCACACCGGCACTCCCCGGAGCACACGCCCATCACCGGAGCACTGCAACGTCACTCTCAGAATGTAACCTTGTGATTCTCATTCGCTGCTAACTTCAGAGGCTGGCTGTGTTTGTGCTGTCGCCATGGGCACGCCCGCTGTGACTCACCGCCGTCTGAGCCAAGATATTAGCCAAGGTTCAACCCGGGTGACACACCTATAGCATCAGAAACACCCACACACACACACACACACACACACACACACACACACACACACACACACACACACACACACACACACACACACACACACACACACACACACACACACACACACACACACACACACGCACACACACACACACACACACGCACACACTTCAATTCAGCAGACTGACCCCAGGGAGGGAGAGGGAAGAGAGAGAGATACAGAAGAGAGACAGACACAGAGGGGAAGAGAGCGAGTCACTGAGGAGCAGAGAGAGACACACTGAGGGGATAGAGAGAGACACTGAGGGGCAGAGAGAGAGACACCGAGGGGCAGAGAGAGAGACACCAAAGGGCAGAGAGCGAGTCACATAGGGGCAGAGAGAGAGACACCGAGGGGCAGTGTGAGGGAAACAGGGGCCGGTGGAGGAAGCGGAAACAGAGATGAGCCGTCTCACTGGAGCCGCTCCGATGTGTGAAAACAAGAGCAAGGGGAAACAGGTTTAAGTGACGTTGTGAGCCGCATACGTTCAGCTGGGGTTTCAAAAAGACTAACCCAAGTTGCAAAAACATACATATTCAGAACTGAAATTACACGGGAGAGCAATTTCCATTGTGCACATTTGAGCATTGGACAAATTCTCAGGGGCTGAGGAGTAGTATTGTTGACTGAACAACTGCAGTTCAAACGCACGGAGAACCACACCTTGGCTCAGACAAAACCCTTAAAGGCACAACACTAAGTCAATAGGCGCAGGATCTCCCAGCTTCATAAGGCCTGGGAAGAAACAGAGTAGAAGGATGTAGAACTTAGAACCATATGTTAGTAATTTGTTATTTTGTTTTCTGCCTATGTTACACATGCTTTTTTTTTTACACATGACTTAACCTCTCTCTACTCTATCCCTCTCCGACAAACACAACAGAACAAGTGAACTCCTGCATGCAAACACGGGCACACACGCACACACACACACACGCACGCACGCACGCACGCACGCACGCACGCACGCACGCACGCACGCACGCACGCACGCACGCACGCACGCACGCACGCACGCACGCACGCACGCACGCACGCACGCACACACACACACACACACACAAAGGAACAGTGAGGTGGTCTTCTGGAATGACTGCACCCTGTCTTCTAGATGAGAACAGCATCAGTCCACTCTTGACTCATTGTAGTTTGAATTCATTTAAGTCTGTATTCCATTCCTTGTTGGTGTATGGGTGCATCCAACTCTGTCTCTGTGTGTGTGTGTGTGTGTGTGTGTGTGTGCAGTTGCGAGGATTTTTCTGTGTGTGATTGCGTGCATTTGTGCATGTATGTGTGTGTGTGTGTGTGTTTCAGGGTGTGTGCCACACCCTGCTCTCGCTTCTCCTATGCAGGTCGACAAAGCAGCACAGTAACTTCCTCTGTTTGCTCTGCTTCCAGGCTGCGTTGTTTGCAGTATTCCAGCGTGCTAAGTCTGGGTGTGGCCGGCCAACCAGTAGAGTCAGCGTGTGTCCCGAGGCTCAAACCTTGCGGTACACACAACAAGAAGAGCCCCACAACAACGGACATATTAAAGCACCTGGATACACAGGGAACCCCCCCCCCCCCCCCCCCCCCACACACACACACACACAAAGACTTACTCACAAATACAGAACAGGCGTGTATGGGGTCCATGCATGCCTTTAATGCGGGAGAATGTTCATGACATTGAGCAAGAGAGAAAGAGAGACGGGGAGATCGTATATTCATGTGTCAATCTCATACCTAGAACGTAAAGACTTCCTGATCCTCGATTAAAGCGTGATTCAACCTTCTGTGTCTGTCTCATGTGATTGTGACTCATACTGCTTCCTGCCAGTGTCCTCTGATATTTCACCTAGCATCCACCATAAAGGTCATCAATCGTCTGCTGATCCTGTAAAGTCACGTCCATAATGTTGCAAAAGAAGGGTATCAGAACGGAGAATATGAAGACACCAGAACCCACCTTCACACGCCCTGCCGGGTTAGTCGCCACACATAGCCCAGCCCTGTGAGTTTTTTTTCTTTTAATGCTAAGTGTATAGTGATAATGGTCGGATGAGGACTAGCATGCATCAACAGATATTGCTAGCGGCCTTATGCAATGGAGACGTACGCACACACCGGACCAGGGTGGAGAGAACCTGCCCGATGCTCTACAGCTGGGATATATTGGAATAGTAACAGGGGCTGGAGGGTTTGTGAAACATATTTAGCACATTCAAAAGTAATCGGACACATTCTCTTTGCAGGCCAAAGAGAAACAACAAAAATATCAAAACAATGATTTGTGGCTTCACTAGAATTTCAATCATTTAGTTATATTATAGTTTGAAATCTTCCTCTTTGACGTCATCATTCCATTAAACACCTCCCAGAATATTCTTACGTGGTAGACCTCTGGTCTTAAAGAACACAACAGAGGTCCCTGTTGGTGTGTTGGTTGTAGGTTCAGGCAGGGCTCTATGCTAACTTTTTTTTTCAGGAGCACTTGTGCCCCTCAGCTAAAAGATTTAGGAGCACAGAGAAAAAAATGGTTTTAGGTTTTTGTTTAGAACATTGATTAGCGTGCTGAAATTGCAATGGGGGGGGGGGGGGGGGATCATCGATCCAAGGACTGATCGGATACACGGCTACTCGAATACTAAGCTACCCTGGGCGTGAATATTCAATACAGCGGTTGTAGCACACAATAAAAGGGAAAGTTTTCAAATGATAGACTTGGAAAATGTTGCCCTTTATTATACATAAATTTGCTGTTGGTGTATTAGCCTAGGACAACACCCTTGCCAGATTATTTATCTAAATAGCCCTATGTTGTTAGAATTTACTGACTATATGCAAAGTCTACGTTCGTGCAGTTGGCCTACTCGGCGTTGACTCGGTCCTAAAAATACAATATTATTGTAAATGATATCACATAAAAACAGCGGTAGCTAACGTTAGTTGAATCAAGCAAACAAATAGCTGTTGTTTTTGCTCCAAAAAGATTGACTTCCCTCGAAAATAACATTAGATAGTTCCTTCAAATTACGGCTGTATGGTATGGACAAAAATGTATACCACGGTATGATTTGAGGCATAGATGGTAACGGTATTATATCAAGGTACCTATGTTAATTGTATCTGCTAATTTCGATATAAATGCTTCTGAAGGGGTAAAATACTGGTAAGGCAGCAAAACTGCATATATATATATTTTTTTTTTAATTCAAGTTACTTCTATCTCTGAAACACACTGATGTTTAGAAGTATGGATTTGTTTCTCCACTTGCTTGAGGACCTTGCCGTATAGTTTTGGCATCTCAATTTGGCTGAAGAAGTCACTCGCACGCGTGCTCCTGTTTTGTTTTTCTCGTTCGCACGCTGAAATATTCACTCGCAAATGCGAGTGAAATGGGCGCACTGTAGAGCCCTGGGTTCAGGAGGGGATGTTTACACACCAGTCATGAGGTGTGTGATTCTATTACAGAGTGTGAGCGGCTGCATGGGTCTTGCGTTTCATGTGGACAAGGTTAACATGGATTTAACGTAACATATTGACATTGTTATAAAATGTTTACGCATCAAACCCAGCAGTCCAGGGTTAATATATATAATAAAGTTATTGTTTTATTCTTGTAGTATTCTTTATTCTTTTAATTTGTCTGATTGTTCTTTCAGGCTATGTGAACAGGACCATGGAGGCTGTGCCCAAAGGCCCATTTGGTTCCTTTATTCCTTTAATCTTGAGTGCTATGAACGCACCATTAACCAGGATACAATCACAGCTTAAGAGAGGTGTGTATGTGTGTAACGCAACTTATGTCATCAATATGATAACCAAATCGAATTATATTGAACTGATAACCCAAACCCTAACCCTGCCTAAAACATTTATCAACCTGTGAATGATCTGAGGCTTAAGATTGATTTCAAAGGGCGATGACTGTGCGTTACGTTATCGGGGCCGCTGACGGGATCATCCTTATGCCAACACTGGATATCAGGAGGGTCGGATGGGGACAGGGCCCTGATCCAGAGACCCTATAACAGAAGAGGCCCCTGGTCCAGAGGCCTTATGGTCAAACGGGGACAGGGCCCCTGATCTAGAGACCCTATGGTCAGACAGGGACCGGGCCCCTGATCCAGAGACCCTGTGGTCAGACGGGGACCGGGCCCCTGGTCTAGAGAACCCATAACAGAAGGGTCAGACAGGGACAGGGCCCCTGATCCAGAGGCCCTCTTGTCAGGAGGCCTTCAGGAATATTGGGCCCTAGCACCAAACCCTGACACATACATTTTATTTTACTAAACATCTTTGTCTATTCGAAAGCTTTAGGTTATTTCAAAAAGTGTGCGTTTCTGTGCGTTTAGCGTGTGTGTTTGTGAGTGTGTTTGAGTTGAACACATCAACCTACCATTGAACCATTGAACGTATTGTGTATTTAACTCACAATATGTATTTAAAATGAATCTATATATTTAGTGTGGCACATACATGCACACACAAACACGCACACGCACACACACACACACACACACACACACACACACACACACACACACACACACACACACACACACACACACACACACGCACACACACACGCACACACACACACACACACACACACACACACACACACACAGACACATCTTTACTAGGACAATGCGTTCTCCAAAAACATTTGGCGGTAAATGTTTTTTTACTTAATCCTCTGAAGTAAATGGAATGTGGTTCAGGCTTTGATTCAATATTGATGCACATATATCTCATAGATCATGTTAATTTAGTTAAAACATTCAGTTCTATGCTCTTGTTTGCTTCTGAGCTGAAGGTGCATGTCTTATAACAGAAGCAGGTTTGTGTGGCATGAGGTGGTCCATCTAATATTCAATACGGACATTATACATTCTGACCTGAAGCTGCCATGGCTAGTGGTTGTTTTAAATGTTGTACCGGTATCATTGCATAAACTATAATTATATATTTATAACACAATTAATGATTGTGCTGTGAGTAATTGTTTACCGGCCTTTTCTTGCCAGTTCATAAGTGTTCATAATTCCTCCCGCCCTTCTCTCACTGTAACTTCTGTCCCAAAATGCTGATTAAATTAACTATTTAATCTCTTCTTCAAAAGACCTGCACAGTGTTAAGTGTTATAATTGCACACAGTGAATATAATATATTCATATGATGCTGTTATAACTATTAAGCAAATAAACTTTCATTTATTATTTCTCCACTTTGCTTTGATGCATCTATATAAGAGTTGAGGCTAAAGAGGACTGCCTCCTTAAGAAGAAACAAAAGTTGTTGAAGAAAAAAAGTTCAGTGTTGCTTGTCATCGGAGCCCCTATGACTGCAGTAGGTGGGCCGACCCATGGCACCCAGTGACCACTCCTTTACACCGTTCCCCTCCCCTCTCTCTCTAGCGTGCTTACCAGGAGCCCTACCCAGCTCTCTTCCCGACCATTCTGTGAAGCCCGGAATAACACACACGCAGAAAAAGTGTAAGGCAGGCAGAGGAGAACACAGGAGGGGCGAGGAGAGTGGGGAAAACGCCCTGGAAACTCGGCTGGTACTAACAGAGTTCAAGTATTTTAAACACCAAGTTGAGACTGTAAAGAAGTGATTTTCACGGGCTGAGCCAGAAGGGGGGAGAGGACGACCTCCGAGGATGCTCCGGCTGGTTTGAGACTGCTTGGCGCACGGTCTGCGCAAAGGTGAGATTCTTAAAAAGCATCCAGATAGACCGTTTTTGTTGTCGCTGTAAATCCTGATGTGCATTGAAAGTTTTCAATTAACTTTTGAAAAACTTTTTTTTCAAATCTTTACCATGGTTTTGTGAAATAACTTTAATACGTGAGACAGTTAAATTAAACAATCGTCAACGATGTTGGGATAATGCAACAATAACAGAGGAAAAAAAGTGTGAATATAGTTGAACGGTGTGTGTGCTTTTTGGTTCTGATGGAGTGGGTGTGTGCCGTCACTACGAGCAGAAAAGACTCGAGTTACATTTCTTTTTCTTCCACGGGGACAAAACATTTCAGTTATGTAGGCCTACTTAAAAATGCCCGATTAAATTTAAATACTTTTTATATTGTTGTCTACGATGTTGACTAAATGCACCGTGAAATTATTATTCCTATTTATTCACAGTAAACTGCGCAGTTTAACATGAACGAAGCCCACAGGGTACGACTTGGTTTTTTAGTCATACGTTTACTTTAGGACTGTGCTTTATTTGTGGTGGTGTACTTTTTGTAGGTATAAGTTGAAAAGTTAGCAAAAAGTTGTTAAAACTACGTCAAAGAATTGCAAGAATAGCCTGCGAGTTAATATCCTTGGGTGTGGATCTGGGTCCACCTCCTCCCTCTCGTTCCTCCCCCCTCCCCTCCTCCCTTCCTCTCCTTCTCCTCCCAACGAGGCGCACCCAAAAACAGAGACGGACCGCTTTCCACACGTAGCCTGCTTTATCCAATACATGTGCCACATCTTCCGTCGACACCGCCGACTGCCCTTGTGCCACTCTAGAATGAAGTTCGAGTCGATATAAAACTGAGTAGACTACTTCACTTATTTCTCTCATTTCCCATGTGTATGGTTTACTTTACATGTTGTGAGGAGAAATATGAAAACAAATAAAGTTTGGCCGATGTGTTCGGAGAAGAAAGGGGGAGGAAAAGATCCTGGGGAGAGAGAAAGAGAGAGAGAGAGAGAGAGAGAGAGAGAGAGAGAGAGAGAGAGAGAGAGAGAGAGAGAGAGAGAGAGAGAGAGAGAGCGAGAGAGAGAGAGAGAGAGAGAGAGAGAGAGGGAGAGGCAGCAGTGAGTTTGAGGGGGATGTGGAGGAGGGGGAGGGGAGGATGGGGTATTGGAATGTAGTGGTTTGGAAAGACACGCTAATTGAAACCAGGTTTGAGGTATATTTGGGGGAACCAAAGCAACACTTGGGAGTGAGTTCAGCGAGAACGTCGGATTGTATCTGCTTTCCTTTCAAAGGGCGGGGCTGTTTAGGCAACACGGCGAATATTGTCACAATTCAGAAGGTATGCATGAAGTGTATACACGCTCAAACTAAAAACATAGTTAGTGTCGCATTTAAGACATAATGTTTGTTTAGGCTGAAAACTGAACGTTTTAATGATTCACACGTAGACACCAGCCGTTGTGTAGTCGTGTTGGAAGTGGAGTTGCACTCTGTGTGGTTCACTCCCTGCTGCCACACCCTGAAGTCATTTAGAGTCAGAAAAGTCTGGTCCCGTTCCACTTGGCTTCAGCTTCACTCACACACAACACGCTTCGGTGATGTTCCCCCTGAAGGCTTCAAACCAGCGTTTCTATAACGTTCTTCGTTAAGTGGTGGATCGTGAGACACCAGTTCTGTGAGAAGAAAGACCCAAAGGCCACGAGCTCGGATAAAGGTGGTGCTATGCAGGACGCTTACATCAAAAGCGCTTTGAGCATTTACACAGTTTCTGCATTTCCTGACTAGTGGTGTGATGGTGTCGTGTTGTATACATTAAGCGAGGTACCAGACAAAGACGATAAGCAAGGCCGATATCTATCTATATCTATATATCTAGGGCACAGACACCTGGGACCAGTTTCTGACTGCCAGTTACCTTTGTTATCCATTACATGTGTACCGCCTTGACACCAATAATAATATATAATTCTATACAATCACGCTGCAGTCATTTAAAGAAAGGGAGGACCAACTCATGTTAACCCGTCTGTTAACGCCGTCACTTTCAGAGGATCCGGACGTTTTCTAAACCTTGTGGCTAATAGCCGTTATCTCCAACCCCCAGAGCATCCCTCCCCCCCCCCCCCCCACACACACACACACACACACACACACACACACACACACACACACACACACACACACACACACACACACACACACACACACACACACACACACACACACACACACACACACACACTCTCCCCTGAACATTCTTAGCCTGCCATTTTCATAGTATCTGTTCCTAGCGCTGCTGGCCCTGTCGTCCCCACAGAGTGCAGCCGCTGAGCGAGGTCGTTGGCTCGTTGGGCGTGAATCGGAAGTCGCTCGCCCTCCGGCACACTTCCTCTGCTAGTTTCCTCGAGGCTCCGCTGAGGCACACGGCCACAGGGGTCTGACAGGAGAGAGAGAGAAGAGAGAGAGAGAGAGAGAGAGAGGGAGAGAGAGAGAGAGAGAGAGAGAGAGAGAGAGAGAGAGAGACAGAGAGAGGTAGAAGGACTAGCCAATTCCAAAAATGTTTGAAGTTAGTTTCTCTAAGTTATTGCTTCTCCCCGTTGTCTGGTTGCTGTCCCTCAGACAGAGAGCTCTGGGAGGTTCCCGTATGGGGACTGGGTCCCTCATCTGATCAGGCTGTGTAGAGTGCGCAGATATTTGCTCTGACATTGTGATGGCAGAACACAGTGGCAGACATGAATGGCATGTAGTCAGACCAAGAAGACTCTCTCTATGGGCTCTTAATGCCAGGCAGCACATAGAGCTATGCAGTGTGCATAGATGGAGCAAAGGTATTCCAGGGTAGAAGCACATGGCGACCCTTCCTTCATGACCGTCGAGCAGAGGCGTCATCTGGGACGTTCAAGCATGAACCTCAGCTAAACTAGCGCAAGTGCTAACATTTGCATTGGGCCAAACCCGGCGCTTCAGTTCTGATAGCTTAGACTCAGAGGGACCTCACATGAATCGCTATCCGTGTGAGTCATCCACACACACACACACACACACACACACACACACACACACACACACACACACACACACACACACACACACACACACACACACACACACACACACACACACACACATAAACATGCACGCACACACACACACACACACACACACACACACACACACACACACACACACACACACACACACACACACACACACACACACACACACACACACACACACACACACACACACATGCCCCCCCCCCCCCCGCCCATACTGGTACATGCCAGGTTTATCGCAGTACAGAGCCTGTATTAGGTCCATATGCCCCCCCCCCCCCACACTGGTACAGCCCCACCTTCCCAACACATCATCTGTCAAGCTCTGCATTACTTTGAGTCAAGGAATTTCCATATGGTTCCTGTGAAAACAAAGTTACAACTATTTGGAATGGAAAAGTAGAAATCTGTCAGTGGAGCAATGCTTGGAATCTTGATGGTGAAAGACTTGGGTCTTTTTCTTATTTAGGTTTGCCATTATCTGGAAGCAGATAAGAAAAGACACTCCTCCAAATCTTCTCACTATCGTCTCCTCAGCCCTCCTCTTCCAGATGTGCTGGTGTGCTCTGGGTTCTTCTCTCAGTTTGTTTCACCTTGTTTATGTCCTGCGTCTGTTCTACTCATGATGTCAGAATTTTAACTTGTTGTTTTGGGGCTTTGGTCACAATGGTTGTTTATAACACTTACTTGCACTTAACGTGTAATTCACAATGTACACCTACTAATCTGTGCTGGAGATGTTTGTATCCAGAGTTTCTCATCCATTCTCTCTCCCTTTCATTTCGCTCCATCTATTGTGTAGCTAGTTAAAGGACAAGGCCGGCCTGATTGCACCACAGCATTAGGTTTTTCTTATTTCTGATATTGGAGAAGCCATGCTTTTTTTTTTCTATATTTAGGAAATATATCTCATACAAAAAATAACATGAATACATAATTCTGCCTTTCCGTTGCTTTTCACGTGTGTTTTTTTGTTATTCCAGATGTGATGGTCAAACTAATCATAAGACTTGATTTGGACAACCAAAGCCGTGGGTTTCTCCCTCAGATTGTTTAGAAACTTTTTGCAGCAAAAAGGAAGTCTGTTTGCTGAAACAGAACTGTGACATATGAGTAGGACAAGAAAACATTGTTGAGTTTGGCTGTGTCATCAGCAATTATCAAATACTAACATATCTCAGCCTTGATCTCAGTTATACAATTGGCTTCCTTACTGACGAAATCGTAACCATCTCCTTTACCTGCTCACACACTGGTTAGTGGCTCATTGTCGCTGAGTTCTTTAATCAAGGCTGAAGGCCGAGGACGGTTTATTCTCCCATCCCCCAAAACTTGATTACTTTTGAACAATCATTCATGATCTCAATGTTCCCGCGTTCTACTACAACCTGTGCAGTGGACTATCTTGCCACTTCACAACTCCGATATGATTTGCAAATATGCTTTTGGAGAGCGCTCCCCAGCTCTTTGTTTAATCTGGCAGACCTAGAGAGAAGAGGGGGTTTATTTTATTCAGATTTTCCATTTAGTTGTTGCCTTTGCTCCTGCCAAAGTCACAACGGTTTGATCAACAGCAGGCTTCTGGCGTCTGGGGGCCGGCGTCGCTCCTCTGCAGGACTGTGGTTTGGTTTGGTTCTGTGGACTGCGCAGCACAGGAACATTTATTTTGACTTGCATTCCTTTTGAATGCGTCACAAATGCAAGCAGTCCTATCAGTGTGTGCTTTTAGGATACGCAGTGAGGCTGGGTCTGCCTCGGTATCCTGAACCACTGCTCTCATTCTTTACCACCATTAGATTTACAAAAAGAAAGAAAAGGAAAATAACTTGATGCTCTTTCTGAAGGGAAACTATGTCAGATTTGCACTCCCCTCACACTCTCTCTCTCTCTCTCTCTCTCTCTCTCTCCCCCCTCCCTCTCTCTGTTGCTCCACCCCTCTCTCTCTGCTGCACACTGAGAGGGCCTTGTTATTTGCCCATAATCAAATCTTCTCGGCCGCTGAAGAAGTCTGCGTCCGAATCAGACACACGTTAGATCTTTAATCACTGTCACAACGCTCCTTTTTCTCTGTTCACTCAATTTGAGCATAGCCAATCACCCTTATGGATCAACTGAAACTCTGAAGCAGGGCCCTCTGAACCAAGGCCTCTGAACCAGGGCCCTCTGAACCAGGGCCTCTGAACCAGGGCCCTCTGAACCAGGGCCCTCTGAACAAGGGCCTCTAAACCCCTTTGAACCAGGGCCCTCTGAACCAGGGGACTCTAATCCCCTCTGAACCAGGGGCCACTTAACCAGGGGCCTCTGAACCCCTCTGAACAAGGGCCCTCTGAACCAGGGGCCTCTCTTCCCCTCCGAACCAGGGCCCTCTGAACCAGGGCCCTCTGAACCAGGGCCCTCTGACCTAGCTGGTTGTTGTAGCAGGGGGGGTGGAGGGGCAGAGGGGCGGAGGGGCGGAGGGGCGGAGGGGCAGAGGGGCGGAGGGGCGGAGGGGCGGAGGGGCAGAGGGGTGGGGTGGCGCCTACAGCGCTGAAGGACAGTGGCCACTCCGGATGGCTTCGGGCTTCCGTGTTTGTTTCTCGCCAGGTGCAGTGGAGCCGCTAGAGTAATTGTCACGGTGACAGCGCAATAACGCACATGTTGATCTTTGAACGATGGAGATGATGAAGGTGACAAGTGTGCAAACCTTGAAATGATGATCTGAATCTTCTCAGTGAGACGTGACTCGTATCTCCAATGTTTCACAGGTTGTGCGTAAACTGTGTATATTGAGGCATGTGCTTATCTGATAGTGTGCGTCAGCCATGTTTGTTCACGCTTGACTGGGGCAGTTAACCAGTCAGACCGCTATGAGGTAGGAATGGTGCGGATAGGTACACATCTGGGTCTGGTGTGTGTGTGTGTGTGTGTGTGTGTGTGTGTGTGTGTGTGTGTGTGTGTGTGTGTGTGTGTGTGTGTGTGTGTGTGTGTGTGTGTGTGTGTGTGTGTGTGTGTGTGTGTGTGTGCGTGTGTGTGTGTGTTTGTGTGGGTGTGGGTGTGAGACACTAAGTAAGCGATTGTCAGAAGAGTTTGGGTGATTGAGTGAGTGAATTCGGGTTGTGAGCGAGTGAGGTTGAGAAACAGGACATTTCTTGTTAGTCACCGCAGGGAGAGGCTGGGCACCCGTCCAGCTGGCCACCGGCACTATGAGGAATGTGAGTGTGACTGAAGGCCTGGGTGGGGTCGCTGTGGGCGGCGGGGAGGTGAACCTTAGCCAGTGGAGCGCAGCGCGCAAAGAAACCAACCCACCTTGCATCGTCTTCTCTCGTTTTTATTTATGCATAACTCTTTGTTCACACACCCGCCCTCCCCCCAATGTTCACACTTAACCTTCAGTGTGTGTGTGGGATGTGCATGAGGGTTTGTTTGGTTGTGTGCAGTGTAAGGGGCTCTCCAAGGCTCATGTGGTTCGCTCATCACCTCCTCCCTGACTTAATGCTTCATCCATAATTTCTCCCATTTGAAACATTTGTAATATGTTTGTTTCTCCAAAACAACCACGAGACTCTGCCTGCCGTTCATCACAGCCTTCCATCTCTCTCAGTGCTTTCACACAAAAGGCCGCTCGCTAAAAGGCAGTGAATTAGATTTACCGCCGCTAGGGATGAAAAGAACTTGGAGAGTGTGGTGCATGTTCAGAAATCCCAAACTAATGAAAGCCTGCTTTATTTTCAATCGTCTATGTGAGTTATATTTACAACTGCTCGCCTTTAGGTGCAATAGGGCCAAATGGCACACACTAAGCATATACAACAGAGCATATATTTAACGAGAAATTAGGGGAGTTTAGCTGGATATCTAGAATTATCTCCCAAACACAGTTATTTGACACAGTTTCTTATATGTAACAAGCATTTTAGACTTTTGAAGAACCATAGGTTGGGGTTGGGTGTAATGACAGGGCTTTGCATGAGAAGAATGTTTTCTCTGTCTGCTACGGGACATGTTCCCACTAGCAGGATGGCTGTTTGTGGGACTCAAATCTGGTTGTTAGTATTGAGACGGGAGAGGAAAAGGTGGGGGGGTGGGGGTCTCCACAGCATTGCATGATGGAGCTTTACTCCTCCCATTGCTGTTGACGTTGAAACTGATCCTCTCTGCAACACATCTGTTATTTATTGTAAGAGGCGATTTCATTCACTGCGACAGGACAGTGTCGTATTGATGAACTGTCCACAGACAAATGATTAGCTTCACTAATCATTGAACCACTAATCACCCCACGTAGATAAATCCTAATGCCTGAAGTCTTGGGCGATGTTCTTGGTGTCAGACAGCACACTGCTGCTCGTGGCCGGGTGTGGAATGAATGTGATCTTTATGAGGCCCCGTGCGGGGCCCCACTGCATGGTGGTAACACGGAGACCAAATCGCCGTCCAGTTGTTGCATAACTAATAAGGCGGCCGCAGAGACACATATCGGTCTGTACACAGGAATGTTTCTACTAATGGTAACTTAAAGTGTGAGCTCCGTTTCTCCCTTCGAGCGTCTCTGAAGGAAAGGTGAAGCCAACTGCTGTAGGAGCTGAAGTCATCCTGGAGAGCTCGTCTGTCAATGGGTGGATGGATGCACTCTGAGGGCTAACTGCTGAATTACAGAGCTGGAGCCAATATCTGGATCTGTGATTGGTTTAATGCATAAACTCATGCTTATCATAATAACTATTCTGAGAGAATCCTACACTGAGGAGAATTGAAAGATGAAAACCGAAACCAAATTTAAACAATGAGTCTCTTTAAAAGATCTGGTTAGAATATGGGAGGAATATAGTTTGTTTCTGTGTCATTTCAACAAAAGATTAAGTTATGAGGTGCAGTAAAGCATATCTCTGCTAGTCTATTTAGGATTAGTGGTGTATAAAGTTAACCAGTGTGTTAACAATATCCATCGTTGTTGTTTTTCTCATTGCGAACAGACTCTAGGAAGACGGGTGCTGAAGATCTAGAACCAGGGAGAACGTTGGACCTGCTTGAGCAATCCAAAGTGAGTACCCAAACAAAAAGAATACATGGTTTTATTAATCTTAAAAAGACAGCCTATAGTAGCTTGCCTCATGGGGACGTTGTATTGTGTGGTTGTCGAACCATCTCCGCAGCGATTCTGGCATTGGGCCTTTGAAAACAAGAGGAATGTTTGTTGCGATGCTTCCTTTGAACCTGGAAGGACGATCATTCAGCTGTGAATGACTTGTGTCGTAGTAACCTGGCTTCTCCTGCAAGCTGTGCTTCTGGCCTCCTTTAACCTCCCCCAAAACACACAGACACACACAAACACACACACAAACACACGCACACACACGCACACACACACGCACACACGCACACACACACACACACACACACACACACACACACACACACACACACACACACACACACACACACACACACACACACACACACACACACACACACACACACACACACACCACACTTCCCCTTCTAAGCACTTAACCGCGTCTGGTCGACCACCTGTTTTGTCCGCCCGCTCCGTCTCCGCCCCCCTCTCGCTGAACCAGCCTGTCCAGAAGCAGCCATTCCTACACTGGGTTCCTGTGTGCGTCTTGGCAGCTGTCAGGGTCAGATTTAGTTTTCAGAGTATAGAAGTCAGGACCCAAAAACAATGCTCTTGACCCCCCCACCCCCCTTTTACATGCCTATGAGAGACCAGGCGAAAAGAGGCGTCTCCGGAACGTTTGGTGGTCTCTGGCTGGTTGAGAGACAATTTTGTCTGGTCAGTTGACTCCATATATGACAGGCTCTCTCTCTCCTACTCTCTCTCTCTCTCTCTCTCTCTCTCTCTCTGTGTCTCCCTCTCTCTCTGTCTGTGTCTTCCTCTCTCTATCTCCCTCTCTGTGTCTCCCTCTCTCTCTATCTATATCTTCCTCTCTGTGTCTCCCTCCACCCAAACATATCATTACTGCAATACAAGAGGATCAATAGAGAGTTCCATTCATCTTATTTTTTGAAGCCCCCTTTCATGGTTTCCCTCCTTCATTTCTTTTCCCTGTCAGTTTCCCAAAATGTTTTCCAACCTATTATACCTCCAAATAAAATCATTGACTCCGGTCCCTGTCAGATGACATCGTCAGTGATGTCATCAAACGCTGTGTTTCCTCAGGAATGTTGCTCTGAAATGAGAGGCAGAAGAAGAGAGGAGCGTTTGACTGTGGCCTTTCCATTTTTTCCTGTCTGTCTTATGATCCCATGAACAGACTACTCCTTATTGAGCCGATTGTCGTCCCCCCCCCCCCCCCCCCCCCCCTCACACACATCACATGCTATCACTGATTATTATTCCATTTCCACCGTGCACTCTCTTATTTATGACATTTGGTCGGTATACTCTGAGGAGGGAGGCTGTGTTGAGGAGTGGTGGATGTGCCTCATGCTGTCACACGTTATTCTGACCGGAAACACAAATATTTGGGCTGACTGCCCCCACATCCCCCTCTCTGACACTTTCTCTCTGGCCTTCTCACTTTTCCTTCTTACCCTTATAGATCTCTCTTTCTCTCCCCCTATTTGCCTCTCTCGCTCTCTCTCTCTCTCTCTCTCTCTCTCTCTCTCTCTCTCTCTCTCTCTCTCTCTCTCTCTCTCTCTCTCTCTCTCTCTCTCTCTCTCTTTCTTGCTCTGTCCGTCTCTCTCTGTCTGTCTCTGTCTCCCTCTCTGTCTGTCTCTGTCTGTCTCTCTGTCTCTCTCTGATCTGTTTCTGTCTCTCTCTCTGTCACTCTCTCTCTCTCTGTCTCTCTGTCGCTGTCTCTCTCTCTCTCTCTCTCTCTCTCTCTCTCTCTCTCTCTCTCTCTCTCTCTCTCTCTCTCTCTCTCTCTCTCTCTCTCTCTGTCTCTGTCTCTCTCTCTCTGTCTCTCTCTCTCGCTCCTTCACTCTTGCTCTCTTAAATACGTCCCTTCCCTCCATTACATTCCGGCGTGTTATTTATTATTATTATGTTTTCTGTCTCGCTCTCTTTGCTTCGTGCCCCACCCAATAAAGTGATTGGGCGCCAGGAACATGTCAGAATAGATCCATGGTGAAGAGACAGATAAAGAGAGAGAGAGAGAGAGAGAGAGAGAGAGAGAGAGAGAGAGAGAGAGAGAGAGAGAGAGAGAGAGAGAGAGAGAGAGAGAGAGAGAGAGAGAATCCAAAGAGTGCTAGAGCAATATGGTAAAAGTAGTCGTTAAAGATAGAGAGTGGGAGGAAGAGAAAGAGAGGCAACATGGGAGTTTTAGGGTAATAGTTAAAGAGAGGGAGAGCAAGAAAGAGGGAGGGAGAGAGTTAGAGTTAAGGAGAGGGGGAGGTGGATCGTTAGATAGTAAGTTAGAAAGAGAGAGGGAAAGAGAGAGAGAGAGAGAGAGAGAGAGAGAGAGAGAGAGAGAGAGAGAGAGAGAGGAAGAGGGGACGGGATGCAGCCTTATTTTGGGATGGAGAGAAACAGAACACAGTGGTTCTCTCCTCCTTTTCGTGCAGGGAGTTGATTGGAATACATACACAGCTATTGCTTTTTGCCCTCCTTTCTGAGTATGGTTTAAACTGGGGGTGGCCATTCTGCCCTTCTCCTGTCATAACCTGGGGGGGGGGGGGGTTATTCCTTCTGTCATTATAGTGTGCACTTGACACTCTTTTCGGCAATAACTTAATAACTTAATAATTTATCTTTCATGTGTGTATATATTTCTGTTAAAACTTATTTAATACTTATTTAACTTGTATTTTAAGCACAGGAATACAGAGTATGTCACACAAAAATTTCAGTGCACATTCTGTATGGGTATGTGACAAATAAAAACCTTTTAATCTGGAATCTCAAACAAACGAATTGATCCACCTTCTAAAAAGCTCCCTACATTCCCGTTTAGCAAATGTACAAACAAACAACGAAAGTGAGAGCGAGGGAACAGAGAGAGAGATGGATGAGGTATATTCAAGGAGATGAGAGGTTTTCAGATGTGTCTAGCTGCTAGCCAATGAGTAGCGTCATGTTTCGCATGAGCTGCCAGTGGTATCTCTGTTGTTGTCTGTGTCTCTGTAATCTCTCCCTGATGCCCCTGGCCCTCGGCCACCGTCTCACGGAGGCTGTCTGAGGGCTATTTCAGGGAAGCGTTTCCAATTACCCCGAGGCATTGCAAGCATCTCACAATGTACCCCATCATTCCAAACCCACAGCTATTTATTGACCAGTGTTAATTGGCCGAGGGCAGTAATGTCCCCCCGGCCCCCTGCCAGAATGGACCCCCCTCTTCCTGTTGACACTCACACGCTTATGCTCAGTTTTAATAACTTTATTTGATACCCCCTTGTATACATTTACAATATATCCTTCTATTTAGGTTCAATCTTTTTTTGTATTTGATAGATTGGAGATCTGAATCCATGATGGGTTTTTCTATGCATCACACGTGACGACCTACGGGTTTGAAGAGAGGAGAGCAAAACGACAGCCTAACTTTATTGCAGGGAGGCAACAGATTGGGAATATCATAAACAACATTCCAACATGCCAGACTTATAAAAACACACACACTCACACCCGCACACATACATATACACAAGCACACACACACACACACACACACACACTCGCACGCTCACACACACACATGCACATATACATACACACACACTCATACACACACACACATACATACGTACACACACGCACACACACTCTCACACACGCACACACACACAAACATGCTCACACACACACATGCTCACACACACACACACACACACACACACATACATACGTTCACACAAACACACGCTCACACACACACACACACACACACACACACACACACACACACACACACACACACACACACACACACACACACACACACACACACACACACACGCACACACACACACACACACACGCACTCACTCACACACACACACGTAAAGGCCAAAGTCATGTCCCTTGTATTTACCAGAGGTTTTGCCGCTGTGGCATCAGAAACAGTTTCAATATCCCACCTCATGTTTAGGCATCGAGGCAAGACCTGTAGCTCGGAAAGGAATATGAAACACATATTGCACAGCTGCTGTCATAGGTCTAATAACCCCCCCCCATATACATTATCTGTTCCCCTGGTTCCTCTCTCAGGCTTATCTTGGAGAGCAGCGTGTCACCAAAATTACTGACGACTGCTTTAACAATATGATGGTGAAAGGGAATGGTGTCATCCCTCCCTCCCTCCGTCCCTCCCAACCTCACACAAGCTGCGTCTGCAGGCTTTATATAGGATCATACTGCAACACTTGTTATTTATAGAATGAACCATTTAGTTGTTGCATGCCACGGAAAAAAGGAGTGAGTTAGTTATTATCACAACAAATGAAGCGTGATCCTATGTAGGCCTATGCAACGAACGGAAGGGAGAGAGAGAGGGAGAGAGAATTTTACACTTTGCTTTCCGATAGATCAAGATTTTACATGCACACACACACACATATTTGTGAAGCTGTAATCAGTTTTGGATTAATATCAAACAGCAGTGATCCAAATAGTGACAGACAGACAGACAGGCAGACAGACATGTCACGGCGGCTTCTCTGTGTCGTCTCTCCTGGTACTTTTTGTGGCCCTATAATGAGCAATTTGGCAGCACATCCATAACACAAGGCTGCCCAAGGGGACATTACAAATGACGCATTTGTAATGCGTCATTTGTAAGCTATTTCATAAATAGTCATGCCATTACAGAACATGTCTTAATATTATGCCTTATTTGTGAGACAGCATAGCTTGATACATTTCCTGAGTTGTAGCAGGATAGTCCATGTTCCACATTGTGGTTTGAGAGAGATGGTCTTTGACATTCCTGCTACAATCTAGTGCTTCAAATTGTAGACTAGCACTTTAATTGAAACAAATCATACATTTACAAAAACAACCATGTTTATTATCAAGGAAAAAAAGACAAAGTGTCACTTCTTCCGGGCATAAACTCACTTATCACCCACTCTTAGTAATATCTGTATAGATGGCTCCTATTGTCTCTGTTGTCAGAAGATAGAATCACTGAGTTGTTCTCCAGTTGCCAAGTAAACCAAATAAAAACCCAATCATTGATACTGTGTCTGATATCATGTTGTCTCGTTGTGTCTGGTATCATATTGGTTGATTATGGCCCACATGACAACGTGCAAAATCATACTAAATCAGTTAGTTGAATAGTTACAGTTCATCCAAGGCATAATCATTTCACTATGATTCTGATTGATCTTTTTGGACAAATGTTAGTCCAGGACATAGTGTATTCCTACACTTATAAGAACAGACACTTTAATGTCACTAAAGCATGAAGTGTGGAAGCCACTTGTGGCTACAGAGTCCTGGCTCAGACAGCCTTGTGTCATTGCAGGGCTGGCCTGTGAAGAGGTATTAATGAAACAATGGGTTGCCTGTTCCAAAGTGTAGTTTGGGTAGGCTAGTCAGCATTTTTCCAGAAGCAGGGACAAATGTAAACAAATAACTTTTATTTTATTTTTGTTGTTGCTATTGATGTTGTTGCGTTAAAGGGATAAACACACTGTTAAAGAAGGCTGAGACGGTTGATGTCTGGTAAATGTCCTTATAAGCCCAAAGCTGATAGAGGCCATGACTTCATGAAGGTTGTGTCATTGCAAATTGATTGTCCCTGAAGGATTCAACCCTTTAAGCAAGCCATCAATGTTACCTCAGTTGCTCACTAATTACAAGACAGTTCATAAACTGCACAATGTTACGATATATGCTACTTTGACAAATGTTTTTCTTGATCAACATGATCAACATTAGTTATAACATGAAGCCACGTCAAATAAAATATGATCTAAATTGCTAGTGCTCTTTGGCAACTCTTTGGCGGATGTCAACATACAAAGACTTCTGGTATTTGTGTATGTAATTGCTGTTGGGTAGTTGTCTGTTTGTATGTACATTTATACATGTTCTCGTAAAGGAGGCATCTTTCATACTTGCATCCCCCTCCCATGACATTCGAGAGCTGTACGCACCAGATTTGACTTCTTTCCCCCAGGCCAGGGTGTGGTCTTAGTTCAAAATGTATAAACACAGTCAGCAAAGATAGAGAGGTGGCACTTTGTTAGCCATTGTAATGTAATCCTTGTGGACTTGTCTTGCTTGTTCAATTACTGCCATCTAGTGTTTATTCTAGGAAAGTACAACAGAATAAGGTCTCAAGTTCTTAACCGAAGCAAACTCCTAATAATGCCTGAGGGTTGAAAGGGAGAACATCCACTATTTTGTTAGAATAAGTGTTTTGCTGTATGTCACAAAGTCACATTCTGTGATACTTTCTGGGCATAATTGCTTAATCTTTATATTTTCTCCTGTTACAGAACAACAAAAGCATTTCCATCACACCAGGCCACAAAAAGAGAAGAGTCAAAACACAGGGTATGTGCTAAGGTCTTATGATTGTTTCTTGATATATATGTACTTTGATTGTGTATAATTGGGGGTCAAGCAGCGAAGCTGCGAGACAACCATTGTTGTTGTTGTTGTTGTTTCCTATTATTATTCTGTCATGGGAGTCTATGGCAGCCCATAGAAAAACCATGGACAAAAGTTTTGAAATATGGCACACTGATTCAGTACACTTCCATGATCCCTCACAGCCAATTTGTGGTCACTAGCTCATGCACTCTAGCGCCACCAACAGGTCAAAGTTGGTCATGCATTCATGTTTATAATTTTTGACCAAATCATCCAATATTCACCTTTGGCCATGCCGAGTTCAACGCACCCCCTATGTTGTCATTTTGGGCCATGATGGATTTTCCGCCATCTTCATTTTTATCAAAAACCTTCAAAATACATCACCTATCACAGAATATGATCTTCAGACCATGCCTGACAAAACTTATTGAATAGAGTTTTCTAATTCACAGCCAATCAAATTTGACCGCGAAGCCGCCAAACACCAAGTAAGCCAATTTCTCAGAGGCCCTTTGACATATCATAACCAAACTTGGTACGTAGACCCATTACATCATCTTGGGAACACTCATCACCTCTAGGGGGCGCTGTAATTTATGAAGATGTGTTTTAACTCCTCGCTCTTCAAATGAGTATATTTCAACCAAATTTTCAATTTCTGGTGATACTATCAGACCTCCCCATATAGCTAGTAAATTATTTATCACGGAAACATCTGTGAAAGCCACTCAAATTCGACAAAGGAAGTAAGCCTATTCTAAGCAGCCCTTTAACATATCATTACCAAACTTGGTAAATACACCCATGGCATCATCATGGGGACACCCAAATAATTTGGTAACCTTTGACCTATAGGGGGCACCGTAATTAATGAAGATGTGTTTTAACTCCTCTCTCTTCACATGAGTCTCAGCAGCCCTTTGACATATCATAACCAAACTTGGTAAATAGACCCATAACATCATCATTGGGACGCTCAATGAATTTAGGGACTTTCGACCTCTAGGGGGCGCTGTAATTAATGAAGTTGTGTTTTAACTCCTCTCTCTTCACATGAGTATATTTCATCTTATTTTCAAAGTCTGGTGATACTGTTAGACCTCTTTATAGCTAATATATTATTTCTCATGAAAACATCAGAATTGGGCTGCCATGTTGAAAGTTGTCAAAATCAATAGTACATATCCACAGGCCACAATCAAACTTGACGGCAAAGCCGCTTAACAGTAGGTAAGCCTGTTCTCAGCAACTCCGGGGACACCCAAACAATTTGATGACCTTTGACTTCAGGGGGACGTCAAACAGGAAGTGAGCTCATATCTCTGCAAGGCTTCCATGTATCCAAACCAAACTTGGCTCATAGTCTTATGACCCTATCCTGATGATGCCCAAATAACAGATTTGGTGACATTTGACATCTATGGGGACATTGTTAGCAGCAAGTCTATTCCAGCCCTTAGAAAGCAACTTAAATGTATTTTCATTATGATAACCATTTGCCAATACCTTTCATTGTAAGTGAAATTACTTAGAAGGTCATCATTTAGCCACCTAACCAATTATGTCTGTCCACCAAAATTTGTTTATGGAGTCCTATTCTGCTTGGCCCCCTCATTGCTGCTCGCAGCTTTATTTAATGCAATCATTAAATCCATCAATAGACAATTCTTTCTTTTTTTCTTTCTTTCTTTCTTTCTTTCTTTCTTTCTTTCTTTCTTTCTTTCTTTCTTTCTTTCTTTCTTTCTTTCTTTCTTTCTTTCTTTCTTTCTTTCTTTCTTTCTTTCTTTCTTTTCTGTCTTCTTTTGCAGATGGCTGAGGAGGACGGGACTAGGGAGGTGCTCTTTCCAGACTGGGAGGGTACGGACAAAACTGGGCTCACAATCGAGCAAACGGGTGAAGGAGAAATATTTGTCAAAGAGGTGAAAGATGAGTCACCCGCAGGGCGGTCCGGGAGAGTACATGAAGGTACAGTAATATGCGAAACATGCATAAGATTAATAGTATACAATTTCAAGTATTTTTGTATGCATTGTTCTAACACGTTTCTGTCGTGTCTCTGATTGGTTAAGGTGACCAGATTGTGGGGGCTACCATTTACTTTGACAATATGAGCTCCGAAGCCACGGCTGACATACTGAAGACATTGAACCGCCACAAAGTTGGACTGAAACTACAAAACAGAGGGGACAAGTCCCCTGGGCGCTCCCCCCTGACCACGCCCCTAAGCACGCCCCTGAGCACGCCATGCCGCTCGCCGATGGGAACGCTGACATGGGAAGGGAAGAGCCGCTTTGGAGGTTCCAGTCCGGACATCGTCCTGGTTAGTTTGGTCCTTTTTTATGTTGAATGTTTCTATCGTTTACGCAATTGTCGACAATGAGAGAATTGACCAGACTGACAGGTGTTTCAATGGCTTCTACCAACAGAGTGGGGACGATGAGGACTACAAAAGAATATACTCAAAGAAGATCAAACCTAGGCTGAAATCAGAAGATCTTGCAGAGGGAGTGGACGTACGCACCGAGCGGCATAGCAGCACAAGCAGTGATGGCAGCACCATCACCACCATCACACGCCGCATCACCACCTACACTGTGGATATGCCTGGAGGCATCAGCGAGCAATCTGAACTTTCAAGCCCCGAGGTCAAAGGGCTAAGATATGAATCTGGTGATGGATCATCATATAGTATCATTTCACAGGGGAGTCCATCAGGTAAAGATGGAGCAGAAGAGGGAGCTTTTGAGCTAGGAAATGTATCATTAACCAAGCCACAAGTTAGTTCAACAGAGACACACTGGAGTACTGGAGGGTTGAGAACCACAACAACTTCCAGGGAGATGGAGGGAGATGGAAGCTTAGGAATGAGGCTAAAGGGGCTACAGTTTGGAATGTCAGGAGGTAACGGCCAGGGTGGTATGAGTATGTCAAGGGGGCTTGGTGCCCACGGAGATGGAAGTGGGCACACAGGCATTAAGCATGTTAAAATAGGGGGTTTGGAAGGAGGAGAAATTGTCAGCTCAGATGTTAAAGAAGGATCTATTGGTGTGTCTTTGCCAGGAAAAATAACACGCTTCTCCTCCTCATCAGATGGCAAGGTAGAAGGGGGGGATGTCGACATGAGTTTTGGAAAAGGGAAATCTCATGTCTCTGACATTACAATTGGTCAAAAGAGGACAGTGGGTTCAGGCCAAATTGGCCTTTCAAGTGAGAGATTTGAAGGGGGTTTAGAAGGGGGAGACTTTGTCAGCTCAGATGTAAAAGGAGGATCTATTGGTGTGTCTTTGCCAGGAAAAATTACACGCTTTTCCTCTACATCAGTAAGCAAGGGACAAGTGGGAGATGTGGACATGAGTTTTGGAAAAGGGAAATCTCCTGTCTATGACATTACAATTGGTCAAAAGAGGACAGTGGGTTCGGGCAAAATTGGCCTGTCCAGTGAGAGATCTGATGCAACATCCACAGATATTGACACTGAATTAAGAGAAGTGAGCTTGGCATCAGGATTTAATGTGAAAGGTGCTGCTGAAAAGCTAAATATCAAAGGGAAACATGTCTCAACAGAAATTGTAGATATCGCTCTGAAAGGTACAAATCTTGAACGGAAAATTGATTCTTCAGAGCCAACCTCATTGGGTGACGGAAAGGCCATAACAATAGATAATGGAGGGGTTGAGTCTGAAATTAATCAAAAAACGTCCATAGGATCATTTGGATTCAAGGATGCAAAAGTGCAAGGTCAAAGTGTCAATACGAATCTTCCTGAAGCTAATATTGTGATAAAAAACACTGAAAGCACTCTCAAAGGACGAGACGCTGATATTGTAATGGCAGACCTTAATCTGAAAAGACCAGAGCTCACAGATATGAATGTGTCATTACCAAATATTCACGGTCAGAAGAAACCACTTAAAGTTGACATCAAAGGACCAGAAAAAGAGGTTGGCCTTGATGGTAAATATGAGAAGCCAAAATTCAACATGCCTTCCATCTCAGGTCCTCAGATTTCTGGGCCGAATGTAGATGTAAACTTGAAAGGATCCATGATCAAGGGTGATTTAGATGTGGCAGTTCCAACGATTGACAGAGACATAAAAACAACAAAAGCTGATGTTGAAATTGAAGGATCAGAAAGTGGATTCAAAATGCCAAAGGTCAAAATGCCATCCTTTGGCTACGAAGCACCAGAATTGAAAGGAAGAGATGTAGACATTAATGTTTCAAAGTCGGACATTGACATTCAAGGACCTAACGTTGATATCAAAGCACCAGAAATGTATATTGAAAGCAGAGATGGCAAAATGAAAGGGTCCAAATTCAACATGCCTTCCATCACGGGACACAAACTTTCCACGCCAAATGTGGACTTCAACTTGACAGAACCTACAACCGAGGGCGGTGCAGAAGTGTCGGTCACAAAGACAGATGCAAACATCAAACCACCGAAAGTGAAATTTGAAGAACCAGATGTTGATATCAAAGGGCCAGGAGGCGAATTTCAAATGCCCAAAATTAAAATGCCATCATTTGGCTTCAAAGGTGCAACGATTGAGGGACCGAAAGTTGACATTGACCTTCCAAAGGGAGACATTGACATCAAGGCACCTAAAGTTGATATTGAAGGACCAGGAATCAATGTTGAAGGCTCAGATGCCAACATTAAAGGATCAAAATTCAAAATGCCATCCCTCTCCGGACCTAAAATTTCGATGCCTGATCTAGACTTAAATTTGAAAGGATCAAAGCTCAAGGGGGATGTAGATATGTCAGGTCCAAAGATCAAAACAGACATCAAAACACCAAAAGTGGAAATTGAAGGCACCGACGTTGATATTGATGGCTCTGAAGGTGGATTTAAAATACCGAAAATGAAAATGCCATCATTTGGCTTTAAGGGTCCAAAGATTGAGGGACTGGATGGTGACATTAACCTTCCAAAGGCAGAAATTGAAATCAAGGCTCCCAAAGTGGATATGAAAGGACCAGAATTCGATATTGAAGGCCCAGATGCCAAAATAAAAGGATCCAAATTCAAAATGCCCTCCCTCTCAGGACCTAACATTTCGATGCCTGATCTAGACTTAAATTTGAAAGGATCAAAGCTCAAGGGGGATGTTGATATGTCAGGCCCAAAGATCAAAGGAGACATCAAAACACCGAAAGTGGAAATTGAAGGCCCGGACGTTGATATTGAGGGCTCCGAAGGTGGATTTAAAATACCAAAAATGAAAATGCCATTATTTGGCTTTAAAGGTCCAAAGATTGAGGAACCGGATGTTGATATTGACCTTCCCAAGGCAGAAATTGACATCAAGGCACCAAAGGTTGATATGAAAGGACCAGAAATCGATGTTGCAGGCCCAGAGGGCAAAATTAAAGGGTCCAAATTCAAAATGCCCTCCCTCTCCGGACCTAATATTTCAATGCCTGATCTAGACTTCAATCTGAAAGGACCAAAGCTCAAGGGTGATGTTGATATGTCAGGTCCAACGATCGAAGGAGACATCAAAACACCAAAAGTGGAAATTCAAGGCCCAGACGTTGATATTGAGGGCTCTGAAGGTGGATTTAAAATGCCAAAAATGAAAATGCCATCATTTGGCTTTAAAGGTCCAAAGATTGAGGGACCGGATGTTGACATTGACCTTCCCAAGGCAGAAATTGACATCAAGGCACCAAATGTTGATATCAAAGGACCAGAAATCGATGTTGCAGGCCCAGAGGGCAAAATTAAAGGGTCCAAATTCAAAATGCCCTCCCTCTCCGGACCTAACATTTCAATGCCTGATCTAGATTTCAATCTGAAAGGACCAAAGCTCAAGGGTGATGTTGACATGTCAGGTCCAACGATCGAAGGAGACATCAAAACACCAAAAGTGGAAATTGAAGGCCCAGACGTTGATATTGAGGGCACCGAAGGTGGATTCAAAATGCCAAAAATTAAAATGCCATCATTTGGCTTTAGAGGTCCAACGATTGAGGGACTGGATGTTGACACTGACCTTCCCAAGGCAGAAATTGACATCAAGGCACCCAAAGTTGATATCAAAGGACCAGAAATCGATGTTGCAGGCCCAGAGGGCAAAATTAAAGGGTCCAAATTCAAAATGCCCTCCCTCTCCGGACCCAACATTTCAATGCCTGATCTAGACTTCAATCTGAAAGGACCAAAGCTCAAGGGTGATGTTGACATGTCAGGTCCAACGATCGAAGGAGACATCAAAACACCAAAAGTGGAAATTGAAGGCCCAGACGTTGATATTGAGGGCTCTGAAGGTGGATTTAAAATGCCAAAAATGAAAATGCCATCATTTGGCTTTAAAGGTCCAAAGATTGAGGGACCGGATGTTGATATTGACCTTCCCAAGGCAGAAATTGACATCAAGGCACCAAAGGTTGATATCAAAGGACCAGAAATCGATGTTGCAGGCCCAGAGGGCAAAATTAAAGGGTCCAAATTCAAAATGCCCTCCCTCTCCGGACCTAACATTTCAATGCCTGATCTAGATTTCAATCTGAAAGGACCAAAGCTCAAGGGTGATGTTGATATGTCAGGCCCAAAGATCAAAGGAGACATCAAAACACCAAAAGTGGAAATTGAAGGCCCAGACGTTGATATTGAGGGCACCGAAGGTGGATTCAAAATGCCAAAAATTAAAATGCCATCATTTGGCTTTAGAGGTCCAAAGATTGAGGGACCGGATGTTGACATTGACCTTCCCAAGGCAGAAATTGACATCAAGGCACCCAAAGTTGATATCAAAGGACCAGAAATCGATGTTGAAGGCCCAGATGCCAGAATTAAAGGATCCAAATTCAAAATGCCCTCCCTCTCCGGACCTAATATTTCAATGCCTGATCTAGACTTCAATATGAAAGGAACAAAGCTCAAGGGTGATGTTGATATGTCAGGTCCAAAGATCAAAGGAGAAATCAAAACACCAAAAGTGGAAATTGAAGGCCCAGACGTTGATATTGAGGGCTCTGAAGGTGGATTTAAAATGCCAAAAATGAAAATGCCATCATTTGGCTTTAAAGGTCCAAAGATTGAGGGACCGGATGTTGATATTGACCTTCCCAAGGCAGAAATTGACATCAAGGCACCAAAGGTTGATATCAAAGGACCAGAAATCGATGTTGCAGGCCCAGAGGGCAAAATTAAAGGGTCCAAATTCAAAATGCCCTCCCTCTCCGGACCTAACATTTCAATGCCTGATCTAGATTTCAATCTGAAAGGACCAAAGCTCAAGGGTGATGTTGATATGTCAGGCCCAAAGATCAAAGGAGACATCAAAACACCAAAAGTGGAAATTGAAGGCCCAGACGTTGATATTGAGGGCACCGAAGGTGGATTCAAAATGCCAAAAATTAAAATGCCATCATTTGGCTTTAGAGGTCCAAAGATTGAGGGACCGGATGTTGACATTGACCTTCCCAAGGCAGAAATTGACATCAAGGCACCCAAAGTTGATATCAAAGGACCAGAAATCGATGTTGAAGGCCCAGATGCCAGAATTAAAGGATCCAAATTCAAAATGCCCTCCCTCTCCGGACCTAATATTTCAATGCCTGATCTAGACTTCAATATGAAAGGAACAAAGCTCAAGGGTGATGTTGATATGTCAGGTCCAAAGATCAAAGGAGAAATCAAAACACCAAAAGTGGAAATTGAAGGCCCAGACGTTGATATTGAGGGCTCTGAAGGTGGATTTAAAATGCCAAAAATGAAAATGCCATCATTTGGCTTTAAAGGCCCAAAGATTGAGGGACCGGATGTTGATATTGACCTTCCCAAGGCAGAAATTGACATCAAGGCACCAAAGGTTGATATCAAAGGACCAGAAATCGATGTTGCAGGCCCAGAGGGCAAAATTAAAGGGTCCAAATTCAAAATGCCCTCCCTCTCCGGACCTAATATTTCAATGCCTGATCTAGACTTCAATCTGAAAGGAACAAAGCTCAAGGGTGATGTTGATATGTCAGGTCCAAAGATCAAAGGAGACATTGAAACACCAAAAGTGGAAATCGAAGGACCAGACGTTGATATTGAGGGCTCCGAAGGTGGGTTTAAAATGCCCAAAATTAAAATGCCATCATTTGGCTTTAAAGGTCCAAAGATTGGGGGACCGGATGTTGACATTGAGCTTCCCAAGGCAGAAATTGACATCAAGGCACCCAAAGTTGATATCAAAGGACCAGAAATCGATGTTGCAGGCCCAGAGGGCAAAATTAAAGGGTCCAAATTCAAAATGCCCTCCCTCTCCGGACCCAACATTTCAATGCCTGATCTAGACTTCAATCTGAAAGGACCAAAGCTCAAGGGTGATGTTGACATGTCAGGTCCAACGATCGAAGGAGACATCAAAACACCAAAAGTGGAAATTGAAGGCCCAGACGTTGATATTGAGGGCTCTGAAGGTGGATTTAAAATGCCAAAAATGAAAATGCCATCATTTGGCTTTAAAGGTCCAAAGATTGAGGGACCGGATGTTGATATTGACCTTCCCAAGGCAGAAATTGACATCAAGGCACCAAAGGTTGATATCAAAGGACCAGAAATCGATGTTGCAGGCCCAGAGGGCAAAATTAAAGGGTCCAAATTCAAAATGCCCTCCCTCTCCGGACCTAATATTTCAATGCCTGATCTAGACTTCAATCTGAAAGGAACAAAGCTCAAGGGTGATGTTGATATGTCAGGTCCAAAGATCAAAGGAGACATTGAAACACCTAAAGTGAAAATCGAAGGACCAGACGTTGATATTGAGGGCTCCGAAGGTGGGTTTAAAATGCCCAAAATTAAAATGCCATCATTTGGCTTTAAAGGTCCAAAGATTGGGGGACCGGATGTTGACATTGAGCTTCCCAAGGCAGAAATTGACATCAAGACACCCAAAGTTGATATCAAAGGACCAGAAATCGATGTTGCAGGCCCAGAGGGCAAAATTAAAGGGTCCAAATTCAAAATGCCCTCCCTCTCCGGACCCAACATTTCAATGCCTGATCTAGACTTCAATCTGAAAGGACCAAAGCTCAAGGGTGATGTTGACATGTCAGGTCCAACGATCGAAGGAGACATCAAAACACCAAAAGTGGAAATTGAAGGCCCAGACGTTGATATTGAGGGCTCTGAAGGTGGATTTAAAATGCCAAAAATGAAAATGCCATCATTTGGCTTTAAAGGTCCAAAGATTGAGGGACCGGATGTTGATATTGACCTTCCCAAGGCAGAAATTGACATCAAGGCACCAAAGGTTGATATCAAAGGACCAGAAATCGATGTTGCAGGCCCAGAGGGCAAAATTAAAGGTTCCAAATTCAAAATGCCCTCCCTCTCCGGACCTAATATTTCAATGCCTGATCTAGACTTCAATCTGAAAGGAACAAAGCTCAAGGGTGATGTTGATATGTCAGGTCCAAAGATCAAAGGAGACATTGAAACACCTAAAGTGGAAATCGAAGGACCAGACGTTGATATTGAGGGCTCCGAAGGTGGGTTTAAAATGCCCAAAATTAAAATGCCATCATTTGGCTTTAAAGGTCCAAAGATTGGGGGACCGGATGTTGACATTGAGCTTCCCAAGGCAGAAATTGACATCAAGACACCCAAAGTTGATATCAAAGGACCAGAAATCGATGTTGCAGGCCCAGAGGGCAAAATTAAAGGGTCCAAATTCAAAATGCCCTCCCTCTCCGGACCCAACATTTCAATGCCTGATCTAGACTTCAATCTGAAAGGACCAAAGCTCAAGGGTGATGTTGACATGTCAGGTCCAACGATCGAAGGAGACATCAAAACACCAAAAGTGGAAATTGAAGGCCCAGACGTTGATATTGAGGGCTCTGAAGGTGGATTTAAAATGCCAAAAATGAAAATGCCATCATTTGGCTTTAAAGGTCCAAAGATTGAGGGACCGGATGTTGATATTGACCTTCCCAAGGCAGAAATTGACATCAAGGCACCAAAGGTTGATATCAAAGGACCAGAAATCGATGTTGCAGGCCCAGAGGGCAAAATTAAAGGTTCCAAATTCAAAATGCCCTCCCTCTCCGGACCTAACATTTCAATGCCTGATCTAGACTTCAATCTGAAAGGACAAAAGCTCAAGGGTGATGTTGATATGTCAGGACCGAAGATCAAAGGAGACATCAAAACACCAAAAGTGGAAATTGAAGGCCCAGACGTTGATATTGAGGGCACCGAAGGTGGATTCAAAATGCCCAAAATTAAAATGCCATCATTTGGCTTTAAAGGTCCAAAGATTGAGGGACCGGATGTTGACATTGACCTTCCCAAGGCAGAAATTGACATCAAGGCACCCAAAGTTGATATCAAAGGACCAGAAATCGATGTTGCAGGCCCAGAGGGCAAAATTAAAGGGTCCAAATTCAAAATGCCCTCCCTCTCCGGACCTAATATTTCAATGCCTGATCTAGACTTCAATCTGAAAGGAACAAAGCTCAAGGGTGATGTTGATATGTCAGGTCCAAAGATCAAAGGAGAAATCAAAACACCAAAAGTGGAAATTGAAGGCCCAGACGTTGATATTGAGGGCTCTGAAGGTGGATTTAAAATGCCAAAAATGAAAATGCCATCATTTGGCTTTAAAGGCCCAAAGATTGAGGGACCGGATGTTGATATTGACCTTCCCAAGACAGAAATTGACATCAAGGCACCAAAGGTTGATATCAAAGGACCAGAAATCGATGTTGCAGGCCCAGAGGGCAAAATTAAAGGGTCCAAATTCAAAATGCCCTCCCTCTCCGGACCTAATATTTCAATGCCTGATCTAGACTTCAATCTGAAAGGAACAAAGCTCAAGGGTGATGTTGATATGTCAGGTCCAAAGATCAAAGGAGACATCAAAACACCAAAAGTGGAAATTGAAGGACCAGACGTTGATATTGAGGGCTCCGAAGGTGGGTTTAAAATGCCCAAAATTAAAATGCCATCATTTGGCTTTAAAGGTCCAAAGATTGAGGGACCGGATGTTGACATTGACCTTCCCAAGGCAGAAATTGACATCAAGGCACCCAAAGTTGATATCAAAGGACCAGAAATCGATGTTGCAGGCCCAGATGCCAGAATTAAAGGATCCAAATTCAAAATGCCCTCTCTCTCCGGACCTAACATTTCTATGCCTGATCTAGACTTCAATTTGAAAGGACCAAAGCTCAAGGGTGATGTAGATATGTCAGTTCCAAAGATCAAAGGTGACATCAAAACACCAAAAGTTGAAATTGAAGGCCCAGAAGTTGATATTGAGGGGCCTGAAGGTGGATTCAAAATGCCCAAAATAAAAATGCCATCATTTGGCATTAAAGGTTCGAAGTTTGAGGGTCCGGATGTTAACATTGATCTTCCCCACGTGGACATTGATATCGAAGAACCTGAAATTGATATCAAAGGACAAGAAATTGACGTTGAAGGCCCTGGGGGCAAGATAAAAGGACCCAAATTCAAAATGCCCTCCATCTCGGGACCTAATATTTCGATGCCTGATGTAGACTTCAATTTGAAAGGACCAAAGCTCAAGGGGGATGTAGATATGTCAGGTCCAAAGACTGAAGGAAACCTGAAATCACCAAGAGTGGACATTGATTCACCAGACATTGATATTAAAGGTGCAGGAGGCGGATTTAAAATGCCACACATGAAAATGCCATCATTTGGCTTCAAAAGTCCAAAGTTTGAGGGGCCGGATGTTGACATTGACCTTCCCAAAGCAGACTTTGACATAAAGGCACCGAAAGTTGACATCAAAGGACCAGAAATCGATGTTGAAGGCCCAGATGCCAAAATTAAAGGATCCAAATTCAAAATGCCCTCTCTCTCCGGACCTAACATTTCAATGCCTGATCTAGATTTCAATTTGAAAGGACCTAAGCTAAAAGGCGATGTAGATATGACAGGTCCAAAAGTCAAAGGAGACATGAAAACACCAAAAGTGGAAATTGAAAGCCCAGAAGTTGATTTTGATGGTCCTGAAGGGGGATTTAAAATGCCCAAAATTAAAATGCCATCCTTTGGATTCAAAGGTCCAAAGATTGAAGGACCGGAAGTTGACATTGACCTTCCCAAGGCAGACATTGACATTAAGGCGCCCAAAGTTGATATCGAAGGACCAGAAATCGATGTTGAAGGCCCAGATGCCAAAATCAAAGGATCTAAATTCAAAATGCCCTCTCTCTCTGGACCTAACATTTCGATGCCTGACCTAGACTTCAATTTGAAAGGACCTAAGTTCAAGGGTGATGTCGATATGTCGAGTCCAAAGATCGAAGGAGAAATCAATATTCCCAAAGGAAAGATTAAAGGAGCTAGCATCAACATAGGATCTCCAGGGGTAGACCTTAAAGGGCCAAAGCTGAAGTCTCCGAAATTATCTGGACCTAAAGTATCGTTGCCTGATGTTGACTTTGGTATGAAAGGGTCAAAGTTGAAGGGCGGTATTGAGGGAGCCATGACATTGCCAAATCCTGTAATTGAGGGTCCTGATATGTCAATTGATAGTCCTGATGTATCTAAAAAGCACAAATTTAAAATGCCTAAATTTGGATTCAAGGGAACAAAAGTCAAAGCTCCTGAATTAGATGTTAAATTAGCGCATGGAGATGTAAAAATCAAGGGCTCAAAAGGAAGTTTAGAGGGTCCTGAAGTAAACATGGATGCAACTAGTCCTAAAGTAAAAGGATCCAAATTCAAGATGCCAACAATATCAGGCCCAAGAATAACACTTCCTGATGTGGATATGAACATTAAAGGACCTAAGACAAAGGCTGACTTTGATGCATCCCTTCCAGATGTTGAATCGGACATCAAGTCACCACATTTTGACTCAGGCTCTGTGGATGTGGATGTTAAGACTCCAGATTCTGGCTTTAAACTTCCAAAGTTTAAAATGCCAAAATTTGGCTTCAAAGGAACCAAGATGGATGGACCAGATTTGGACATTGACCTTCCAAAGGCAGACATTGACATCAAAGTACCCAAAGTTGACATCAAAGGACCAGAAATCGAGGTTGAAGGCCCAGATGCCAAAATAAGAGGACCAAAGTTCAAAATGCCCTCTATCTCCGGACCTAACATCTCGATGCCTGATGTAGACTTCAATTTGAAAGGACCGAAGCTAAAGGGTGATGTCGTTTTGTCAGGTCCAAAGATTGAAGCGGACTTCCAAACACCAAAAGTTGACATTGAAGGTCTTGATGTTGATATTGAAGGGCCTGAAGGTGGATTTAAAATGCCAAAGATCAAAATGCCATCATTTGGCATCAAGAGTCCAAAGCTCGAGGGTCCAGACGTGAACTTTGATATTCCCAAAGCAGACATTGACATTGAAGCACCAAATGTGGATATCGAAGGACCGGAAATCGACTTTGAAGGCCCAGATGGCCAAATTAAAGGGAGTAAATTCAAAATGCCCTCTCTCTCAGGACCCAAAATATCAATGCCTGATATAGACTTCAATTTGAAAGGACCGAAGTTCAGAGGTGATGTGGACATGTCGGTTCCAAAGGCTGAAGCAGACATCAAAACACCAAAAGTAGAAATTGAAGGCCCAGACGTCACTATTGAGGGCCCCGAAGGCGGATTTAAAATGCCCAAAATTAAAATGCCGTCATTTGGCTTCAAAGGTCCGAAGTTTGAGGGACCGGATGTTGGCATTGATCTTCCCAAAGCAGACATTGACCTAAAAGCACCTGAAGTTGATATCAAAGGACCAGAAATCGACTTTGAAGGCCTGGATGGCAGTATTAAAGGGAGTAAATTCAAAATGCCCTCTCTCTCAGGACCAAAAATGACAATGCCTGATATAGACTTCAATTTGAGAGGACCCAAGTTTAAGGGTGATGTGGACATGTCAGTTCCAAAGATTGAAGGAGACATCAAAACACCAAAAGTGGAAATTGAAGGGCCAGACACCGATATTGAGGGCCCCGAAGGCGGATTTAAAATGCCCAAAATTAAAATGCCGTCATTTGGCTTCAAAGGTCCGAAGTTTGAGGGACCGGATGTTGCCATTGATCTTCCCAAAGCAGACATTGACATTAAAGCGCCTGAAATTGACATCAAAGGACCAGAAATTGACGTTGAGGGCCCTGGTGGCAAAATAAAAGGACCCAAATTCAAAATGCCTTCAATGTCAGGACCTCATATATCGATGCCTGATGTTGACTTCAATTTGAGGGGACCAAAGCTCAAGGGTGATGTAGATGTTTCAGGTCCAAAGATTGAAGGAAACCTGAAATCGCCAAAAGTGGAAATTGAAGCACCAGATATTGATATCAAAGGGGCAGGAAGCGGATTTAAAATGCCACACATGAAAATGCCCTCCTTTGGCTTCAAAAGTCCAAAGTTTGACGGACCGGATGTTGACATTGATCTTCCCAACACAGACTTTGATATCAAAGCACCTGAAGTTGATATGAAAGGACCAGAAATTGACGTTGAAGGCCCTGGTGGCAAAATAAAAGGACCCAAATTCAAGATGCCCTCCATCTCAGGACCAAAACTTTCAATGCCTGATATTGACTTCAATTTGAGAGGGCCCAAGTTTAAGGGTGATGTTGACATGTCAGTTCCAAAGATTGAAGGAGACATCAAAACACCAGGAGTTGAAATTGACGGCCCAGACGTTGATATTGAGGGCCCTGAAGGCGGATTTAAAATGCCCAAAATTAAAATGCCGTCATTTGGCTTCAAAGGACCAAAGTTTGAGGGACCGGATGCTGACATTGATCTTCCCAGTGCGGACATTGATATCAAAGCACCTGAAGTTGATATCAAAGGACCAGAAATTAACGTTGAAGGCCCTGGGGGCAAAATAAGAGGACCCAAATTCAAAATGCCCTCAATCTCGGGACCTAATATTTCAATGCCTGATGTAGACTTCAATTTGAAAGGACCAAAGCTCAAGGGGGATGTGGATATGTCAGGTCCAAAGATTGAAGGAAACCTGAAATCACCAAAAGTTGAAATTGAGGCGCCAGATATCGATATTAAAGGTGCAGGTGGTGGATTTAAAATGCCACATATGAAAATGCCATCATTTGGCTTCAAAGGTCCGAAGTTTGAGGGACCGGATGTTGACATTGAACTTCCCAATGCGGACATCGACATCAAAGCACCTGAAGTTGCTATCAAAGTACCAGAAATTGATGTTGAAGGCCCAGATGCCAAAATTAAAGGATCCAATTTCAAATTGCCCTCTCTCTCCGGGCCTAACGTTTCGATGCCTGATCTAGACTTCAATTTGAAAGGGCCTAAGCTCAAGGGTGATGTAGATATGGCTGGTCGAAAGTTCAAAGGAGACCTCAAAATACCAAAAGGGGAAATCGAAGGCCCAGATATCGAGGTTAAAGGTGCAGGAAGCGGATTTAAAATGCCACACATGAAAATGCCATCATTTGGCTTCAAAAGTTCAAAGTTTGAGGGACCAGATGTTGACATTGATCTTCCCAAGGCCGGCATTGACATCAATGCACCTGAAGTGGACATTAAAGGACCAGAAATGGACGTTGAAGGCCCCGATGCCAAAATAAAAGGACCCAAATTCAAAATGCCCTCAATCACAGGACCAAAACTTTCAATGCCAGATGTAGATTTCAATTTGAGAGGACCCAAGTTTAAGGGTGATGTGGATATGTCAGTTCCAAATATTGAAGGGAACATCAAAGCACCAAAATTGGAAATTGAAGGCCCAGATGTTGATATTGACGGGCCTGAAGGTGGATTCAAAATGCCAAAGATCAAAATGCCATCATTTGGCATCAAAAGTCAAAAGATTGAGGGACCAGAGGTAGACTTTGATCTTCCAAAAACAGATGTTGACATTCAGACTCCTAATCTTGATATCAAAGGACCAGAAATTGACTTTGAAGGCCCAGATGGCAAGATTAAAGGGCCGAAATTCAAAATGCCCTCCATCTCAGGGCCAAAACTTTCAATGCCTGATATAGACTTAAATTTGAAAGGACCAAAGCTTAAGGGTGAGATAGACATGTCAGTGCCAAAGATTGAGGGAGACATCAAAGCGCCAAAAGTAGAAATGGAAGGCCCAGATATTGATGTTAAAAGTGCGGGAGGTGGATTTAAAATGCCACACATGAAAATGCCATCATTTGGCTTCAAAAGTCCAAAGTTTGATGGACCTGATGTTGACATTGATCTTCCCAAGGCAGACATTGACATCAAAGCACCTGAAGTTGATATCAAAGGACCAGGAATTGATGTTGAAGGCCCTGGTGGCAAAATAAAAGGACCCAAATTCAAAATGCCCTCCCTTTCAGGACCTCATATTTCAATGCCTGATGTTGACTTCAATTTGAAAGGACCAAAGCTCAAGGGAGATGTCGATATTTCAGTTCCAAAGATTGAAACGGACATAAAAACACCAAAAGGGGAAATTGAAGGACTTGATACTGATATTAAAGGTGCAGGAGGTGGATTTAAAATGCCACACATGAAAATGCCATCATTTGGCTTTAAAAGTCCAAAGTTTGAGGGACCGGATATTGATATTGATCTTCCCAAGGCAGACATTGACCTCAAGGCACCCAAAGTTGATATCAAAGGACCTGAAATCGATGTTGAAGGCCCAGATGCTAAAATTAAAGGATCAAAATTCAAAATGCCCTCTCTTTCCGGACCTAACATATCTATGCCTGATCTAGACTTCAATTTGAAAGGATCTAATCTCAAGGGTGATGTAGATGTGTCCGGTCCAAAGATCAAAGGAGACATCAAAACACCAAAATTGGACATTGAAGGCCCAGACATTGATGTTAAAGGTGCAGGAGGCGGATTTAAAATGCCACACATGAAAATGCCATCATTTGGCTTCAAAAGTCCAAAGTTTGAGGGACCGGATATTGATATTGATCTTCCCAAGGCAGACATTGACCTCAAGGCACCGAAAGTTGATATCAAAGGACCAGAAATCGATGTTGAAGGCCCAGATGCTAAAATTAAAGGATCAAAATTCAAAATGCCCTCTCTTTCCGGACCTAACATATCTATGCCTGATCTCGACTTCAATTTGAAAGGACCTAATCTCAAGGGTGATGTAGATGTGTCTGGTCCAAAGATCAAAGGAGACATCAAAACACCAAAATCGGACATTGAAGTCCCAGACATTGATGTTAAAGGTGCAGGAGGCGGATTTAAAATGCCACACATGAAAATGCCATCATTTGGCTTCAAAAGCCCAAAGTTTGAGGGACCGGATGTTGACATTGACCTTCCCAAGGCAGACTTGGACATCAAGGCACCCAAAGTTGATATCAATGGACCTGAAATTTATGTTGAAGGCCCAGATGCCAAAATTAAAGGATCCAAGTTCAAAATGCCCTCTCTCTCCGGACCAAAAATTTCGATGCCTGATGTAGATTTCAATTTGAGAGGACCCAAGTCTAAGGGTGATGTGGATATGTCAGTTCCAAAGATTGAAGGGAACATCAAAGCACCAAAACTGGAAATGGAAGGCCCCGATGTTGATATTGAAGGGCCTGAAGGTGGATTTAAAATGCCAAAGATTAAAATGCCATCATTTGGTTTCAAAGGTCCAAAAATTGAGGGACCGGAAGCTGACTTTGAACTTCCCAAGGCAGACATTGACATCAAGGCACCCAAAGTTGATGTGAAAGGACCAGATATTGACATTGAAGGCCCTGGGGGCAAAATAAAAGGACCTAAATTCAAAATGCCCTCCATCTCAGGACCTCATATTTCGATGCCTGATGTTGACTTCAATTTGAAAGGACCAAAGCTCAAGGGGGATGTAGATATATCAGGTCCAATGATTGAAGGAGACCTTAAATCACCAAAGGTGGAAATCGATTGCCCAGATATTGATGTTAAAGGTGCAGGAGGTGGATTTAAAATGCCACATATGAAAATGCCATCATTTGGCTTCAAAGGTCCAAAGTTTGAGGGACCGGATCTTGACATCAATCTTCCCAAGGCAGACATTGACATAGAGGCACCAAAAATTGATATCAAAGGACCAGAAATCGATGTTGAAGGCCCAGATGCCAACATTAAAGGATCAAAATTCAAAATGCCCTCTCTCTCTGGACCTAAAATTTCGATGCCTGATCTAGACTTCAATTTGAAAGGACCTAAGCTAAAGGGTGATGTAGATATGTCCTGTCCAAAGCTCACTGGAGACATCAAAACACCAAAAGTGGAAATTGAAGGCCCAGATATTGACATTAAAGGTGCAGGAAGTGGATTTAAAATGCCACACATGAAAATGCCATCATTTGGCTTTAAAGGTCCAAAAATAGATGGACCAGATGTTGACATTGAACTTCCCAAGGCAGAAATTGACATGAAGGCACCCAAAGTTGATAGCAAAGGACCAGAAATCGATGTTGAAGGCACAGATGCCAAGATTAAAGGATCCAAATTCAAAATGCCCTCTCTCTCAGGACCTAACATTTCGATGCCTGATCTAGACTTCAACTTGAAAGGATCAATGCTCAAGGGGGATGTAGATATGTCAGGTCCAAAGATCAAAGGAGACATCAAAACACCAAAAGTTGAAATTGACAACCCAGACGTTGATATTGAGGAATACGAAGGTGGATTTAAAATGCCAAAAATGAAAATGCCATCTTTTGGTTTTAAAGGTCCAAAAATTGAGGGAGCAGATGTTGACTTTGATTTTCCCAAGGCAGACATTGACATGAAAGCACCTGAAGTTGATATCAAAGGACCAGAAATCGATTTTGAAGGCCCTAGTGGCAAAATAAAAGGACCCAAATTCAAAATGCCTTCCATCTCAGGACCTCATATTTCGATGCCAGATGTTGACTTCAATTTGAAAGGACCAAAGCTCAAGGGGGATGTAGATATATCAGGTCCAAAGATTGAAACAGACCTTAAAATGCCCAAAGTGGATATCGATTCCCCAGATATTGATATTAAAGGGGCCGGAAGCGGATTTAAAATGCCACATATGAAAATGCCATCATTTGCCTTCAAAAGTCCAAAGTTTGAGGGACCAGATGTTGACATTGATCTTCCCAAGGCAGACATTGACATCAATGCACCTGAAGTGGACATCAAAGGACCAGAAATTGACATTGAAGGCCCTGGTGGCAAAGTAAAAGGAACCAAATTCAAAATGCCCTCCCTCTCAGGACCTCATATTTCGATGCCTGATGTAGACTTCAATTTGAAAGGACCAAAGCTCAAGGGAGATGTAGATATGTCAGTTCCGAAGATTGAAGGAGAACTGAAATCGCCAAAACTGGATATTGATGCACCAGAGATTGATATTAAAGGTGCAGGAGGTGGATTTAAAATGCCCAAATTCAAAATGCCATCATTTGGAATGAAAAGTCCAAAAGTGGAAGTTCCAGAAGTTGATGTCAATCTGCCAAAAGTGAACATCGATATGGGATCACCGAAAATTGATGTAAAAGGTCCAGATTTTGATGTGGACCTTCCAGAGGGTAACATCAAAAGTCCAAAATTCAAAATGCCATCCATCACTGGGCCTAAAATGTCCATGCCTGATGTAGACCTTCAGCTGAAAGGATCTAAACTGAAGGGTGATGCAAATGTGTCCTTACCAAATGTTGAAGGAGACATCAAAATCCCAAAAGTGGAAATTGAAGGTCCACATGTTGACAGTGTAGGGCCTGATGCTGGATTTAAAATGCCAAAGTTCAAAATGCCGTCATTTGGCTTCAAAGGTTCAAAGATTGAGGGGCCAGATGTAGACTTTGATCTTCCAAAAGCAGACATTGACATTGAAGCACCTAATGTTGATATCAAAGTACCTGAAATGGATGTTGAGGGCCCTGATGGCAAAATTAAAGGACCGAAGTTCAAAATGCCTTCCATCTCCGGACCAAAGCTTTCCATGCCTGATTTAGGCATCAATCTGAAAGGACCAAGTATAAAGGGTGATTTAGATGTGTCAATTCCAACGATTCAAGGGGACATCAAAGCACCAAAAGTGGAAATTGAAAGTCCAGATGTTGATATTGAAGGTCCCGAAGGTGGATTTAAAATGCCAAAGATTAAAATGCCATCTTTTGGCTTCAAAGGTCCAAAGATTGAGGGGTCTGGTGTAGACTTTGGTCTTCCCACAGCAGATATTGACATTCAAGCACCAAATGTTGATATCGAAGGCCCAGAAATCGATGTTGAGGGCCCTGATGGTAAAATTAGAGGGCCGAAGTTCAAAATGCCCTCCATTTCCGGACCAAAGCTTTCCATGCCCAATATGGACTTCAATCTGAAAGGACCTAGTATGAAGGGTGATGTAGATGTTTCAATTCCAACGATTCAAGGTGACATCAAAGCACCAAAAGTGGAAATTGAAGGTCCAGATGTCAATATTGAACGTTCTGAAGGCGGATTTAAAATGCCAACAATTAAAATGCCATCATTTGACATCAAAGGTCCAAAGATTGGGTCTCCAGGTGTTGATTTTGATCTTCCCAAAACAGACATTCATATTGAAGCACCTAATGTTGATATTAAAGGACCCGAAATTGACATTTGCGGCCCTGATGGCAAAATTAAAGGGCCGAAGTTAAAAATGCCCTCTATCTCAGGACCTCACGTGTCGATGCCCGATATAGACTTCAACTTGAAAGGACCGAACCTTAAAGGTGATGTTGATGTATCAGTTCCAAAGTTTGACCAGGACTTGAAGACACCAAAAGTCCAAATGGAAGGTCCAGATCTTGATATTAAAGGTACAGGAGGCGGATTTAAAATGCCACATATGAAAATGCCCTCATTTGGCTCCAAAGGTACAAAGTTTGAGGGACAAGCAGTCGACATTGATCTTCCTCAGGGAGACATTGACATAAAAGCAACTGCAGTGGATATCAAAGGACCAAAAATGGAAATTGAAGGTCATGGTGGCAAAACAAAAGGGTCAAAATTCAACATGCCCTCCATCTCAGGCCCCAACATTTCAATGTCTGATTTCAGTTTGAAAGGACCCACGCTAAAGGGAGATACTGATGTTTCCGTAAAAGGTGGTCAATTTGAAGTTGAAGGTACGGACTTTGCTATCACAGGGCCCAAAGTAAAATCTCCAGAATTCAATACCAACCCAATTGAAACCGAAATTGATATCAACCTGAAACGTCCAAAGGTGAAGGGAGAATTGGGTCCCTTTGGAAATGGTGAGGGTTCTGATCTCAACATCAGAACACCTACAATTAATGTTAAGGGTGCATCTTTGGAGGCTGCAAAAACAAGTGTGACATTTCCCAGGTTCAAAGGTCCCAAATTTGGAATAAAGGCCACAGAAGCCCAAGGACCTGAAGCAAAACTTAAGACCCCAAAATTAAATATGGGTGGCAAAAGTCCAAAGGCAGATATGAGCCTTCCAAGTGCTGGAGCACATACCAATGCCCCTGATATAGACCTAAATGTTAAGGGAAAGAAAGGAAAATTTAAACTTCCTAAAATGAAGGCCAAGGCAAAACCATCTGAAACTGACATGGACACTCCAATGGTAGAGCTGGACGTAGACACACCTGGCCTTAATGTCAAAGGAGAGAAGGCCAAGAAGCATCTATTTGGTAAACTGCATTTCCCTGATGTTGAATTTGACATTAAATCGCCCAAAGTGAAAGGGGATATCTCTTCGTCAAGTGGTTTGAGATCCTCAGACATAGATTTGCCATCTGGCAGCCTAGATGCTAAACCAAAAGATACAAATATTACGAACACCACAGAGGGGAAAACATCCAGCGGCCTTCCGTACCCAGAAGGTACAGTAACATTTCCCAAAATCAAAGCTCCAAAGTTTGGCATTGCTCTGCCCCATGTAGAAGGTCGCACGGAAGTTGGAGTAGATATGGATTCAGGAACAGCAGTTGGTGGAGACATTAAAATACAGTCTCCCTCTGTTAGTTTTCATGGTGGTGCACAGAATATTGAAGTCCCAAGTCCAGAACTTAGTCAAGGAAAAGTGAAGGGTAAGATGCCAAAATTATTTGGCAAATCCAAAGAGAAGGGTGGCAGTGGAATTGATTTAAATGTGGGGCCGGATTTTGATATAAGTGAGAGTGGAAAGTTAGAGGTAGGTGGTGGCTCAGGGCTTCATCTGTCAGGTAAAGGAAAATCTGCCTCACTGGATCTATTAAAGCAATCAAAGCACCAGCCTTCTTTGAGTGATGAGACTGGGCTTGCTCTCAGTTCACCATCAGCTCACTTAGAATCGGAGGGTGGTGACATTTCTTTAGATCTAGGGGGAGCCAAAGTCAAAGGAAAGAAAGGAAAGTTAAAGTTTGGTACCTTTGGGGGTTTTGGTGCAAAGTCAAAGGGATCATATGAGGTGTCCCTTGGAGAAGATAGTGAAGCAAGAGTTGAGGGGAGTGGGGGTGTTTCTCTCCCATCCAAAAAATCGAGATTGTCGTCATCCTCAAGTAGTGATAGTGGTTCTAGAGGTTTCCGCTTTCCAAAACTTGAGCTATCTGTGTCACCGAAGAAATGAATTATAAGATGAAATAAACACTCATGCACAATCTAATTCATTATTTTCAGAGTGTTCAGAATTTAAATATATACTTTGGTTAATCCACAGACAATTTCCAAATTGTATTCACCACACGTGAGATTGTTTAAAGTCCCATTCAATTGTAAATAAGATGGAATTGTATTGTAAAATTGTATGACTTCTTTTGTACATAGTCAAATTTATTGATCATCTACCATTGTACCAAATTATCACCAATAGTTAATTTCCATTTGCTTTGATAAATTGTTGTTAAAGAAAGTATGTTATATTTGTATCTATCTGTCTGCATGAAAAATAGATATAGTAAGAATAGCAATATCTATTGAAATTATGTTTAATCATCCTGACAAAAAGACAAAATATAAATTCACTTGTTTCTGTGTATAAAAAATCGCCCTTTGCTTTGGAATTTTGAAACAATGTAAGCAACGCAGAAATCTATTAACTCAATTTAGAGCTGGAACTTCATAAACATTTCTTTAGAGTGTTATAATGACCTTCATTGCGATACATTTTTTGGAAACCATCTATTCTAACTGCTGTTAATAATTGTCACTTGTTTTTTCTGGGGAATCCCAATATATTGTGTTGTATTTAGCAAAGCTTTGCATTAGCTTCCTTTAATGTGGATTAAAAAAAAATTCAGCCATTATTTTCTCAGTTCTATCCTCCCACTATCCTTATTTTACAGTGTACACAATCCTGTTGGCTCAACCAAAGATGCCATCAATATCTGTGATTGTGTTGGAAAAGTAACATGGTATCTGTTATTTGTTTAAGATTATTTCTATCCTCTGGGTCTTGCTGTGTTCTTTGTTGCTTTGTGCATTGTGCAAAATAAATCAAATAAACAGTTGAGTATCTGATTATGTGTTCTTTACTGTTTATTCCCCAATATTTCCCTTACCTTACTTAAATAGTTCCACATTGAATGACGAACAAAAAATGCATCTTACATCATATTACCGTATGTTAATATTGTGTTAATATGAATTATTGTTGTGTTAATATGAAATTTGTAATTTTTATACAATCTCTTTAACACATGAACAAACTGTCTCTTAACTGGAGATACGTAATTACTAATAGAAGTGATAAGATAGGAGAGATTTTTATAGAAATGAAAGTATTAAGGACTTAGTAGTGGTACTTACTATGAGCTTATCTCTCTCCCTGTGTGTGTGTGTGTGTGTGTGTGTGTGTGTGTGTGTGTGTGTGTGTGTGTGTGTGTGTGTGTGTGTGTGTGTGTGTGTGTGTGTGTGTGTGTGTGTGTGTGTGTGTGTGTGTGAGAAAGACACACGCACGCACACACACACACACACACACACACACACACACACACACACACACACACACACACACACACACACACACACACACACACACACACACACACACAACTGCACAAAGGTCTGCTCCTTTATATCACATTATAACCAGGACCATTAGTATACTTGGAAATTTGGAATTACAGCTTTATGAAATGCCATAGCCTTCATATATATAATGAACAAATACCTACTTTGAAATGTAAACCTTGTGAAATCATGTTTTGCTTAGAACTCAGGAAGCGGCCCTTCTGTTCCTGTTGAAGCAGTGAATAGGAAGGAACATTTCACGGGTTTCCTGTTCGAGAGGAAAATACTCAGCTTCCTCCCTTGAGAGGCAAATATATTTGAATTTGAACGGGGACATTGGACACAAAAAAATATCCTCTGGAGTTGGGATGTCACAGTGTTCAGTGAGGATCTTGTTTAGCTATCTTTGTTCAAGGACTACCTTCGATTTGGAAGATCAGCGGAAGCCTCAGGAGGAGCCCTTTTGTGTCTGTTTCCAAGGTAAGACAAAACCTAGAGGCTAAGAAGTATCTACAATTAGGTTGCAGTCTTATTACGGAAGGGAGATTTACACAGTTGGCTACCACAAAACTGTTCATTTTGGTCTTGTTCTTTAATAAATATGTTATAGGAGTTCTGTTGCGACTGCAGTCAATCCTCCTCTTAACAAGATATATTATTATTATTGGTTCGGGAGATCTCTATGGGATATAGATTCCGTTTTCTCTGTACAATTTTGCCCCATCCCATGGGGCCTCCAGTGGGGGGGGGGGGGGTTCCCTCCAGGCTGTGATGGTAGCGCTGTATCAACAAGGTAGTGATGGTCATTTCTGGGATGCATCAGAAACATTGAGATTGTTGTTTGCATTTTATTGTGATGTCTCAGATTTGAGAACACCAGCTAACTTGTGCATGCCTGTGTGCGTGTGTGTGTTCTTGTGTGTGTGTGTTCTTGTGTGTGTGTGTGTGTGTGTCGGCATTATGTTATTTGCTGACCTTTAGCACTTTAACTTGTGTTCCTCTTCAATATGGACAAGGTCACAGAGACTGTATATGACATATCTCTGTGCGACAAAATAATGCATTTGGAAAGGCAAGCCCTTTGATTCATAAAATATATTTAATGCAATAATCTTAATACTTTGCACTAATCATTTACTGTACTCATATTTTCCCTTGAGCCTGTATGACAGTGATAATGATGATGTAGCCTAAGTCATGACAGGGATGGTACTGATAATGATCAGGACATTGATGATAGTGATGTCAGTAAGAATAGGGGTATGGATGACGACATGATGATAATGGTGACCGTGGTTATGGTTATGATAATGAGAAGATGGTGACAGTGACAGATGATGACAGTGACAAATGGCGACGGTGATTATTAGGTGAGTGCAGCGCTCAACCATTGTTATTCTTAAGCTTTATTATTTCTTTCTTTCTCATTTATTTATACTTTTTCAGAATCAACAGTTCAATTTCATAACTGCTTTGTATATTTGCCGTTGGTCTTCCATTAAGGCTGAGCGTGAGGACGTCTCCCGCCTCAAAGAGTGTGTGACGTGATGACGTCATCGCGCTCTAGCTTGTGCCAATCACAATAGCAAAGCACATCGGTAGTTTCTCTGATGCTAAAATGATTAATTGATTGGAAATAAGACAATATATCGGGCATATGTGAGCGGGGCTCCCGTTTATATGGCTAGAGATATGTCATATGAAAGCTGAGACTCCAAGGAGTCCAACGGTACAAGCCCTTGCGTTTTGTGAGTTTAACTCGATTAACTAAATGTGAAAGAATAACGTCAATAACCCCCCCCCCCCACACACACACACACAACAGTAACACTGAGCCAACATTTATTTTCGCCTTAAACTATGTGGCTTTACTAAAACTTATTTTCAACCTCACTTTTCATCACAGCACTCACCGCATTTTCTACAGGAAATTATATTTTCAAGTTATTATAATTGTAATATTCATTGTAATCAGGTGAGTGCTACATGCAGCGCTAAACTATTTTTTTCTTACGTTTTATTAGTGTGAATTTATTCCAATTTGATTTTAACATCTGTGTCTCTGTTCAAATCTCTCACTTGATTAAAGCTATTCAACATTTCTACTGCCTACTACTACTACTATTCCTACCACTACTACTACCATTACTGCTACTCCTTTCAATACAACTACTTCAGCTACTACTACTACTTCAGCTACTGTGACTATTTCAGCTACTACTACTTATAATTCAGCTACTACTACCACTTCAGCTACTACTACCACTTCAGCTACTTCTACTTCAGCTACTACTACTAATTTGTCTTCAACTACTACTTCAGCTACTACTACTTCAGGTACTACTACAGCAACTACTACTGCTACTTCAGCTACTACTACTACTTCAGTTAGTACTACTTATACTTCAGCTACTACTACTTCAGCTACTACTACTACTACCTTCAGATTCTTCAGTTCAATTGATTTTACATTTCTTCATTTTCAGCAATTCTTTGCGCTTTTCATTCAGCCGTCAGCATTCACACGCGTTTTCTGAAGGAAATGCAATTTCTAGTTAGTGTGAATGCTGTAGCATTCACACTCTAGATTTTGAAATCTTTATTAGTGTGAATGCTACAGCATTCACACCACACGATAGATATTGAAATCTTCTAATTAGTGTGAATCAGGCACGGCGCCAGGATTCCAGTTGTGGATGGGCCAGACCAATTGTGGGTGGTCCTTAAATTAAAAACGTTATCAAATCCCTGTTTAACCTTACACAAATGACTGACTAATATACTGTTATATTATCTGTGCATTTAGAGTTTTGAATAGCTTGATGTTCTTTAAATATTTCGTTGCATTGTAAAAGGTTTCAGTGCATAGGACGGACCTATCCCTTAGAGGCCTTTATACACTGCCAAGCCGGTCGGGTCGCGGCTTGGCACGCAAGGAACGTTCTTCTGCGTCTTTCTCGTAGATCGCACCATCTTTCAACGTTTTACATGATGGTCAGCAGTGCGTGGATTTCACCGTCTCTCCAGTTAGAACTGCTGATATCGCTGCGTTATTGTCTCTGTTGTAGAGACAACGCAGCAACACCTCTACCCAAGACCCCCCCCCCCTAAACCGCGGCGCGTCTAATCGAATTTATATCAAAAAGAAACCTCCAGTATGTGCAGGGTCCGGGAGTGTAAAAACGTCTCTTGGCTCTGACCAAAGAAGAGCGCTTTGGAATCTCCATTACGCACCATATCTGGCTGTGCTTTAGCGCGTCACTCTATAGATTTACGGCCTAGAGACTGTAAAAGTGGTCAGGAATCGAATATTTCCCACATAGTTGAATTATGCTTGTATAACATGAGGCAGACTATTTCATAATTCTGTTTAATTGTTTTAAGTTTTCAACAATATTTCGATATCATTAGCAACAGACTGAGCTTGGCTTATTATACAAAGAAGATGCATTCAAATGTAGCCTATAGGCTACTATGAGATAATAATTAATACTAATTATTGCCTACCGCGATTTCACGGTCATCCACGAAGATAACAGCCCTTTAAGCCATATCGGATCAAGCATCAATATCAACAAAGTTTGCTGCATTTTTTTAAGAAAAAGTGGGGTCTGTTGAACAGTGGGTGGTCCTAGGTCAGTTATGCCACCCATAACGCCTTGCCAGGTGTGAATGCTGTAGCATTCACACTCTAGATATTGAAATCATTATTAGTGCGAATGCTGTAGCATTCAAACTCTAGATATTTAAATCTTTATTCTTATTTGTATTCTTCTCCCTCCAGTTTTTTGGTCTTCAACTGCTCTGCCGTACTTTCAGCTCCAGAAACCATTCAAATATTAAACGTTCAGCTCTTTAACGACATGATGGCTAAATATCAGTGTTTTTCAACTCTTTTAACTTTTTTAACTATTCAGCGTTTCCACTTTTTTTTTACCATGGGAGTCATTTCCTCTGGTACTTCAAAGGCCCTATTTTAACAGTATGAAACGCAAGTGAGAAGCGCCAAATGCAAGTAGCTTTGTGGGCGTTTCTATGGCGATGTTGCTATTATACCAGCAAACACCATTTGCGAATTCCAGGGCTGGGACCTGGACTGCTTCAGGGGAAATGGGAGACTCAGGGAACTCAGGGGCTGGGACCCGGACTGCTTCAGGGGCTATGGGGAACTCGGGGAACTCCGGGGCTGGGACCCGGACTGCTTCAGGGGACACAGGGAACTCTGGGAATTCCAGGGCTGGGACCCGGACTGCTTCAGGGGAAACGGGTGACAAGCAGAAGCCTGCAGCGGCGAAGATGAGGTAGAGGGCGGGCCCCTTCTGGAAGGTCTTGAAGGTTTGGAAGGCGGAACCCCTCGGGAAGGCAAGGTAGAGGGCGGGTCCCTTCTGGAAGGTTTAGAAGGCGGCACCCCTCTGGAAGGCAAGGTAGAGGGCGGACCCCTTCTGGAAGGTCTGGAAGTTCTGGAAGAGGGGCACCCTCGGGAAGGAGTAGGGTTCAGGAACCGGACAGGGCTCGGGGGCCGGAGTCAGCTCAGGGGCTGGAGAGAAATGTGAACCGGATGGCACTCCAAACTCACCATCCCCACTCTGATAGTCCGTAAGGCACTCTCCAACCCGGGCCTTGAAGCGACAGCGCTGCACGTACACAGCCTCCAACAAAAAGAGCGTCCGCTGGGTCCAATGATGGTCGGATCATTCTGTCAAATTTAGCGGGTGGCAGGCAGGCTGGTAGGACCCAATCGCAAACAGTTCAGGTAAAAGGATAATTTATTAACTCAAAAGGCAAGGAACACGGGTTACGCGGGTAACACAGAGAACACCGGGAACACAGGTAACGCACAGGACACAACTCACCACAAACTAAAATGATCCCACCAGGAACAAAGGAAAGACAAGGGCTTAAATACCACACACACAGGGCACGCAACGAGTAACAGCTGAAACACATTAGGGGAGGGAGCAGTAATCACACAGGAGGGAAACCTGACATGGGGAGAAACAAGACAGATACCAAAGTAAAACAGGAAACACACCAAAACAAGACAAGGAGACAGACCCTGACATATACTGTATATGAGTTCAAGGTGTATAATGCGTATATTCTGCATGTGTATGCATGTCGGCCACACTACAAGGTGTGCATGTGTGCAAGTGTGATTTAGCCCCCACCATTGTCCATCTGAATCTTCTTTATGAACTCTTCGGCAGGGGTGTTGAAGTGTACTTTTACCGTATCCGGTCGGCAAAACTCAGAATTCATCTTTCTTCTCCAGGAAAGACTTCAGTGCAGTTCTTTGTTCATTTCTCAAAGAAAATGATAACTTCAAGTCTTGAAGAGTCGCGGCCAAAGCCGAGTCGAACGACAGCTGTTTGCCAGCAGCAGCAGCCATTATTGTTTACCTTTAACGAGGGACCGTCGCAGCTCTGTCGTCATTCGGCTCGATACCGCCCCTCACGATCTGATTGGTCTTTCCCATTTTCTGTTTCCAGCAGCGAAAAACTACGACAAATTTGCTGCCGCTAGGGGCGTCTAGATTTCTAGGCTAAGGGTTGCCGTGTTACCGGTAACACCGAGTTATTATTACCTATTCTTTCCAGTAATAAAAAAAAATATCTGTAAAAATGTATAATATAATTATAATTAAGAAAATAAAAATTTGTTAAATAGGCCATAGTTCTGCTCTGTGCGGAAGAGAATTGGCGCGCTTCCTTACAAGATCGGTAACCATAGCAACGCCGGTAAACAAACCCAGCGAAGCCCAATCCCTACGAGAGCTCCCCGCGCTACAGCCATCCGGAGGCGCACAGAGCCGTGATATTATCTATAACATTATATTATACTATTATGTATAGAACGTTATAAGACGTTGTCACCGAGAATTGGCGCTCTGCCAGACGCTGTCACCGAGTGTGAGAGGAGAGTTGACGGAGAATATGGCGATTTACCTAGTTTCAAAGTTTATACCGTTGATACTCGGTAATACCGGTGTTGACACGAGTGTATTACTCGGTGTGAAAATGTACACACCGCGACAACCCTATTGGGTACACTTATGTAAGATATCCATCCATTCAACGCTGCATTACAAGTGTATTGTTGAAAATCCTATTCGAACAATAAAAGGTGAAAACCACAGTTTTGTGTTTTGGCTTGTTTTGCAAAACAGCGTTGGAAACACCTGACCACCAGTAAACACTCGCGAACGACCAATGTAGACTTCACTCGTTAAAACATCATAAGCAAATTGCCCGCAAATTAAATCCCCTACAGTTTAGGATAATCACACAGGTTATGCGAGAACATATTTATGTCAGGATAGGCATACCAGGCTCCAAGTCTAACGTCACATAGGCCTATGTCAATCTGACAAAACAACTATAACCCCATTGGCATAGCATCGTACCGTATGTAGCTGCTAGCTTTAATCTATATATACAATGCATACTAGCTGGAGCACCAACCAGAATCAGATCAAAATCGCTTAGGACCATGGGTAACCATAGGCCAGGTCATCACGAGCAAACAAAACCAGCAGCAAAGTTTACGTAAACCAATTTCTTACCTTATGTGGCCCTCCAATATGCAGGTTGGATGATGTATCCATATCGTTATCCAGTGTCACAAACATGCTTTTAAGGACCGGAAGCAAAAGGACCGGCTATTTTCTGAATAAAAATGTCAATTTTGGCTGTGTGTCTTGAAACTTCTCGATTATAACGCTGTGTACAGACAGCACACGTTCACCCTCCTCCCCCTCCCCCTTCCCCCTTGCGCCTATCGCATGATTTTGACCCGACGATTTCGGTTGAGTATGTGGGGATTTTTTATTCGTTATTGGTTTGCACATTATTAAAAGTGGTGGGGACAAAATTCGTATTTTAAATAGTATTGGGGACATGTCCTCCCCGTCCCCCCCGTAATCTATGCCTATTGCAAGTCAACAACGTCATCCTCAGCACTTGATATAAGCAGCTCAGCCTGCGACACCCGTTCAGTAGTCACTTATCTCCTTCCTCATATTTTCTATCGCCTTCAAAACTGCATCAAATCTTGACGAAAACTAATTTTTCATAGAGCTTAAAGCAGTCAATATTGCGCCTTCATTTTCTCCCACAAGTTCACCTTCTCCGCTGGCCTCCTCGGCCTCCTCCGCTGCAACCGCCGCCATGTTGTCTTTGTTAGCTTGCTTTGCTTCGCTAGGAACACGGTAGTCCGTTAATTCGGCTGTGTCGGAGACGCTTGGCCGTTGTTTTTGCCACCCTTCGGCATCGCGGCATAGACTCCAACACATTCAAATTATTTTGTTGCAAATGAGTTTTCAGTAGAAATTATAGTAGCAAAAGCAGAGAACTTTGAAACACGAAAATGCGGTGCGTGCTGTAGTGCAAAGTGGTTGGAAATATTTTTTACTGAAGCCACATAGATTAATACATAAAGAAACGTTAAATGGCTTAAATCAAGTGAAGTGATTTGATCAAAAGATCAAACGTCTAAATGGAGTAAAGAATGTAAAAATGAAAACCATTTAAGAAAATGTAAATGGTTGAAAACAAATAAAGTGAAAGCCCCAATGAAAAGCGCAAAGCATTGCTAAAAATGCAGAAATGTAAAATGAATTGAACTGAAGAATCTGAAAGGTCAAATGTATTGCCCTGCACTGCTGGTGTGTGTGTGTGTGTGTGTGTGTGTGTGTGTGTGTGTGTGTGTGTGTGTGTGTGTGTGTGTGTGTGTGTCTTTAAGAGAATAGCGAGCCGGTGCCTGATTAAAAATAGCCCAATAGAGCGGGAAAAACGGCCCAATCTGGCAACAATGCCCGAACATCCTACAAAATTAGCCAAATCTGGAGGGAAAGACCGCCCAATCTGGCAACACTGCAGAACTTCCTCACGCTCCAGCGTCAACGTAAATCAATGAGACCAACTGAAAACGAAGCCGGTATGAGACTAAAACTGTGATTCTGAATGAAGTATAAATGATATCGAAATTCCGTTATTATTGAAGATACAAGTGTGTCGATTTTTCAAACTGTTTGAATGAAGGTAAACGGTTGAAAAATGATTGAGTTACGATGTCTTAAAGGTTGGGTATGGGATTTGCGAAACGCCAGCAGATTTTGAAAATACACAACTCAAATGGTCCTACCCCCTCTCCTTCAACGCTGACTCTGACTCCACCCATTCCAAGTACCTGGACGCGTAATCATGCACGAGCGCGAACACAGATGCGCGAGAGCGAGCCAGGCTAGCGTAGGGTTTTCCTTCTCTTTGCTGGTGGTGGTGGTGGTGGTGGGGATAGTAGCGTCTTGTCTGCCATGGAAATTGTCTTCTACTGCTAGGTCCAAATGTGGATTAACTAGTTCCAGTAGCTACCGCAGGATAATAACAAACAGGAGCTTGCTCTGGGTCACGAGTACTGCACGAAGGGGTCGCACGCGGGGCGTGGGGGAGGGGGAGTGCAGTACGACCGTTTGATTGACGTACTTACGGTCCAATGCAACTTGGTGGCTCTGGAAATCATTGGCTGGAGTTTTTCGAGCCCTGCCCGTTCCACAGATGATTGACTTGTTTAATTTTCATGTCAGTACTTCTAACTCAGTGGCTGTAAGTGGGTTATGATAAGGATTTCAAGTCATTTTGCAAAAATTGCCAAAAAAGCGAATTCCATACCCAACCCTTAAAGGTACGAACACACCAAACGCGTACCCCGCGTACGACGCGTATAAAATCGGCAATTTTTCCATAGGGAACCATTGGTTTACGCGCGTATGAGCTGCGTACACGCGTTACATGCGCTAAAGCAACATTTTACCCGCGTTAGCGGCGTATGAGCTGCGTACATATAAGCGCGTACATATACGCGCGTACATATACGCGCGTACGCGAGGAGTTAAATTTTTTAAACTTTTTACGCTCATACGCATGACGATTAGCCGCGTTGCCCAATCAGCGTTGAGCTTGACCCGACGTCACTGGCAGAGAGTAGTGAGCTTGGACAGAAGCATACGGCCGACATCTTTCTTTATTCTGTGTGGAAATAGTAACATAGTTACGCCATTAAATGCTTTTATGGAAACATTTTTAGCGAGAAATGTGCATTTTACTTTCATAATGTTCGCTCTGTGAATGTGAAGGATGTTTGGTTTGATAGTTATGACGAAGAGGGAACGCTCCGTTCACTTGCATGGACAGAGTCTCTGGTTACTAAGCAACCTCAACGTCTTGGCGGATTATATATCTGCTGATCAACACTACGAATGCTGGAAACACACCAGACACACCATGTGAAGTTATTTAACCCAATTATTGTTATTTATATCCGAGATTATTTAATCTAACCCGATCTAAACTCTATCACCCAAACAAGGCGGCGTTTGGGTTTCCTACCTCGGACTCCAGCGCAGCCACGGCAGACAACTTTCTTTATTCTGGGTGGAAATAGTAACATAGTTACGCCATTAAATGCGTTTATGGAAACATTTTTAGCGAGAAATGTGCATTTTACTTTCGTAATGTTCGCTCGGTGAATGTGAAGGATGTTTGGTTTGATAGTTATGACGAAGAGGAAACGCTCCGTTCACTTGCATGGACATGGACTCATCTAGGCGCGTAGGAGCGTAGGCGCGTAGCTGCGTAGGACAATTTTTTTTACACAAAATGGTCAAGCAACATTTTAGCTGCGTTACGCACGTAAATCTTACGCGGGTTACGCGTTTGGTGTGTTCGTACCATAAGAAGTGGAGTGTCAGAATGGGCAGACGTCTTCAATAAAAACAACTGAAAACGAAGCCGGTATGAAACTAAAACTGTGATTCTGAAGAAATTTTAAATGATAATGAAATTCCGTTAGGAAATTATTGAAGATACAATTGTGTAGATTTGTTAAATGGTTTGAACTAAGATAAACTAAGATCAACGGAAAATTGATTTAGTTACGTCTTAAACTGTTTGAAGTACCGGACAATATCATTGACAACCATGTTAAAAAATATATAGTATTTTAAAGTACAATATCTTAAAAAGTAGAAAATATTTGAAAATTTTGAAAAGAAGCGCACGATTCCAAGCTATTCTGAACATTTTAATTGGAAATTTAATTGGAATGGAGTCTCTTGGTGAAAAATTGAGGAAGAAGATCCATAAGTTTGCAGAGAATAATAAAGAGGAAAGAAAGAAAGAATAAAGCTTATGAAGAACAACAGTTGAGCTTGCAGCACTCACCTAATAAAACTAACCTTGCATCGCATGTAACATCGCATTTTGAGGGACTACTTTCTCAGCAGCAGCGGAATTTTACTTTGCTCCGGTTAGTTGTGTAACCGAATCACTGCAGCAGAAATTAAACAAAGAAGCGTGGGACCGAAGCGGAAATTAACGACTAGGCAACATGGTGGTTCAGTGTGCATTTAGCAATTGTACAAATAAACGCTACAGATGGGCACCACAAAGATTCCACCAATTTCCAGTGCGAGATCCAGAAAGGACTCAACTGTGGTTTGTTGCTGCTGGCTTGGACATCGGAAACTGTTCGCAAATGGAAACTGTTCGCAAATGGAAACGATAATTTCAGACCAGACGACTTCGAGAAACCCCGCAATCTAGCGAACAAGACATCACTGAAAATGAATGCGGTGCCATCCGTCTTTTCAGATGCACCAACAGCCACTGAGGAACAGGTAATAACTTTTGGTAGGCTACTCTAGCTAATAAAGTTTGCCCCTTTCATAATGTTAGCCTACTGATAGATTGATGATGAAAACGTCAGTGGAGATAGCGGTATAGTTGCAGTTTAATGCATTTTGGAGAGTGACAACGTTAGCTAATGGTATTGAGAATGAGGAGTCACGTGGTTTTTGGGAAGGGGAGGGGTTTGAGCCCGTCCGCCATGCTGGCATCCACGGCTACCGGTTGCCATGGGCAACGTAGTCAGAGCGGCATAGAGATGGAGGAGGAATGACGCATGGAGAGACGCAGGAGACATTACGAAATAGAAATGAAGAAATACACGGAGGAGAGTAAGGCGAAGGAAAAGGGTCCTTACAGGAACAAACTCACTGCCAGCGCCAAGCAGAGGTATGAGGAGAAGCTGTCGGACTTAAACGACGACGACCCATACGAGCTACCTGCAGCAGAATGGGACAGAGACCTGGGTTCTCATTTATAAGCGTTGCGTACGCACAAAACGGGGCTGAAATTGTCGCACGTGACTTTCCACGCCAAGGTTGTGATCTATAAAAAACTAACTTGACGAAGAATGTGCGCAGCCCTAAGCAAACTCTGACCCATGCATACGCATGGTTTGAAGGAAAAGGAGAATTGGCGACACAGACGGTGTGGTGGTGAACTGAAGTCCGACTGAAGAAATGTAGAGTGAGAAGAACGATTATGTTTTATCATCGCCCTTCATACGTTTAATTTCAACCTGTATCATGCGTTAAATGTAATCAGAATAATTTATGTCAACTGCGTTATTTCTCAGTTATAACTCCAGAAACATCTCCTTAGAATCTAAATGAAAATTCAAAATGAAAATTCTCTATATTTAATCCCGTCACTCCATACTGTCCACTTAAGGCGCGACTGCATGGAATAAAGCATCTGTCCAAATGTGTCAATAACATAATATTTTTATGTGACACTGTAAACACATAATCAAATGTCAATTAAAATAAAGTGTGGAAAACCAAGCCACATACTCCTCATCACAATCGTTATATTATTGTCCGTTCCTCTTGATGCTTTTCATGACAAATCAGGCATTAAAAGGGGGTTATGTTCAAGAACATTTTACGTGGGTGATTACAAACTGATTATCCAAGGTGTTCTCGTCAGTCTTATTACCGTAACCTTATAAATACAGTGGTGAGCCCCATGCGTAATGCTGCACCATGGCACTGCTGGCACTGCTGGAGGACCATGCAAATGGCAGGATTCGGAGGGAGAGGGTCTTCAGGGACCATAACGATTTATTGATACATAAAAATATGTACCTTTATGTCAGACCACTTATTTTTTAATTCTGGGACTTCAACAAGCTTGCAGTGATCACCGGGTTGTAACCAGGATTTGGTTATAAACATGAAATCTAACTCAGCAGAAAAAATAAAATCATTTAAAATAAAAGTCTTATTAGAGAGAGATCTTACATTTAAAAGAGACATCTTAAAAGGTCTATGCTGGGCTAAAATCTTTACTGGGGTTATGGTCCGGATCATTGTTATGTTATTAATATTTCTGTGTTTAGGATTCCTGTTGAGTTTGGCCGGTAGGCATCTAATCGTTACAGGAACCCTATTACTAATGGAAATGGTGCGAGAAAGATCCGGATCCGCCTGTGTAATGATGGATTGTATAGGGAGGCTTTCCGGTGCGAGTGTCAGCGACAGATGTGACTGGCAGGAGGAACTGACGGGGGTAACAGTGATCTGAGTGGGCGGATGTTTCGGGGAGAAGGGGATAAACAGTCATGCATGTGAGGTTGATTGAACAGTGTGCTGTAGGTTAGCCGTTAGCATTTTGTTACCCCACCAGTTAGGGTGAATACCGTCTGGCCTGAATAAATGTGAACGGTCCCAAAACAGATCGAAATTATTAATAAAACCAAATTTTAGAGCTGTGCAGGTGGACTGGAGCCAGGTGTGGAGGCTGAGAAGTCTGCTAAAATGCCCCGCTCCACGGCCCAGAGAGGGGATGGGACCAGAAAAGTAGACACTCTTGTCACAGGAACTTAAAAAATGAAAGAGGTTGTAAAAATCTTTTTTGATGAGCTCAGACTGCTCACGAGCAGTGTCGTATGTTCCGACATGGACAATCACACGTCTAATTGAGGACGGGAGCGAGCGCAGAAGCCCCGGAAGTTTGCTGATGATGACAGGGACCGTGGCTCCGGGGAACGAGTGAGTTGCAGCGTTGAAAAAGCGTGTGTTCCTTATAATGGAGTCTCCGACTATTAATGTGGTCGGAAGGAAAAGGGGCAGAGGGGCTGACAGCCGTGGAACCTCTGAGCCAGAGAGTGGAATCGCGGTGTCCACGCTAAAGGGCCCAACAGGAGAGAGAGGACGCGGGGCAGCGATGTCAGCACGGGGAGCGGGACTCACCGGCTGAGGGCGAGGAAGAACTCCGGAGCGTCTCAACACGGCCTCCCTAAGGATCCAATGGCGGGATCCTGCGGCATTGTTAGCCATGGCTGGTGTAGCAGGGTCGTGCACCCATGTCGGAGCCCTGCTGTTTATGGTCGATGCCTGTGTACGGTTAAAGAAGAAGGCCACACTATTTCTATTTTAACAGTTCTCAATAAATAGTGTTAAAGGGACTCTTACCTTTGTTGCATTTTTACACTTTTTTTGGATAAGGTTAAATTGGTATTAATAAGGTAATAACACTCTAATATGCAAGACAGACCCACCAGGAGTAAAAACAAACAATTATTTTACTCTCATAATATTTAGTGAAAACTTCAACCAATAAAATTCTTCGGACCGAATGACCTTATTGGCCGACAGACCTGTCTGTTTGCTGCATGGATATATAAGGTTTTCCGTCTGCTTCTTGTGGCGCATTCGGGCCCGCGTCATCAAGGCGCGTCCTCAACTAGAGGGTTTGTTTTGATTCCACGGCAGACAGTAGCGAGTAGCGACTGACGATGGCAGACCAAAGTGGTCCACGGCGTACTGAAACTGCACCATTCAGTCCGATTAGGGGACTCATCTCGGACTCAGACTCACAGAGTTACCCTCCTCTGGAGCCTCAGGAAGACCTCCAGACTGTTGGCCACCAACTGCACCATTCAGTCCGACAAGGGGACCCGATTCGGCCTCAGAAGCCAAGTGGTCCCGCTCCCCTGGATGATTCTCAGGACCTCCAGACCGTTGGCAACCAACCGCACCACTCGGTCCGATTACGGGACCCATTTCGGACTCAGACGCGACGTTGTCCCGCTACTCTGGAGCTACAGGAAGACCTCCAGAACGTTGGCACCCAACCGCACCACTCAGTCCGATTACGGGACCCATTTCGGACTCAGACGCGACGTTGTCCCGCTACTCTGGAGCTACAGGAAGACCTCCAGAACGTTGGCACCCAACCGCACCACTCAGTCCGATTACGGGACCCATTTCGGACTCAGACGCGACGTTGTCCCGCTACTCTGGAGCTACAGGAAGACCTCCAGAACGTTGGCACCCAACCGCACCACTCAGTCCGATTAGGGGACCCATTTCGGCCTCAGACGCTACGTTGTCCCGCTACTCAGTTTGTAATGCTCATACACCTTTCTTATACTCAGTGGGACCACTGTCCTTCAACATGGGGCCTCAAAACGGTATCGCACGAAGCCCATAAAATTACAGTGAGCCACCTGCTAAATTATATATATATATATATATATAACTATATATATATATATATATATATATATATATATAGTTATATATATATATATATATATATATATATATATATATATAGTTATATATATATATATATATATATATATATAGTTATATATATATATATAAATATATATATAGTTATATAGTTATATATATATATAGTTATATATATATATAGTTATATATATATAGTTTGTGTGTTATGTGTTACATTATATTTCGTTGTCCGCTATGCCAGTTGTTCTATGTGTATGTATTGTAATGTTCTTCTTGTCAATCAGCGTGGGGGCGAATCATTAGGTCAGCTGGGGGAGGGCCTTGGAAGAACAGGAGGGTGGGGGCCTGCACGCGAGTGAGACCGTGTTGGGGGATATATATAAGGACACAGGGGACAATGCACCTTCAGTGTTTCCTACAGAACATGCTGATTATCTTGAGGAAAGCTTAAAACAATCATGCAAAGGACTGATGTTGGTCATCTTGGTGTGGTGAATTTTACCCAAACAATCACCACATTTTCTGTGGGCAACACTGTCATGAACAGAATCTCAACTAGCTTTGCTTTAAACAACATTGATGGTTGGCCATCGAGCATTTTTTCCACGACGATCGTGTGAGGCATTGGAGCAGTTTTTAATGCAGCAGTTATTTCCAGGCATTGTTGTAACAGTACAGATTTGCAACAACCTCCTCTGCTAGCAGCTACAATGTCAACATTAACGCAAAGCTGGACTCGGAGGGGCCGGGCGTACCTTCCAACATGGCGGAAGGGGGGGGGGGGGGGGGGGGGTTACCGTGGTAACTAGGGTGGGGCTCTGTGCCGTGACGACAACTACTCATTCTCAATAGCTACACACTTGGTACCAAACAAACTAGTGTCCAGCTCCAGCTCTTGCATCTGTGGGATGAATAAGTCCCACTCCCTGCAGCTAAAACATTCGTCCTCTGTCTGCATTTGTATAATTTTTTTGCACTGGCACCACCAGTCTCCCGTAGTTCTGTGCCGGTTCTCTACTGCAGCAGCGGGGGCTGTCTCTAAAGACGCTCTTTCTCGTTCTGCCCTTTGAGCATCCATCTCTCTCAATTCTTCTTGTATTCCGGCTCGTACAGATACGGTTCGTTGGATACAACAAATTCCTCATAATCGTCTTCAAGAGCAGACGCATCGCTAAGTCCTCCAAACGTGGCCATATCTCATTTATTGAATAGGCTAATACAATTCCTTTGTGCACCGTACTCTGTGTCTGTAGCAATGACAGCGGCAGGTAAAAAAAATATTATAGAGCCGGTAAACTAGGTATCAGTCCGCCGCTGCCGTAGCCTACTACCAGGAATATAACACTGCTGCTGAGACACAGCAAGTCCCTCAAAATGCAATGCAATGCAACGTTGGTTTTATTTCTAACATTATTGTATCAACACAGACATTTACATCGACAGTCTGGCGTTATAGTTGATTTGCCTCGGGTGTGCTGTGGAGTGGGTAAGACTGTTTTATTAGCAGGCTTGTATTTCCCATTGCCGTGCACTAGCCTAGCACGAGCAAACTCTGAAACTAAAAGGACTGAATGAAATGTGTTAAACTGTCTCCAATGATAAAGAACACCAAGGCTAACTTGGGAATAAGGCCCTATGTCCAAAATTCAGAACTACCCCTTTAAGATGTTACTCAATAAATTGTTGACCGTTTATCTTCGTTCAAACCATTTAACAAATCCACACACTTGTATCTTCAATAATATCTAAACAGAGTTTCGATATCACTTAAACTTTCTTCAGAATCACAATTTTAGTTTCAAACCGTCATATTCTACAGTTGGTCCCATTGAAGCCGTCTGCCCATTCTGACACTTAAATTACTTACGACATCGTAACTCTGTTAAATTTCAACCGTTTACCATTGTTCAAACCATTAAATCTTACATCTACACATTTGTATCTTCAATACTATCCAAACGCAATTTCGATAGCATTTTTTTCAGAATCACAGATTTAGTTAAAAACTGGCTTAGGCCTATTTTTCAGTTGCTCTCAATGATTTCCTTTGACGCCAGAACGTGAGGACGCTCATGCCCACACACACACACACACACACACACACACACACACACACACACACACACACACACACACACAGACACACACACACACACACACACACACACACACACACACACACACACACACACACACACACACACACACACACACACACACACAGCTTTATTGCAATTAGATTTTAACATTTTGAACTGTTCAAATCTTTCACTTGATAAAAGCTATTCAACATTTCTACTGCCTACTACTACTACTCCTACTACTACTAATCCTTCCAATACTACAATACTACAATTACCACGACTACTTCAGCTACTACTACTACTTCAGCTACTACAACTACTTAAGCTAATACCTACTACTTCAGCTACTACTACCAGTGGTTCATTTGAGCCGGATCCTGCCGGAACAAGATCCGGCACCTCACTGTGTTCCGGTACTTATTTGGGCAGATCCGGTACCTCTCATAAAAATAAATAAATTAAAACATGTTTAAAATAAAATAATAATATGTATATATAAATTTACAGAACAAATACCAAGAATTTCATGTTGTTTATTAACGTTTAGCGTCATTTGAATGTGTCGGAGATCTGTTGACGCACAGAAAAGCTGCGGGCCAACAAACCACCCCCGACACTATTGAAATCCGCCGCATCTGACGAGCAAGCAGAGAGGAAAAAACGGTTACCATGCATGACCACATGCTTGTGCACAAGTTAATAGAAATCATGATCAATTAATATCATAGAGCAGGATTGTGAACGTTTACAACAGGCCTATTCAACTAGCGGCCCGTGGGCCAAATGCGCCCCCTCTTAATTTTTTGCTGGCCCGCAAGAGGTTGCATGCAAAAAATAAATAAAATAAAGGAGATACATAGTTGCATGCAAATCAGGTTTCTGTGTGTAGCCGGTGATACTAGCCAGTATCAGTACCCCACAATCAGGAACTGGCATCACTTATTCTGACAATTTTTGGCTCAACCGACCAGGAATACATATTATTATACATATGAGTCTAGCTTTTCTCATATGAATGCAATCAGAACAAGGGCACGTTGCTCCATGAGCTATGAGAAGCTGCATGAGTGTCTCAGGATGTGCCAAACTAGGCAAACAAGGCAGTGCAATCTTTCTCGCTGACTCACTGGCTCAAAATGTCTCATATGTACAGTAGTTCTGTGTTGTGATGATTCAAACAACATTGTTGAATTCTAATGCGTGTCCAAAATATGTGAGAACAAAATCTTTTATAATGATACGATTAAAAGTGAAGAAGGAAGGAATGCATCTGACAAGTTTATTCCATGTAGTAGTACTATATATTAAGTTAACACTACTTTAAGTACGAATTATTTGTAGCGATTCATTCACGTAGTTTTACTCTGTGTGGCCCATGAACCCCCAGTGTTTTTCCTTTTCGGCCCACTTGTTGAGGAGGTTGAATAGCCCTGTATGTCAATCGGCAAAATGTGTCAGCGTTGGCCGACTAACTATTTTTAATTAGGATATTGATCATGCGTGCCTCCTCTTTAAAACAGAATTTGTTTACGATAAAAAACAATTTAATTGAACATACACACAATAAAACAGAAACGAAAATTCATGCTTCCCGCAGTGTGCCACTCTGGTATTGCGCGGGTCTGCAGGATCGCACTCTTCTCAACCTCAAGTTGGTAAAGAAGTCACGGTCACGCACGACTCCGTAATCAACGCTTTCCAAGCATCGGTGGACAAGATCTCACGGAGGGAGGCTGCTGCTTCGCTGTAAATTTTCTCCATCCGCACAGTCATAGTTTGGCAACATGGCACTGTGTAATCCGCCTCGAGAAATGGAATCAGATCGCGGAAGACTAACACGTCACGTCTCTGGCAAAGGCTGCCGTGTTTAAAATAGTTAGGCAAGGCAAGGCAAGGCAACTTTATTTATGCAGCACTTTTCATACACAAGGCAGCCTCAAAGTGCGTCACATATAAACATTTTCATGCCATAAAATAAAATAATAGATAAGTAAAAGAAAATATGAAAAGAAATTAGTCAAATATAAAGTTAAAAAGGCATTTTAGTAATAAAATAGAAAATAAAGGCAAAGTTAAAAAAGCAAAGTGCAATGTATTAAAGATTTAGCAGGAAGCTAAAGCAAACATACAATTCTTCAGTCTTGTTTTAAAGGTGCTCAGAGTTGGGGCAAGTCTTAAATCCTCAGGGAGCATATTCCAGCTATTTGTTGCATAGTAACTAAATCCTGCATTCATGTTTACTCTGGGGATAATTAACAGATTGGTCTTAGAAGATCTTAGTAGTCTAGAAGGCTTATGTAGTGGAAATATATCAGTTAAATATTTTGGGCCTGGACCATGTAGGGATTTATAGGTTAGCAACATGATTTTAAAATCAATTCTCTGACCTACAGGAAGCCAATGTAACGATTTAAGAATTGGTGTGATATGTTCACATTTTTTGGTTTACCAGTTTATCACTAGCTTACTAGTGATAAAGGCATGTACACGTTTTTGTAAGTCTTCAGTGGACTTGAGCCCTCTAAGTCTTGTTACATTTTTAAGGTGATAGATGCAGATTTTGTAACTGATTTGATGTGACTGTCAAAATGTAAATCTGAATCCATGATAACCACTCGATTTCTGGCTTTGATTGACGTTTTCAGGGACAGAGGGTGAAGGTGTTTCCGTTTTAGAACCAAATACAATTATCTCTGTTTTGTCCTCATTTAGTTGAAGGAAATTTCAGCACATCCAGTCTTTCACTTGCTCAATGCACTGGCACAGAAGATCTATGGGCCAATAGTCATTAGGTGATAGCAATACATAGATTTGCGTGTCATCAGCATAGCAATGATGGTCAATATTGTTATTTTGGATGATTTTCCCTAGTGGGAGCATGTAGATGTTGAATAAAGAGGGTCCGAAGATCGAACCTTGGGGGACTCCACATGTCACCTTGGTTGATTCGGATACAAAGTCGCCAATGGAAACAAAGTAGTTCCTATTTTGTAGGTAGGACCTGAACCAATTTAAGACTGTGCCTGAAAGCCCCACACAGTTTTCTAATCTGTCCAAATGTAGGTCTACAGTTATGAATGCAGCACTGAGGTCTAGTAGCATTAGTATTGAGGTTTTGCCAGAGTTTGTGTTAAGACGGATGTCGTTTACAACTTTAATAAGGGCGGTCTCAGTGCTGTGCAGGGGTCGAAATCCTGATTGGAAGGTGTCATAGCAACCAGTTGATGCCAGGAAGTGATTAAGTTGCTGGAGGACAACTTTCTCAATGATTTTACTTATGAAGGGTAGATTTGATATTGGTCTTATGGCCCGGCCAGACTACACGATTTCAGCCCGATTTTGCCCCGATTCTTTCGTCGCAGACGAATTTGCGAATCGTACACGATTTTGAGGAGTCGGCGACGAGACGAGGTCTTGTAATGTGACATGCTTGCGATCTGCGATGTTTTTGTCTGCGACGTTCGAAAACCCCACGACGAAATGTTTGGCATGTCAGAATTTTTTGGGGAATCGCATGACGTATACATTGTTGACATGATAGATAGATGGATAGATAGATAGATAGATAGATCCTTTAATAACATGACATGAGGGAACCACGCCCCCAGTTGCGTGAGGGAAGCCCGCGAACAGCTTGAGCTCACGCGCAGTGTTTACCAACTGCCTTCACTGCACTACGCTGATTAGGAGTAACAACCGCAAAAATGAATTCGATCAAGAAGATCTGGCTTTGTTGCCAGGCTACGTTGTTGCTGCGTCTATTTAGACTGTGTTGACGGTCTCTATGGTTAATGCTGCTGCGTGCTGACGTCTCGGGGACGCACAGCATGCTGGGGCGCGTTGGTCGTTATTGGTGGTGGGAACTGGGCTAATAAAGCTAGTGGGTGTAACACCGTTCGCTGTCTACACTATCATCATTCATGCACATCTACAGTCTACTTTGTATAGTTCATGTCACGCGCAACGCAACTACTGTGAGGAATTGCCGCATTGAGCAGAAATAAACAAACGTGCAAACGTGAATGATACAAAGTAGAGAGCATCGCACTGTCGAATCTTGTTGTGTGGCCAGTCTTACTACGAGACAAGCCCCGATTTCCTGGCTCTGAGATCGTAGTAATAATAATAATAATAATAATAATAATAATAAATAAAATGTATATAGCGCTTAATATGGTACTCTAATCGAACGATAAGACGCTTAAAGTGTGACACGTTAAATCGTGGAGGAATGTCTGAGAATCTTGTAGTGTGGCCAGTCTTACGACGAGACAAGCCCCGATTTCCTGACTCTGCGATCGTATAGTGTGACATGGTAAATCGTGGAGGAATGTCTGAGAATCGTGTAGTCTGAACGGGCCATTAGTTGTTAATAATCGAGGCATCTAGGCTCCGCTTTTTAAAAAGGGGTTTTATAACTGCAGTTTTCAAAGCTTTTGGGAAATTGCCTGACTGGAGAGAGTTGTTAACTATCTGCAATATGCCTATTGCTAGGCAGTCGAAAACATTCTTAAAGAGGTTGGTCAGTAAAGTATCAAGGCAACAGGTGGATGGCTTTAGTTGTGTCACAGTTTCCACAAGAGTTTTAGAGTCTATAACATTAAAGCATGCCATCCTTGCCACGTTACTCTTGCCTGGACAGGGTGGTAGTCCAACATTTTTTTTTGAAGTGGAGACATTGATGGCGCATCTGATGCCTTCAATTTTATCAGTATAAAAAGCTGCAAAATCATTGCATTTCTATGTGGAATGGAGATCAGGTGGAATTTGTGTTAGGGGGGTTGGTCAGTCTGTCAACCCCCCAACACTAATAATGCAAAAAAAACGGGTTTTTACATTATTAGTATTGGTTTTAATGATATTGGAGAAAAATGTCTAAATTGTAGGCACAGAGGCTCTCTTTATAGATATCATGGTGAATATGAAGTTTTGTTTTACGCCAGATGCGTTCAACCTTCCTGCATTCTTTTTTCTGTGCTGTTACAGAAGCAGCTTTTCTCCAGGGTGCCTTTTGCTTTCCAGAAATCGTTTTAACCTTGCAATGACATCCATGACTTTCAACATTTTCAAATTAAAGTTTTCTACAAGATCATCAGCAGAACATGGGTTGAGAGGTGGTAGCAAGGAGATGGCCTTTTTTAAAAGTACATTAGAATCTTCATTGATATACCATTTTTTGACAGTATTTTATTTTGTCTGTATGTCGGGAATAAAAGATATGTTAAAGAAAACACAAAAGTGGTCAGACAAGGAAGGATCCGTTACAGAGATCATAAACTTTGAGGCCCTTTGTAATAACCAGGTCTTGAGTGTGCCCCTTATAATGAGTAGTCTCTTTCACATGATGAGACAGGTCAAATGTGTCCAAAATGCTAAAAAGTTATTTTGCACACTTGTCATTCCAATCATCAGTGTGAAAATTGAAGTCACCAGTTATAACTAGACAGTCAAATTCTGTGGAGATGCTAGACAATAATTCTTTGAAGTCGGAGAACTCTGGGGGAGCATTTCAATACAGCACGAAGGTATTCAAATGATGGAAAATCACCAAATAACATCTGTTTCCCCTGAAATACATTTTTACAACAGCAATCCCTCCACCTCTTTTTCCAGATCTACATGCACCAAAAAAGTTATAGTTGGGAGGAGCTGTCTCTATCAGAACGGTTGCACTGTTATTTTGTTCCAGCCATGTTTCAGTTAAAAACATAAAATCCAGTTTAGAAGTGGTAATAAAATCATTAACTAAAAATTATTTGTTATTAAGAGACCTAACATTAAGTAGACCCGTCCTGATGGTGTTGTTGATAGGCTTTAAGGTTGTTTTTGGTTTGGAGGCAATAGGTATGAGATTTGTGAGGTTAGCAGTGTGTCTACGTTTCCCTTTGTTTACTCTCTTAGTGGTTACAGCGGGAATGCAAAAGTTGCCATGTTATGACGTAGGCAACCTTGGGTTCAGTAGATTATGTGTGTGGGGGGGGGCGGGGGCTGGGGCACCCTCCGCTTGGGTGTTATCAGCCTGTGGCCATGACGTGGCGATGCTATCATTGACACAGATGCAAGTTTGATGCCAACATATTCCAGTTTCTTAAATTTAGCTGGAATATCGCAAAGGGAGGAGACAGTGGAGCTGGAGTTGTTGTGGCTATGGGAGAGATGAGGCTGGAGGTCATCGTCGATGGGGGAATGCAGAGGAGGGGGGTGGCCGTTCCTCGCCAAGCCAGCATCAGCGATGGGGGAAGGCACAGTGTCGATGGCGTCAGGCGGGCTGTTGTCTCTCTTCAAGGTCTGTGGGCTGTCTGCTATCTGTGTGTCAGATAGTGGCAGAGTAGATGTGTGGGAGAGGCTGTAGTCTCGCTTCTTCTCAACCTGTGCTCTGAATGCGGCCTGTGTGTCAGGCCATGGAGATTTGTTGGAAAGCGAAAAGAGAAGATTGTCCCTTAACAGTTTTGAGCATAACCTATTTGCGCCCCCAGAAGTCCTGCATGCACAATAATCTGTGAGATTTTGGGGTTTCCCAATATGATTGTGGCTAGTTTCTGGTTGGTATCACTAACCATCACATCTGCGAAGTAGCATGTTTTGATCTTCTTACCGGTTATATCCTTGATGGTCGAGTCTCCTATAATCAGAGTGTCTGGTTCATCTGCTTTCTGTGAGATGGGCCCTGTTGGCTTGAGGTGGTGGTGGCAGACGCATGCGCAGCTTGCCTCCGTTGCAACTGGTTCTTGTTCCATCTCTTTCCGCACCGTCCGTCCAAATACATTTCGGGGCTCAGGGGTGCACGGGTGGCCGACTATGGAAGTAAATCTGTGCCATCAGGTTTTGAAAATAAAAACACATTGAATTATAAGCACTGAATATTTATGCATTGAAATAACCTATCTGCATTTTTTGCCTCTGAATTTAACTCTTTACATTTTCAATATATCATATTCACATTTATTTTTCAATGTTAAAAAATTCAACGTTAAAATATTCAACTCAAATATTTTCAACGTCCCAAAATTCAGTCCGCCAAAGTCACCAGCAAAATTCAATGTACGAAATTCAGTGTTGACATCCGGGGACCCAAGAAAGAGCAATCCATCCTAGATCGCGGTCAAACGAGTGGGCGCGTCATTGGATACCTGACTCACGCGGGAAGGCAAAACAGATTTAGCCATGTCCAACGGCAACAGCAGCAGTAACATTGCTTCGGTGAGTACATTTTTCTATATATATATGCCATTAGTATGGGTTGTTTCTGTAAGATTCAGCAGTGGACAATACTAACGGACACTTGTACATAAGAAGGACGTCGAATTGAAAAATAAGGGTAGTTCGGAATTTTGGACATAGGGCCTGATTTCCAAGTTAGCCTTGGTGTTCTTATCATTGGAGACTAGGCTAGCGCAAGTCAACGGGCATATTTTGATGCTGGTTTATAACGTCTTTATTGAAGATTTCAGGGGTACAGTTGTAACAGTCAGGTTTATAATATGTAGCGCAACTAGGTGGCGCTTCCCTCTTTTGTTTGGTTATACGAGATAACGTGGAGTGAAGAAGTGCGTGCTCTTCCGCTCGGCTAGAATAAACAGCAGTATACGATCGAAGTCTCCCTTTTTAATATGAGTTATTTTATTTAGTAACTGATTTGTTGTAGGCAGGAATCCCGGACTTTCCACCCTTGTGTTAAATATATATAGTGCCATGGAGACCTAGCGTGGTATGGTCAAAAGCTTATAGTATACTAAAAGTGCCGTGAGGAGAATCTCGCATGTTGTTGCCTCCTTCATGCTAACCCTGACCTACACCATCGCACGTTACACAGTATGTGGATAGACCAATTGCCTCTATCAAATAATGCTCCCAATGCAGAATCACGTTATGTTACACCACTACTCACCCCATGAACATTGTTTATGCTGTTTTATAACGTATATATTGAAGATTTCTGGGGTGCAGTATGTGCAATGTATGTAATGTAAAGAAAATAGCACTTCAAGAAAAAACATAAATAATCAATTAAACTAAATAAATAACTTCAACTACAAAAGTGTAGCAAGTATTGTTAAAACTTGTATTTGTGAATGGGATTATGCATGTGTGGGTTTATATATGCAATAGCTCATAATTATTCAAAATATCCAATAATACAAACATTTTATTTTGAGTTACGTTATTTCAATGCATAAATATTCATTGCTTAGAATTCAATGGGTTTTTATTTTCAAAATCCGATGGCACAGATTTACTTCCATAAGTGATGCACAACACTGCTTAGAGGGCTCAAAATGAACACTCGCCGAGTCGCCAAACTGGGTAAAGTAGTCTTAAGTTATTGAGTCCACCCGCCACTTTGGCTGGACACATCTTGTCCTTCAGCTACAGAGAGCTGAGAGCAGTCAATTGTATACAGCAGTGGGTGCGGTCGTCCTGCCGGTTCAAGTAGGATGACCTGAAACCTGTATAAAATCAGCTGTCTTGACACCACAGCAACATCATGTGACATTTAGAAGAAGACTGCAGGAACATTAACAATCAAAACATGTCAGGGTATGAAAAGTAATACTAGTTGTATATTATGTACACTATCTATTATTAACTAGTTAGTTTCGTCGTCTGGGACGTCTCGCTAGCCTTCGTGACACTCCTCTGGGATCAAGCTCTTTCAACAACAAGCGCACATCCTCTTTCCTCACACGCAGTCCATGCTCCCTGCATTTAGCGTACATCCATCGGTACCCGTGAAGTACTGCAGTTGGTCGCTAATAATATCCACCAGGACCGACAGGTCAGAGTACGCCTTGCGGCGAGAGTGTCCCCTATCTCGCAGTATCCTCTTCAGAGGTCTCTCACTTATGTGGAAGGCGTGCCTACTGGCAAGTATTGATTTGATGTCCAAATATTTGAAGCCAAGCTCAAAATAAACGACGATAAATCTCCCAAGCTCCGTCGTTGTGGTTGTTAGTATTTCCTCTGACCCGGAAGTTAAATTCTGACCCGGAAGTTGGTTTGCGATATCTCGCAAACCAAATTATTAGTTTTCTCTCTGCTTTTTCTTTCAACCAAAATTATTTTTTTCCTCCATGATCTTTGGGGGGCTCCGTACCATTACTGCTGCTTTTGCCGTTGGACATGGCTAAATCTGTTTTGCCTTCCAGCGTGAGAGTCAGGTATCCAACGAGAATGACGCGCCAACTCGTTTGACCTCGATCTAGCATCTAGGATCGATTGCTCTTTCTTGGGTCCCCGGATGTTAACACTGAATTTCGTACATTGAATTTTGATGGTGACTTTGGCGGACTGAATTTTGGGACGTTGAAAATATTTGAGTTGAATATTTTAACGTTGAATTTTTTAACATTGAAAAATAAAGGTGAATATGATATATTGAAAATGTAAAGAGTTAAATTCAGAGGCAAAAAATTCAGATAGGTTATTTCAATGCATAAATATTCAGTGCTTATAATTCAATGTGTTTTTATTTTCAAAACCCGATGGCACAGATTTACTTCCATACCGACGCATGCGCAGCTCGCCTCCATGGCAACTGGTTCTTGTTCCGTCTCTCTCCGCACCGTCCGTCCGGAAGCATCTCGGGGCTCAGGGGTGCACGGGTGGCCGACGCATGCACAGCTCGCCTCTCTGGCGACGGGTTCATGGTCGGTCTCTGTTCGCACTGTTTGTCCGGACGCATCTCGGGGTGCATGGGTGGCAGTGCAGTCTGTGCATTTCCCAGTCTCCGTGCCTGAGATATCCGAGTACAGAGGCATGTTGGCGATAGGAAAGTCAAAGGCTTTTGCTGCTGTCTGATCCGGGAGTCATTAAAAGTGGCAAAATGTATTGTTGAATCGAGCGATGGAGGACGACGGAAACAAACTATATATTGTTAAGTATTATGATCATGAAATAAAATAAAATAAAGGATGATAATGATGAAATAAGTAGTTTTTTCCAATGCCTAGCGGAGCTTCGGGAAACATGACCTCTCTCTCTGCTGCCTCTCTCCCTCTGCTAAATTGAGAATATTGAGAAATCCACCCCCCCCCCTTCATCCGGGACCTCCCACTTTACAAATTAAGCACCGACTACTACTACTACTACTTCAGCTACTACTACTACTACTTCAGCTACTACTAATTCAGCTACTACTACTACTACTACTACTACTACTACTTTAGCAACTACTACTACTACTACTTCAGCTACTACTACTTCAGCTACTACTACTACTTCAGCTACTACTTTCAGATTCTTCAGTTCAAATCATTTTACATTTCTTTATTTTCACCAATGCTTTGCGATTCATCCGTCAGCATTCACACGCGTTTTCTGCAGGAAATGCAATTTCTAGTTCTTTCCTTCCTCTTTAATATTCTCTGCAAACTTTGGGACCTCCTTCCTCAATTTTTCACTTCGAGACTCCATGAACTCCATGTTCATATTAGCTTGGAATCGCACACTTCTTTTCAGATTTCTTTTAATATTTTATACTTTTTCTATTTTATACTCTTTATGTCTTAATCTATGTGGCTTTATTAAAAAATATTTTCAACCTCACTTTGTACTACAGCACTCACCGCATTTTCTGCAGGAAATGCATTTTCTAGTTATTATTGATATCGGCTCATATTATTATTAGGGGTCCTCACCAGATTGACCTGAAGTCAAATTTTTTTCAGAATATTAATCTATAGAATCAGACACATTTATCCAATCTGGGTTTTACGCCCTAAAAATTTATACTTTTCCCACAAATTTATATTAAAGCTAAACATGATAAAAAGATTCACAGGCTACAAAAATAATCAAAAATTCACCAAAATCGCCCCATAAAATCTTTAGACCAAGTCTCACAAAAATCATCGCACAGAATTTGTTTTACTTAGTTCCATTTGAGAAATATTGGCCAATAAATTTGGAGCAGTTAGTCCATTTTTCTTATATGACCATTTTGTAATGCGTAAAAAAAACATACGACTATTATTAGGTGGATACCAATACCCCCCACTACTAATAAACCCAAATTGTGGTACTGCACCCAAAGGTGGCGCTATTTAAAAAATTGATTGTATTACTACCATACGGCTATCGTTAGGTGGATACCATTAACAGTGCAAATTTTCTGATCTGTACTCTTTTAAGAAAGCCCTTAATTCTCTTGTGAAATGTGTGCTTGGAGTTTTCTTGATGTTGCGTGCTTATCAATTGACATTTTCACAATGTGAATGAAGCTTTGTGTAGTTCAGGCATGTCAGTGGCTCAACGGGATAATGCTGTGAACTGGTGATCCTTAGGTTGAGAGTTTGAATCCTGATTAGAGCATTATGAACAAGCAGAACATGACATTCTGTCATTGCCACTCATTTAAGAAACACAACATTGAACAGCACCTGAAATTCATCAGGCAATCAACATTCCGGCTCATTAGTTTCCAAGAATCGGACTGCCAAGACACAGTATGGCATTAAGGGGAACTTCTTCGTTAACCATTTTTTCCTTTATTCCGTTAACCAATTAATTCTGTCATATTTATATTTCTTCCGTTAGTGTTCTTGACTACCAATGTTTAATTTCCCCAGATTTTTCAGGTATTTGCTTTTAAGAAAGCCCTTATTTCACTTGAGAAATGTGTGCTTGGAGTTTTCTGGATGTTATATGCTTATTAATAGACACTTTGACCATGTGAATGAGGCTGCAGTTTAGGTTTATCAGTGGCTCAATGGGTTAATGCCTTGTACAGGTGATCCTTAGGTTGAGAGTTGGAATCCCGATCATAGCATCATGAACAAGCTGAACATGACATTCGGCCATTGCTTTTTAAGTGGAACATCTTCATCAACATCTTTCCTTCATAATTATATGTCATATTTATATATCTTCCATCAGTGTGTTCTTGACTTTATATTTTGCTCGGACCCCGTTAATCACCGCTTGCGGTTACACTCATTATTATTATTATTATTTGTAGTATAATAAATAGTCATATTGTTGTTATCTTTTATTTATGACTATATTTTTTGTGTTATTAGTAATATCTGAGTTGTAATAGTAGTAATATCATCTGCCAATGCCACATCCTATCATCTAGCCCCACATCAGCCAGCGGTTTAGGAGATGCAGGTGTGCGCTCCCAGTGAAGCAGATGTCCTGGGATAATGCGGTTTTCTGCAGCGGCGTTAGCTGACACCTCATGTGTCATGTGGGGAGTGGGTCCAGATGGTGTCCTTGGCTCACAAATCAAAAGAGACCAAACCCACGACCTGCAACAAAAACATTAACACGTAGCTTGCTGAAACTGTGCTTTATAACATGGATGCAACCAGGCTAGGAAATCTTATTGCATGACACTGTATAATATCTCCTTATCCATTTCACAGTGTTAGCATTGTATTGTTAGTGAGAGAGTTAATAGGAATAAGTGTTAACCTCCAGTAGTGAAAGAGGCCAGTGGGTTGGGTTGGGGAGCCGCCTGTGAGGTCGGAATGCATTTGAGACACTCAACAGGATTCAGATCACGGCATGCCTTCAGGTTCCACCTTGACTCGCCTTTTTTTATCTGGTAATGTGCACAGCTGAGCCCACCTGCAGTGGTTTGGCAAAGCCAATGACACGGTGATAAATGAGTCCATCACTGGGTGAGAGTAGCAGTGCGGGGAGGCCCTTGTGGAGTGACGGCTTACGACGGTTCAGTTCAATGAATAGTTGCTATATACTGTAATTCGGCAATCAAGAAATGAACTGCAAAAACTAAAAAAGCAAAATCAAATGATGCAAACCCATCTAATTATTTGTTTGAGCTGCTCTCCCAAAGGAATATTCATTATGCATTCTAATGACCGATGAGCAAAACTTGTTATTTAAATAAAACAAGCGTCTGCTAACCCCTTGTGGGTCCCAGAATTAAAAACGACGTTAACCTAGGGCCTACCTCTCTGCTTTATGTCATTAAGGGGGCGGGGGTGGTCTTTAGCAACCTTTCATTTTGTGTCCAATCTGAAATATCTTTCCACCAGGAATAGCAAAACTGTTATCCCCTATTTCACAGGAAAATTATGATCAATGTTCGCGGCACAAAGCAAACTTGGCAAAATTATTGCCTCATGTGAAAGTTAGACAAATTGGGATATGATAGGAACATAAAGTGATAAACACTGTTTATCCCTTATCCCTGTGAAATAAGCTGATGCAATTACTTCAAAGATTTCCACAGTTCTTCAAAGAGACGTAGTGCGAACTAGTGCAAACTGTCCACACTTCTTTTATTGCTGCCATTCAATATAAAAGTCAATTGACCGGCTGAGCTCTTCTGTGAATTAAAATGTGGTACTGTGGTGCTTTTTGTTACTGGTGCGGAGATCATTTGGATGACAGTAAGAACGACCAATAAAAAAGATCATCAACAACATAAAGATATTTGATATAGCTGACTCCAGGAGACCTTAGGTTCTTTATTCACCAATTTAATGTAATGGCTATCTGCTCATTTAGCAGATAGTGCAGTGGAGGGGCTACTAGGTCATTGAACAAGTAAAGGAAACGATCTTCAGCTCAAGCAACAGCAGTCCGTATTGCAGCAGGTAGCCATGGACAGATAAACCAAATATCTATTATTTAAATGTTAAAATACATTTATTTTTGTGAGGACCTGACTGGAGTGGTTGGTGTAGGGGTGGTGGGTGTTGGGGTCGGGGTGGTTGGGTGGGTGTTGGGGTCGGGGTGGTGGGTGGTGTGGTCGGGGGGGTGGGTGTTGGGGTCGGGGTGGTGGGATCGGGGTGGTGGGTGTTGGGTGTTGGGGTCGGGGTGGTGGGGTCGGGGGTGGGTGGGAGGAGGGAACTGGCATCTAGTTCACCTTGAAGGGTCATCAGCCGTGTTTCTCCTGCAGTCAGGCTTTGGAGGCTGGGAAGTCAGAGAGGGGGGTCGGCGGGGGGGTCCGTATTCTCCCTGCGTGAGGCGCTTCCTACGCTCTGAGATATGGCCCCATGGGATCTCTATTGATGTGAAAATAGCAGAAATAAATATTACAAGGGAGTATGTGCATGTGGACGGGAGGTTGTTTGTGTGTGCATTGTTGTCTATGCACTGTAGTCTCAATCAATCAATTATCTATCTAACTATCTTTGTATCTATCGATCCATGTATCTATCTGTCTATCTATTGATCTGCCTGTTTCTCTCTCTCTCTCTCTCTCTCTCTCTCTCTCTCTCTCTCTCTCTCTCTCTCTCTCTCTCTCTCTCTCTGTCTCTCACCTTTCTGTCTCTCTCTCGCGGTATATATAATTATATATATCCTTTCTCCTTTTGTAAGTATTTGTGTATGCTTGTGTGTGTGGTTGTTTGTGTGTACATGTGTGTGTGTCTCTATGTGTGTCTTTCTCTCACACACGCACGCACGCACGCACACACACTAACATGCGAACATGAGAGAGACATAAGCTGATAGTAAGAGAGAAAGTACAGATATGGCAGCCAAGTGAGCCGTCCATCTCTCTCCCTCCTTTAGCCTGCCCTGATTTACTTGCCTTCAGTATGACCTCATCATGCTCCACGGCTCCACAGCAACTCTCAACTCCCCTTAGCACCGACACATACACACACGCACGCACACACGCACACACACCATGCACACACACCATCCACACACACACACACACCCACACACACGCACGCACACACGCACACCCACACAACTACACACACACACACACACACTCACACTCACACGCACACACACACACACATAGAGCGGAAAGGGACTGGGCAGGGCTATTTTCTCGCTTGTTTCCATAAATCTGCCGGCGTTTGCGTGTCTGCACACAGGGGAGATGTGCAGGAAATGTGTGTGTGTGTGTCTGTATGTCTGTGTGTGTGCGTATGAGGGAAAAACAAAGAGGGTGCTCAAGAGAGAGAGAGAGAGAGAGAGAGTGTGATAGAGAGCAAGACAAGGGAGAAGAAGGGAGGGAGCGTGGATCATGCATGTGCATTAACTCCTCCTGCTACAGCAGCAACAGCAACAGCAGCAGCAGCAGCAGCAGCAGCAGCAGCAGCAGCAGCAAGCAAACAGAATCACTAACAGCAGTGGGAGAGACAGAGAGAGAGAGAGAGAGAGAGAGAGAGAGAGAGAGATAGATAGAGAGAGAGAGAGAGAGAGAGAGAGAGAGAGACGGAGGGAGCAGGCAGAGGAACAAAAGCTGCGGCGGATGCTTGTTTCCATTTTCCTCACACACCTCCAGTGACAGAACAGCGGAGAGGTGAGGGGAGGGGTCTCCACAGTGAGCTGTAGTGAGCGGCGCGCGCGGAGACAATAGAGGAGGTCTGAGAGGGCGCTGTGCACTCAGTCAGAGGAGGAGGAGGAGGACTCAAACCAAAGGCTCTTCTTCTTCTCCCCCTTACTCTCCTTCATGTTTTTGGGGACCCCCCGCTGTGCCTCCTCCTTCGTCTCCAAACCGCCAGGAGGATGTCGGGGAAGAAGGACTTTGACGTGAAGCAGATCCTGCGGCTTCGCTGGCGCTGGTTCAGCCACTCCTCCCAGAGCTCGGCCGGCGGAGGCGGCGGTGGCAGCGGCGGCGGCGGCTACCTCCAGCAGGATGGCCTGGAGCACAGCGGCCGGGGGACACCTGGGCAGGGCCGGCTGAAGAGTCATTCCCGGGACAGAGGAGGAGGAGGAGGAGGAGGAGGGCTCCGGAAGGGCAGCAGCCCTGTCCACAGCATCCTGGCGCCCACGCAGGGGGGGCCCACAGCGGTCTGCGCCCGTGCGGGACATCAGTCATCGCCACGGCACCACCAGCACCACAACACAATCCAGAGCCTGCAGCTTAGCGAGAACAGCCCCAAGGGGGGTCCCACGGCCGGGGTTTCAGGGAAGGAGGAGGGCGGCGGTGGAGGCGGCGGGCAGGAGGGGGTGAAGGGCAGCAAGGACCAGGCCAGAGACGCTGAAGCCAGAGAAAGGTATGGACCTCCAACAGGGAACTGTCTGACAGGGAGAGAGCGAGAGGCAGACAGAGGGAGGGAGGGGGAGAGAGAGAGAGAGAGAGAGAGAGAGAGAGAGAGAGAGAGAGAGAGAGAGAGAGAGAGAGAGAGAGAGAGCGCGAGCGCGCAAAGAATTCCTCTGGGAATGAAACACAGTCTTTATTTCAAATGTAAAATCTGCTTTACGATATTGAAACACCAAGGTCATTTTAATCTTTATATTCATCGTATATGCCAGCACCAAAGGCGTGATCCCACGGGTGTATGTGTGAATTTCTATGCGTGCGTTTGCTATTATTGTCATTGGAAATTGCAGTTCAGCCACAAATTGACCTCAAATGTAGCAAACAAGTGTGGGAGTCTTATCGTCCAATCAGTTTCCAATATCTCTCAGAGTACATTTGTTTATTATCTTTAATCAGCTTTGAATAGCTCCAACTTGCACATGTAGCATATATTCCCCAGAAGACTCTCTGATTAAGCAGAGGATGAAAGCGCCCGGTTGCTAACATCATTTCATTATTTACTGGAGGGCCAGTATAGCAGCCACTCAATAACTTAACCGGGGGGGGGGGGGGGGGGGGGAGACAGTCAGCTCAAGGTAAACTGTAGAAAGAAAATACCACATATTCTTAATAATTAATTCGATGGAAAGCCTTTACTTCCCTCCCTCCTCCCCCACCCCACACACACGCCTTGGGTTTTGTGCAGAAGATTACGAGCCTGAGAAGTGTGTTTGTGTGATTCCTCAGAGTGCCCTAGGGATTTACACAACACACACACACACACACACACACACACACACACACACACACACACACACACACACACACACACACACACACACACACACACACACACACACACACACACTAATAGATTCAGCCACCCTTTTAAAATTGGGAGGTAAGGAAGAGAGAGCCTTTGCATCATGTGACTCATGCTAAACAACAACAAGGAAGTGTGTAAGGGGGGGTTGAAGCCATGAATTATCAAAAAAAGTGCATCAATTAAACGTGGAGTCAAATCTGTGTAAATAAGAATTATGTGGCTCTGATACCATGTTCACACTTCATTTTCTAGCATCTATTTATAACTTTACACACCGCGATTCCACTGTTTAAACATTGCTGATGCCTAACTAGCTTGCTTTAAGCAAACGCTCTACGAAGCAAGCAATCAGGCAGGTCTCGCTCATAGAGCTTGGGGCTATGTGTGTGAAGCCATGTGTGTGTGAGTCTATGCTTGTGTGTGTTGAAGTGTGTGTGTGAGTATGTACAACATTTTTGGAGGATTTATCTAAGCATGAATGTGGATGCACATGTACAGTGCATTTATTATAAAGTTGTATTACAGAGTAGTTTTACTGATGTCACCTGAAAAAAAAAAAACAGACCTTTGATCAAGGTTGAAAAGACAAAGTCTTTTTGAATCATATGAAGCATTCAAAGGTTATTGAGTCTTCATCTTTGCTTCTTTCACCTGACATAAGAAAATAACCAAGTGAACCGGCCCTTTGTTTTAATAGCACCGCCATTCTAACCATAGATATCCTTCTAAACACATTCCCTGCCTCCCCCTCCAGAGAGTGTTAGTAGTACATGCCACGCGCAGAGTGTACCTCGGGGTGCCTTGCATGGTAGGGCATGAATTATTCTGAATTAAAATGCAGTTTTTTGAATCAGCAGCATGTTCAGCTCTAGGTGTCAGCATAATTGGCAGATGTTCATGTTTTGGGGTCCCCGTGTGAGCAGAGTGCATGCATAAGATATTGCGGCTAACACACAGACCGTGTAGCTGTCCGTCCCTCTGGGGGGCCGTGGGTTCGAGGCCGGCCCTGTGAGAGACAGCGGTAGCATCGGGTTGTTCAAACATTCAGAGGGCCTTCTGCTGCTGCATCGCTGAACCCACTTCGGGCTAGCCATCGCACTCATAGTATTCTGATGGTATTCTCATAGTATTTTGATAGTATTCTAAAATTGTAGATGCTAAATACTAAATAAATCAATTTGATTCTGAAAATAATTTAAAGAATAAATACAAAAATGTAAGAGAGAGAAAGAGAGGGATAGATGGATGATACACACAGTGTTATCATGTTTTATTCCAGCGGCAACATATTCTTTATCTCTCTCTTTCTCTCTCTCCCTCAATTCATCCGGAAAAATGTATTACCCTGTATGATGCCCTGTTTTACATAATTATTGAATAAGGAAGTAGCTCTTCCTGATGATTCAGGAGCCTGGCATGCGGTGAATCGTTGGAGCGGGTCGAGAATGTTAGCATAACCCCGCTTCGACATGAGCGATGATCGGAAAAATTCATTTCTACAAGATACTATTCCATCATGCTTGCGTTTTAATGCAAATGCCGTCTCATTAAATGTGAAAATTTCAATATCATTTCAATCTCTTTAAATGTAAACCCATCATTGTATGCAGGAGTGTTGGGCTAACAACGTTTAGGGTATTGTCTGTGTCGCCCAATGAATCTGCCTGTTCAATGTTAGCTTAGCAGATTCGTGGGTGTCACTTAAATATGTACATTAATTGTTTTTACTAGCTGGGTGGCCCTATTACGTTTCACATCATAACTCTGACGCATAATTCATCGTAATCTTTTAGGCTATATCAAATTATACGTTTCCAGGTTGTTTTTTCTCAATATCCGGAAAATAAATGTAACTTGAATCAGAATTCTGACGGTTTCTTGAGATCAATTAACTGCTTGATATTTATTTTTTGGAAGTCGCACCTAATAGACAGTGGATAGTAAATCTTTGCTGAAGTATGGTTTAGGGATTGATATTGTGCTGGACTTCTGTGTCACATCTGAAGAATAAATATGTGTACAAAAGATCAGCAGGTGGCCCTTGGTGTTGGTGTTGACACTGGGTCTGGTAACGTGTTAATCTGAGATGTTTAGTGTATAACAGTGTTGAGGCACCGACAGGTGTAGAATGTTGGCTGTCAAATATAATTCAGAATGAAAGCCTATGAAAAATCCCACGGAAGCAATAAATAGAGATAAATACAGTTTGTGTAAGTATTTCAATTCAATGCTCCAGCTGCACATGAAATACAAACAATTAAGCAGGCATCCAAAACCTGTTGGCCTAGCACACCTCCACCATTCCTGTTTATGGGTCCTGTCCATTCAGATAACCTCTCCCCCCATTCCCCAGGCAGAGTCTCAGTGAGAGGAGTTAACCTTAATGGAATGGAAACTGTGACCTCTCACCATGTACACACCAACAGTGGCCTGCTTTTAGATTGGAAGATATTCTCTTCTTCACTACCTTGGAAAGAGAAACATCAATACCACCTTCTCCCCTGACGCTAAAACCATTTTACAATTTCTAACCAGTAGACTTCCCTCAAACAAATGAATGAATTAATTCAGTTGTTTAGGATGCATTTGTAGTGCCTAACATTTTTTACAAGATTTGTGTAAATGACCAAAGTAAACCTTTCGTTTGATGATCTGTAAGTGCGATTTTAAGTCATTTTGCAGCCAAATGGAATTCCCCCAGCAAGTTGTCCTTTTTCTTTGAAAGATTCCGAATTTAAAACATATTCCCAACGTGGAAGCCTCTTTAGCGTTGAAGAGCGGAGATAAAGCAGAGCGCTCCTTTGCTGGTGGAGAAAGGCTTTGAGCGGCGTTGAGGTGAGATATCGTAGTATAATGTGCTGGACTCTCCCTTCTTAATGCTCAAATGAGGATCACTCATTCTCCTCCAAGAATAGGCCTGATTCAGAAAATAATCCCTGACGCAGCTCAGCATGAATTTTAAATGCATACTATTATCAAGAAGCCATTATTCATTTTCAAGTGACCCCTGGTTTTCTTTTTTAATAAATCTGTATTGAATGAGTGTCACGGTTAACGGGGCGACGTATTGTGATGTGAAGCCTGGGGGAGGGGACGTAATAACACAACATTAAGGTTGTGATTGAGGAGTGTCCAGAGCAGCTGTAAAGTGAGGGCTGGGATATTGTGCTGGGCAGCATTATGGCCCGGAGGTTCCACAAGGATTTAAATCCTTTACATCAGCAGCCTACCTGTAGGCCTATGTATCCTCGGCAAAGTAGCTAAGATACTTACTGCATTCAGTCATAGTAATAGTAGCTACATTACCAATTTAGTAAGTAGGTCATCGCTTTTATGTAAGCATTCATTTTTTAATTCAAGTTTTGGGGAGATGTTTAACGACAACATTACGTTTTTAAATTGTTCATATCGTATCATTGGTGTTTTATCGTTTTAGTTACAAAGTTTCAATATTTTGTTGCAAAATTAGTTTTTTATTGGTTTCCCCAGAAAACATGTATAACTTAAAGGAGACATATTATGCAATTTCACAACAGGTAAACATAGTATTTGAGTTCCAGAAAACATGTTTTTGAAGCGTTTTCATAACTGTTGGCGAGGTACTTTCAGAAATGCATATCTCACTCCAAAAAATCATGTACAGACTTATTTCAAAGTTTGTATGCGTGTGGGAGCACCAGAGACCCAAAACAACACCCCAAATCCCAGGAAAAGGGTTGTTTTCATAATATGTCCCCTTTAATACATATGCAATTAGGATTTATATCATATAAAAAATTCTCCCCAGAAAGATAGCAGTAGGGGACATCAGTCAATTTCTACCTTCTATTGCCCAATTGTTTGTGATAACCTTTTATTTTTTAAATAACTTATGGATAACTGTCGTCAGGGATGCCCCTTATGTTGACATTAAACACAAATTAGCCCGACTTCTCTGAATAGTTGTTTGCGTCAGCCAATCCCTCAACATTGCTGGCGATTATGAATTTAAGGTCGTCGTACCTCTGTGTTGTGCGACGTGGTCAACAGCTTTGGTGTCTGGAACACATTCCTCTCCTCAGGTTGTCTTTGAAGGACAGATGGCCCATGTTGTCCTGTTATTGACTACCATGAATGAGTCCACAATCGTTCAGCCTGAAGCATCACGCATAGCACTTCTATAGGCATGATTAACAATCGATTGACCCTCCTCCCCGATGTTCTGTGAGCTCGGGGCGTTGGGGCGTCGACACCCCATCGCCACAGTATGCTTCTTCTTCATGACCATGCGTCGTGAAGAGGAAGCAAACTGTGGCAATCGGGTAAGATAGACACAATGATACATGCAGAGTCTCTTTATCCTTCAGCAATACTGCAGGGTTTTGGCTCACAGAACCTCAAAATGACCACTGTGGTCGACAACCCAAACAACAATGTAAATTCCTGTTTCATTTCACAACAACATAAATAGGAATAATTGTCAACAACTTCACAACACTGACCAATCATACCTACGTCTTACAAGACACTAGAACATTATAAAATAGACCTCAAAGTAATACAATAAACATAATGCATGCTGGGAAACAACTGAATATACTGTGTAAACCTGTCTCTACAATACAAAGATTGCTGGGGTCATACTAGTTTATTGCACTATGATTGCCTCATCTGACATGGTGTGTCTTGGTGATATGTAGTTGGATCCTGTCATTCGCAAATACTGTTTTAATGACCCAGAATCCCATTATGTATTCTATGAATCATACAGATACCAATGCTTTTAAACTTCTTCCAAACACGATCAACCTCATTGAAATATCAGTCAATATGAAAAAAAACATTGATCGATATAAAAGTAGCAACCTTTTGGTTATCGATTCAATAACGCTGACACGGCCCCCCAGCCCTGCCTACACAGTGTGGGGATCGGCTGGGGGCGGGTATAGGCAGAGCAAAGGTAATGATTCAATTTTGTGTTAATAACCAGAGCAATCTTTACTGCACAACTGAAACGCAGGAAGGCCCTGCAGGCCGTTACCGCAGCGCCTCCTGCTCCTGCTGGCAGATCGGAATATCAAGGCTCAGAGCAGGACGGGAAGCACTTCTGTGGGAACAACCCTCCTCTCAATATTAAAAAGGTTTGCCTGCCCGTGAAGAATTATATCAGGAGAAAAATCTGCCTTGTCACCCTGGCTCTAGTGAAGTGGATCCTGTGATAACGGAGGGGATTGGGTGAGCGTTGTGCTGCACGAGGGCAGACTCATCCTCCTCTGGGGGGCCTGGATACCATTAATGATGTATTGGATGGCCAGATTTTGTTCACAAATCTGTATGGCGGTATCCTGGGAATATCTTGGAACTCACAAGGGGAAGCAGGTTAACAACATGAACATGACCTGATATCACACTGTCTGGCTGCTCATTCTAATACAAGATGTTTCATCGCCGTTAAGGGGCATCAGGCTGTTGTTATCCCTTTGGAAAGACACACGGGCACCAACGGGTCTGCTTGTGTTCTTTTGCATCTCAATGCGGACCTTCTATTTCAAAGGATTTGTTTCCAACTGGCAATTTAGACAAAAATGGCGGTGTTTTGTTCAATACAATTACACATGGAGCAGCACCAGAGAGCTGAATTAAGAGAGCTGTCTGGTTCCTCCATCATCACCAGCAGTCTGACATTTATATTGTATTCATATGTTACATTTAGAAGTCCAAATCTGATACCCAAATAAGTAGCGTTAATAAGGACAGCTTCAAAGGATAACATTGAAACCCAACCACTGCGGTATTAGCCATAGATCAGAGTGAGATTGAGATTAATTGGCTGTTCTGTGAATGTAGAATCATTGCAACCAAATCCAATCATCGGCGTCAGGGTGTGAGGTCTGGATAAGTGAGGAATATGACGAAGGTGTGTTCTTCCCGACACACTTCGAGGAGGACGGGACGACGGACCAAACGCCTGTTTTATCCTCTCCTACCATTTCTATTCTATCACTTGCTCTGTGATAGATAGGCTAATCTTTATTTTGCTGACGGCATCACAAATGACTGTTAAATTATCAATCTACGCATACAGGATTACAACGAGGGGATTTAGAGGGGTGGTGTCTGTAACCAGAAATCATTATTCATCAGAGCCACCCTGGCTCATGTCATGCAAGGTAAAACTTCGACACATAGTTAACAATCCCAGGGGTGTGACCATCCGCCGTGCTGTGCTTTAACAACATCAGACCGCACGCCTCAGGGAGGGCTGTTAGTCAACATCCTTCCCAGACCTCTCTCTCTCTCTCTCTCTCTCTCTCTCTCTCTCTCTCTCTCTCTCTCTCTCTCTCTCTCTCTCTCTCTCTCTCTCTCTGTCTGTCTGTCTGTCTGTCTGTCTGTCTGTCTGTCTGTCTGTCTGTCTGTCTGTCTGTCTGTCTGTCTGTCTGTCTGTCTGTCTGTCTGTCTGTCTGTCTGTCTGTCTGTCTGTCTGTCTGTCTCTCTCTCTGTCTCTCTGTCTCTCTCTCTCTCTCTCTCTCTCTAACTGGGTATGGGTATGGGCTATGGGGGTCCAAGCACAGCGTTATAAAGTCTGAGGACGGCAATGTCCCCCGGTCTCCCACTATATCGCCGATGATCCCTTGGCTGAAAAGGAAAATAAACACCTCAGAGACATTTACAGCTCCCAAGAATGTGATACCAAAGCAATTAGTGTCTGGGAGATTTGTAGCATGGAAAAAGCCTCTTCCACACGCCCCAGAGCCCCAAATACAAAGGTAATGCATCAGGGATTCATTGGCCTATTGCAATTTGCTCTTGTTTGGTGTTCTTCTTGAAGAGTCCCCGAACCAGTAGGGGATTATGAAGACAGGGCGATAAATTAATTTTGTATTTAGCATAAAACCTCCCAATAAAGAGTAGACCATAGGGCTCTGTAGTGGCCAAAGTGCAGTATAAACAAACCCCCCGGTGGGAGGATGAAATCACTTATTCAAAAGAGATAAAGGAAAGTCACGCACCTGGCACACATTCTTTATGATTGTGCATTAAACACATCATTAGTAAGCCACATGCTACTCTATGATTCTTGCCTTGTCAAGTGGTACAAGCAGATACTGGCCCCGTAGTGACCCACTGGGGAGCCTGATGCATCCCCATCAGTCCAATGCTGAGCTGCTTTGCTCTTCAATGGCTAATGCGGCTCACAATAAAAATGGCAATGAGGAAAGACGAGGCAAAGGCAAGCTATTAATAGCGGTGACATTTCACAGCTTTTCAGAAAGACACACACACACACACACACACACACACACACACACACACACACACACACACACACACACACACACGCGCGCGTGCGCGCGCGCACACACACACACACACACACACACACACACACACACACACACACACACACACACAGACACACATCCCTCTTTCAGACAGACACACACACACACACACACACACACACACACACACACACACACACACACACACACACACACACACACACACACACACACACACACACACACACACACACACACACACACACACACACACACACATACATAAACTCCCTGCCAGAACCCAAAAGCAAACTTTGCAAACAATGTATCTTCTTCTTGCTGCAGAATGGATTTTAAATACCAGATTTCCCGGGAGAGAGTCAGATTAGGTCTGTTTATGCAGCGTTCCAAACAAGTCTCATATTTCAATGCGTGGATTTGCTCCATAACGGACAGCAAAGTGACTGTCCCGGATCACCGTGAGACGACAGGATTACTGGGAATGCCGGTAATTCATCAGCGGCAGCAGCCAATGGGGAGGCAGTATCAGGCCTGCTTCAGGAAGACACTCGCCGCTTTCAAAGCCTTGCCCATCTTTGAAACGCATGTTGTGCTCAGTCGGAGGCAGCAACAGATAGAACGTGCACACACACACACACGGCACACATATCCATTCACGTGCAAGAGCATTTGCACTTGAACACAAAAAAACACACACACAAACACATTCATGTACACATGGCACACACACACACACACACACACACACACACACACACACACACACACACACACACACACACACACACACACACACACACACACACACACACACACACACACACACACTCATACACACATGCAGATTGCACGAGGAAGCATGTGTTGTGGAGATTGCGCAGCTCCTTGTCCCTGAAGGCGGAAGGCTTTATTTATCCACTTATGTGAACCATGTAGTGCGGAGCCGGTTTAATTTCAACTCAAAGTGGCGAGAAGGATTGGGTTGCACTGTAGGGATTACTGCCTGTAGGATAATCCCAATTGTAGCTTCAAATGCTGCTGCTTATCACCGAGGCCACAGTTCTGGGTTTTCAAACTAAACATAAGGGAGGTAAAGTAATAAGCATTCAAATTATATTCATGAATATAATTTCCATTTGTTTTCATGCGTTAGCACTTTTCTTTTAGGATAATCATATTAGTGGGCCGCGCTTTGTTCAAAGTCAGCGCCCTGGGCCTTAATTATCAACAGGCCGTTTCGTTTACACCAAACTTGGTTTTTTGCAAAATATTGTATTGATCCTAGTTTTAAAAAAAATATTGAGCCCCGTTCTCTTCATTGGAGGTAAAAATATGCAGAAGATATTAGAAGAAAACAACAGCTGTATGGAACCCAGAGCAGGTAACAGGTCTTACGCTGCCAGACACTCATTGGTTGATTGATTCCAGTCCATGTTTCTCCCCCACCCCCAGGTTGGCTCTCAGCACCTCCTCCAGGATGACCTCCAACGGCTCAGAGGAGTTCTTCCAGGCCACAAATCACGCAGAGCTCACCTTCCGCAAGATGGAGACCTACCTCCAGCACAAACAGCTCTGCGATGTCCTCCTGATCGCAGGAGATCACAGGATACCGGCACACAGGTGGGTTGGCCGGCAGGCCGGGCGTTCCTGCTGCCCAATGGGATCTGATGCACCTTCCTCTGCATTAGCTCTGACATATGGAAGCTCATTTGGATAAACTTCATTAAAGCTGTCAATGCATTCATTTGTAACCATAGATAAGAGGCGGCAGGGGGATTCCCACTCTCCCCAAGGAAAGAGGAAGAAATCGGCAAATATCACCAGAGAGAGAGAGAGAGAGAGAGAGAGAGAGAGAGAGAGAGAGAGAGAGAGAGAGAGAGAGAGAGAGAGCGAGAGAGAGAGAGAGAGAGAGAGAGAGAGAGAGCATATTAAAGGCCCACTATGCAACTTCGGGAATTTCTTCGCTTTTTTCTTGATTTTGGCACGCACATTTCTCTACACAGCGCCCCCTTCAGTTTCGTAGTAGATATTTTACAACACTGTCGTAACAACTCGTTGACGACCCTTCCCCATGCACTTCTACGCGAGCCATGTGCATTTGTTTTCAAAGAAGCCGGCGAATGCGTGGAGCCATGTCCGAAGTAGATGTTCATAAAGTGTAGGCAAGGTTATGCATTTTTAAAATTGTGAATTTGTATTGCAATAAACATAAAGCCATCCTTTTTTATAGTTGACGGGGAGAATTTATATCCTAGATTATAATTGTTTTATCTTATGTTGAACAGAACAATCAGTGTAAGAGTGTTGGCCAACATAATAATCTAAATAAACAAGAACCTGGATTCGGGGATTCAGTCTGTATCTGGGGGACGAGACAGACGAAAAGCAAAACATCAATGGAAACAAAGGTGTTTATATGGTTGCAACCAACAAGCAAGCTAGAAACATACAGGGCTCACAACAAAACGGTCGAGAAAACAATTTTTACAGGGCTCACAACAAAATGGTTGAGCAAACACATTTGTACAGAGGCTATCAACATCAACAATGTCAAAAGCAACACGGCCAAATCGGAGTCCGATTTGCAGTCTTCTTTTTCTTTCAGTTCATGCTATTCCTGAAAAGCTTGCCCAACGTTTACTCGTGTCTGGCCTCTCTGTCGGTCAGTCTCCCTTTTCTCTTCTTCTGTTCCTCCGACATTGGGTTTCTCCGTCTCTTTTAAGTCGGCTGATATATGATGAATGTAACAATCCCTTAGTTACTTGTGTTTATATCGAGCCGGTTCCGTGTTTGGGGGTCTGTGCCGTAAAGCAATTCGTTACTTCGCGAGACCCGAGACTCCCGCGAGAGTGGGCAGCGGGTCGCCGGCAGAAACATATTCCTTTTCTCCGCCAAGATGCGCAAGGGGGAGTCGAAACAACGAACAATCGAACAAAAATGTATAATGGAACCATCGCAATGACTCCTAGCCTGTTATATTAAGGTAAATCAAGCCAAAAAAGTTGCATAGTTCCCCTTTCACTCGTGTCTGATCTCTTTTCTGGTCCATTCTTCTTTTGTTCCACCGACAGTCGCCTCTTGGGTCCCTTATCAGTCGATTGATCCATGATGAATGCAACAATTGCCTCGCAACTGGCTGTTTATATCTAGCCGGTGCCATGTTTGGGTGTGTGTCTGTGCCGTAAAGCATTTTCGAAACTACAATCTGACTACATTTTCGAGGATACTTCCGCTGCGTCACATCCGAAATGTCCCGGTCCGAGCAGATCAAGTTGCATATGCGCTTTTTCACTGTAGAGGCGACATGGGAAAATGACACACCCACCAATCAACCCAGAAATGAATGCAGAACCATCAGCATAACTCTCAACCTGCATACTTAATGTCATTTTGGCTAAAAAAGTTGCATAGTGGGCCTTTAAATGGCAGTTTCCTTTAGCTTGCAGTTTTTCCACATGGCAGTGATTTTGCTGAAAGGAGCACATACAAATTTTAAAGTTTTTTCAAACTTCATTAAATCCATGTTCAGCGGGTCTGCCGCTGCTTCGGTGGCTTTGATGTAATTACACCGCTTCACCATTTTCTCATCAGCGCGTCACGCCTGAGGAAATGCAGAGCGCAACACTGATGTAACAGCATTAGAGGTCGATGTTTATGTGCCATCCATCGGGTGTATCACTGACCGGATGAGGAAGCCCTTCATTGCACATGTGCCATGCTGCAATGCTCAATCAGGCTGGTTGTTCACGACTGTCCATCATGACTGTCCGTCCGTCAAGATACCTGCATCGATGTGTGACCAGTACAACCGCAATCCAGGGAAAACCAAGGGGGCAACACCATAATTAAGTAATGGCATTGATCTTTGTGTAACAAACTGTAATTTTGCAGCCTGCCAGACCGCTTTAAGTCGCCAGCAGCTTTGATTTTCTGTATAGATTTCAAGTGCAGCAGTAATAACCTGTAGAGTGTTGCTGAAGCAGTCGCGATAGATGTTAAATCACAGATCAAAGCTGCAAGTACAGTAGCTGCTTCACTGTGTTTGTTAACCTCAGCCCACAAAGGGCTCCCATTGAGCATTATGTAAAGGCTGTTGAACGGGCCACACTCTTTGGCAAACACACGCCACAACTAAGCAAACATTAAATAGGTTGAGTTCCTCGTACGCCGGATTACGATAATATGTTATTTGTCTACCCAACCTATTTTGTTGACACTTTCCTCAGAAAAAAGCCTATATGGTATAATGGCTTCTAATCAGCCCTCGCCTTCACGTTTTAACCAACGTGTGAGGTGAACTGTGCAATAGCGTAAACAATATTAGCACTCAGACAGTTGAAGCCATTAGCAAAATAGGACTGTTGTTTTAGTAGATAATTCAGTCTGCTGAACCCTTGCACATTTTAATTTGAGTCATGCTGAACAGCGAATAATTGCGGATTTCTGGCCTTAATATTCCTAGACGGCTCGGAAAAACAGCATGAACGATAATATGTGCTCTGAATTATTGACAGAGAACAGAGCAACATAAAAGTGATGGACCCTTTTTACGCTCGGCAGACTCATTTTCTTTTATATATATACTTTATTGATCCCGGTGGAAATAATGGACTGGTGGCCTGGTGCCTGGGTCCAGGGCGGCGGCCTAGTGCATAGGTCCAGGGTGGCGGCAGGGGGATTAACAAAACAGGGATGTGGGAGGAAACCGGAGCACCCGAAGGAGACCCACGTGAACACGGGGAGAACAAACTCCACACCCACAGGGTCTGAACCAAGGACCAATTCCTGCTGTGAGGCAACAGGGCTCACAAACAGTGCCACCGTCCCAGCCATGGACATAATAAAGGAGGTGCTACGCCTTCTGCTACCAGCCGGAGCAGATTCCAATTGGTAACATGAACTAAATGAACATATATTCAACAAGCACAGATGGCTGAATTGGACAAGTGTTCACTAATTAATAGAGTTCTACCCATAGTAACCCACATTTAAAGGAAAAAACGAAATAAGCATCTCAGAATCAGAATACAATATGTTTAAATATTGTTATCAAGAGCTCTAGTTAAAGCTATACTGCAGGGTTGCCAACTTTGGGACTTTGGTTGGAGTGAGACTCTAAAATATTAGTGTGAGCGGCTAATTTTTTGGACGACCCATAACCCTAAAAAAATGTTTTATACAAAATAGTCCTCGTTTAGTATAAACCCTCATCTATGAAAAAAAGTTAAAGAATGGAAACGCTTTTTCAAAATGTACAATCTGGGCCACCTTGAATCATTTGGGGAATTTAAAAGTGCCACTAGCCCGATTCTCAAGTATTCCAAGATATGCCCTTGGCTAGCCTCTACCCCCGTGAAAATCGACAAGATATACTATTTTGTATTGGCAAACGTCCCACCAATATTTATACCACTTGCTTACTCTCTATATGTCATTCATGGTTTTATATTTATAATTTTTATTTTACTTTACATTTAATTCTTCATAATTCAGGCATTACAGAACTTTCATGGTCATAAATAAAAAATACGAACTGCAGTTTAATTTCTTTGTTTGTTCTTGAATTGACGTAGAATGGAGAAAAGGCTCATGGGATTGGGAAATGCGTTTATCCAATAAACAGATCGAGGTCAAGTCTATTTTCGGAAATGTAGGGGGATATATTAGTGGCTCCACGTCGAATGGTATGACCCAAGATACGTCAGACAGAGAAAGTGTGCAAATTCGACGGTACCACCTTGTCATTTGTTTACCCAGGTGCCATGGCAACACCATTGCTACCTCTCATTGGCTGAATCTTTGAGAACGTTGTAGACTTAATCGATATAAGGTGGCGGGGAGACGAAGCTCTGTTCGTTTGTATATTTTATTTACGTGACCATATTTTTGTTTTATGTTAAAAAAAAAGAATCAAAGAACCAGTTCTTCTTGTTTTGGGGAACAAGTTCTTGTCGTTCACGTTCGGGATTCGTTGGTTGTGAACGGATCAGTCGCGACGGACCCATCCCCAAACGCGCATCAGTGGGCTCCGACTCCGGCTCTGAACTCTCTCTGACCTTTTCAAACGCAACTTAGTATCAGGTGCGTGGTTTTCAGCGAATCAACGATCAGAGAATACTGCCGTGATCACGTTGTAGGTAGGCAGATGTTACAGCTGTTAGTCTGCTCCTGCAGAAAATTAACGGGAGGATTTTTTATTTTGGCGTGACATTTCTTGCGTGTGCGTGACAGCGTGAGATTGATGGTGAAAGCGTGAGAGTCACGCCAGGGGCGTGACTGTTGGCAACCCTGATACTGTACGATGTGAGAGAGCTAGCATGATTTTGAAATTAGCTTCTCTTCGGAGTTCCGTTTAACTCCTCCCCCACCCTTCAGGACTCCCTGCCCCCACCCCTCGACCCAGAGCCGTGCACGAGCGCTGCTGCTGCTTACGGGTTACTTCAACGGCAACCATTGCGTCACTTTTCAGGCCATTCAACTCCCTCAGCTGTCGCCATCGCTGAAAAGCTAATCCAATATTTATTCTCGTTTTTCCTCGAGCAGTCTCCAACTTCTTTTTTGTTGCTGCCTTTTCAGTTTCTGTCTTTCTTTTTCTTGCCTTTTTAAAAGGATGAACCGGGGCAAGTAACGGTGGCAGTGGTAACTTCATTTGTTTCTCTTCCATTGTGTAAACGTTGTAGGCTCACTAGTCCACTGTCATGAACTACTATGACAACAACGCTTTCTTTGCCCTCCGTGAACGCGCTCAGGCCGGCTCAGGCTCGTACACAGAGGGGAGGGAACGTGCAGGCTTGTGATTGGTTCTTTAGATTCGGGTACAGTGTCTCCGATTGGTAAGCATTTTAACAGGTTTATAGCAGATACAGAATTCGTTTTTTTTTTCGCTTCTTTTTCATTGCACATAAGTTATTTATTGCTGTCAGGATGTAAAAAACAATTTCAACAACATATTAAAAAGTGCATATTACTGGATCCCGTACAATATGCCTTTAATGATCAAATAGTGCATATATGTGTATATTTGTATTTTTTTCCATTTTTGTAAGAATGAATCAATGGTTTGTTCGTTCTCCTACGACTTCAGCTCAGTGTGTCCCTCAGACTGGTCCTCTGTGTGTTCTTCAGACTGCTCCTCAGTGTGTTCCTTCTCCACAGACTGGTCCTCAGTGTGTTCCCCAGACTGGTCCTTAGTGTGTTCCTCAGACTGGTCCTTAGTGTGTTCCTCAGACTGGTCCTTAGTGTGTTCCTCAGACTGGTCCTCAGTGTGTTCCTCAGACTGGTCCTCCGTGTGTTCCTCAGACGGGTTCTCAGTGTGTTCCTCAGACTGGTCCTCAGTGTGTTCCTCAGACTGTTCCTCAGTGTGTTCTTCAGACTGGTCCTCAGTGTGTTCTTCAGACTGGTCCTCAGTGTGTTCTTCAGACGGGTCCTTAGTGTGTTCCTCAGACTGGTCCTCAGTGTGTTCTTCAGACTGGTCCTCAGTGTGTTCCTTCTCCACAGACTGGTCCTCAGCTCGGTGTCGGACTACTTCGCCGCCATGTTCACCAACGACGTGCTGGAGGCCAAACAGGAGGAGATCAAGATGGAGGGTGTGGATCCGGAGGCGCTCCGCTCCCTGGTTCATTTCGCCTACACTGGTGAGAGCTCATAAAGATTCGCTGCTCCCCATAAGCAGTTATAGCACCGGCCTATGACTGATGGCCGTGTGCAGGCCAGATTACACCAGATCAATAAAGCAATGTGTCAATGGAGGAGGGGGAAGGCGGGGGGGGGATAACACAGAAGATGATAGGACTGACTTTATGGTTCTTTCATGCGTCACTTCATCTGGGATGTGGAATTCCACACAGGCAACCGAAGCAGAACCCGCTGGCCTCATCACAACCTGGTTATATTCGGTTTCCTTTGAAGAGGCCTTTGGGATTCTGTGATATGTCCCCAGCGATTAACAATATTCATTAATGTTCCCACTTAATTTTAAGGCTAACCATTGACTGTTTATTGGGAAAAAGTGAATGATAATGAAGGTTAAATGATTCAGTTGTTAAATATGTTAACATTATAAATAAAAAAATTGTGACATATGTGCATCATCAACCATTTCACTCTGTTGTTAGTAATTTGTTTTAAATTATACATTTTCTAAATTCTTCCTAAATAAGTTTCAGTGTTTTTTTGTAGCAACATGTTGCCCAATTAGCAGGTCGGGGTTAGGCATCTCTCTCAAGCATACATGTTTATTTTTATTTACATTATATTTCCTCTTTTGTCTTTCTCTACGTTGCTCTAGTTTAGCTAGGCTTTATTCGTTATTTTCTCTGGGCTGGGCATCAACCGACGCAAGACTATCCTGCCCCTAGTTGTGTATTCATATCTCGTAGTAGTTAATACACGTAAAATCAACCATGGAGCTCTTTCTGGTTTTCTCTGACCTTCTGTGACCTTCTGTGACCTTCCGTGACCTTCTGTGACCTGTGTCCAGGTGTACTGGAGCTGAAGGAGGAGACCATCGAGAGCCTGCTGGCGGCTGCGTGCCTGCTGCAGCTCTCGCAGGTCATCCAGGTGTGCTGCGGCTTCCTGATGAAGCAGCTGCACCCGTCCAACTGCCTGGGCATCCGCTCCTTCGCAGACGCCCAGGGCTGCCTGGACCTGCTGAACGTGGCCCACTGCTACACCACGGTGGGCCCCCACTCTGGGACGGGTTCTCCGGGCTGCATGGGGGGGCGCTCCGGCACATTCCCAGAGACACCATCCTAGTGTAGGAATAATGTGTACATTAATCCGGCTTGAGTCATTGAAGGGCATTGACATGTTTCTACATTAAGTAGTAAGCCTACTTTAACTAATAATGTATGTGTGTTTTTATGACAATCTTACAGTTCGTCAGTTTATTCTGTAATTTGATCCTAGCGAGGCCGGAAAACAGAGCAGTGTCTTATTGGGAGGAGGAAGAGGGAACGGTACAGATGGAGGGTGGTGATGTCAAAGCAGTGTTGCAAATGGATAAAAACACCTTCCTCGATCCAAACAGAGGCCGTATGGTGTTGTAGAGATAGTGGTGGATTATTGGTGCACATGGTTCCCTTTGAAGCCACAGCCTCAGTGACCGGTCGATGCCTCATCACCAGCATCTCGGTTATATATGAACAGCAGATATATATCATTACAGCAACAGAAAATGCATGAGACCATTTTAATCGAAATTGAATAGTTTCATGTTTTCAGTTGATCTGATTTGGTATACGCGGCTGTTGCTATGGAGATATGCCACTAAGTGTGCACATGGACAGATAACTCGCACTTGTAAGGTAAAAAGGGTAAAGCCATTCCTTTATACTTATATCAGCGTGGAGATTGAGGCCTGACCGTCCAGATCTGTCTCTCCTCCTGCTGCCGCGCACAGTAGCGGCGCTGGGAGACTGACAGACAGAGGGAGCCTTATCTCCTGAAGGACATCTGCTGCTGGGTCTGTTTACGCCGCGACCCTCCAGCGGGCGAGGGGTTAAACTAATCACTGAACTGCAGAAGAGGGGCCAAACTTCCTAAATTGCCATGGTGATGAGCAGTAGAAAGCTGGGGGGGTGGGGGGTTCCGGGAGGTCCTGTCCTCTGGGTTTCCGAGGGAAGCGGGCCATGTTTTGATAAGCCTTGTTTTTCCTGGTTAGGGTGTGTGTGTGTGTGTGTGTGTGTGTGTGTGTGTGTGTGTGTGTGTGTGTGTGTGTGTGTGTGTGTGTGTGTGTGTGTGTGTGTGTGGGGGGGGTCGGGGGGCCTGCACCTCACATCCCTTTCCTTTCTGAAAGTACGTCTTTTTGTTATTCCCCGGTGGTCACAAATATGTGAAGTTCTATTGTTCACTGGGCTGGTGGGCGGTCAGGCTTATGGCACTTTTGGTTCGTGTCACTTTTATGCTTTAACGTTTTGGGGAATTTCAGTCCAATATACAAAAATGTAACATGTACGTTTTGATAGTTTGTTCAGCGACCACTAAGGAAAAGTCCAGGAGTGCATTGAAGTGCTTTGGGGGATATACTCATCAGCAGTCTACTGCTGAACATATTGTGGCAACACAATTACCCTTAGCTCTCGTTAAATCAATTAGCATCCACTCTAACTAATCTTGTTTATTCTAGCAGTTTACTCTCCAACGACTTTTTCTCTAACATCTCAAAAGACCTCCTTCTTCAACAGCCCATAATTAGTCCTGTTAAGCCCAAGGTATTCAATTTAGCTGTCAGCAGTTTGAGACTTGTAATTACAAATAATCTGTCAGAGCAAACACAGCCCAGCTCCCTCAGTAATACCACAACAGATCAATGCGTGTCCCTTTTTCATTAAGACTTGTTGCACTAAGCTCTCAAAGCCCGGCGAGCGATAAAATGATTAAACTGCGCCGCTGACGTGATATATCGCCGATCGATACGCTGCGTGTGTTTGGTTAATTGTAAGCTCATAGGTGCGGTCGCTATGAGCACATTGCTCCAGCAGATTGGCTCTCGCTAAAGGGTACGATGCAGGAAGAACCAGGGTGCAAAACTAACATGTTGGAGGCCAAGCCTTTCATTGTGTGTGCTTTAACGTTGGGCATAACAAAGATGTATAAAGCACTGGGCTTTTATAGGAGCCGCCGTATAATGGAAGTGCCCAGCGACAGTGCCCTTGAAGAGGCCGTCACGGAGCGCTGGTATATGTCCCGGGCTCGCAGCCCAGTAAATGGAAGATCAATCTTACGGGGGGGGGGGGGGTGTCATAAAGAACGACTCTCCCACCCACAGCGGGGTTCTGAATTAGCGGGATAGCGATGTTGGCGCTGGTTGTTTACCTCCCTGTTTCTAATCAAACTTCAATGAACTGCTGGGAGCCTGTTTCATCAATTATGCCCTGACATTAAGCACCTCAAATGAAGGCTTCTTAATCCTCCACAAGGAAGTGCTGAGGATTTCCGTGCTGTTTTTTTGGTGAAATATTTAATGGTCCAGTGGTGGAATATGTGTCTGCCGCGTACACACTGCAATTTCTTAGAAGCAGCGAATTGCCTCCTTGGCTCATAAACTTGTGTAATAATCTCATGGGCTGCGTGAGACGACAGAAGGTTCAGCTGTTAGCCTGCGTGGATCATACATGTTTGTGAAGCGGGTCTCGGTCATATTCGTGAATCAACACTTTAAAGAGCGGGTTAATATCTGTGTGGGGCCAGGCTGATTGATCCCCTTATTACAGTGTCTCGGAAACACTGATTACATTAGCTGTTAGATACCAAAAGCTATTTGCTGGGGTTGTTGTGATGCCAAACTTACGATTGGATTTGGCTGTTGTCATGACGATTAATATTTCGTAACGACTGGAACTGAACGGTAATTGCAGTAAATGGGTTCATTGCAGGCCAGCTCCTTAGTTTAATTTTGATGATGCATGAAACAGGAAAAAAATAAGTTTTCCATGAATGGGTTATTTCCAACAGGAGGTAAATCGTACTTATAATCAGTCTGATCATCATCAATTGTTGTGGAAATACTACTATACATTAATATTAAATATCTTTGAGTCCTGGAAGTATGCTGAAAGGCTTCGCAAAAACAGACACGCAACCAGACACAACACCAGACACACAACCAGATACACGGAAACACACGCACACACACGCACACACACACACACACACACACACACACACACACACACACACACACACACACACACACACACACACACACACACACACACACACACACACACACACACACACACCCCTCTTTTAATAGCTGATGATTATCTGCACCCCCGCCCCCCCTCTCTCTGTCTCTCTCTGTCTCTCTCTCTCTCTCTCTCTCTCTCTCTCTCTCTCTCTCTCTCTCTCTCTCTCTCTCTCTCTCTCTCTCTCTCTCTCTCTCTCTCTCTCTCTCTCTGTGTTACAGGAACACTTTCTGGAGGTCATCCAGAACCAGGAGTTCCTGTTGCTCCCCACAGCGGAGATCGTCAAGCTGCTGTCCAGCGATGACATAAACGTCCCAGATGAAGAGACCATCTTCCAGGCCCTGATGATGTGGGTGCGCTACGATGTCCAGAGTCGACAGCAGGACCTGGGGCTGCTGCTGGCCTTCATCCGTCTGCCTCTGCTGCCCCCTCAGGTGAGCGGTGCAGGCAGTTGGCGTATTGTGTGGGGGTAGCACCGCTGCGTTGGCTCAGCAGCGAGTCACCAGCGAGTCAAACCCTGCTCGTCCTTCTCAGGAATCCATGGGTTGAAAGCTTTGCTTGGGTTCCTAAACTAAGCTAAACCATTCTTTCTGTTAATTAAATTAATTAATTACGTATTTCTACGTTATTATTTGTTATTTATTATTTTCTCCTCCTTCCATTCTTTTATGTTCTTTCTTAGTTTTGTGGACACAAATGTAATTCAAATCGAATTGCATAATTTGGAAATGCTGATGAGGAAACATAGCTATCAATATGCTTCTTTAGATGATTATTCGATAAATACATGTATATCAGGACTCAAAGATGCAGAGTTAAGCTGTGGAAAACGACTGAATCTCATGAAACAATAACAAGAAAATGCTATGAAGAGGTTAAATGACCAGCAGTCCATGAGGGTTCTTTATATTCAGTTCATGATGTAGATAATATAACAAATGTCATCCATTCGGTTTTGGCCAACAAAATTGACAAACGTTACGTTTAAATGTTTCTTTGGCCAGCTGATGGGGGACGCTGTACCAGAGTATGGTCATATAGGTTGACGGGTTATATTGACAAATGACCTATTCTGCTGTTTATGTTGGAGATCAAGTTGGTATCCAAGTCAACACTCTATATGCATAAATGTAATAAGGTTAAACGCTATAAGAAAACATTGAGCTAAACTGGGAATTAGTATGATGAGGGACAGACGTGCATCACTCAGGCCACCACTTTATCACTCACTGGGTTGTTTTGCAAAACAGTATTTTTTCCTACTTTGCAAACCTGTGGGAAATGTCTGTTTTTAATGTGTGGCACTTTCAATGCCTGTGTTGGTGGAAGGCTTAGATTGAATAGGTATTAACACCGTTTATGCAAAATGTCAACACAAAAGGTAATTTACCAATACAGTGTCAACTATTTTAAGGTGTACTTATTTTAAAGTATAATAGGATATCAGTGCGATAAAAAAACATAGGGGGAATGTCAATTGATGCTACAGGATGGAATAGGCTTGTGTTAAAGTGACAAAGCGCAAGTCACTTTAGCCCCTTGCAGGGCTTATTGGAGACAGCAGAGGCTATGCTTTGATATTATCGGTCTCAGAGCTGAGCTTGCCGGTGTGGACATCATCACAACCATTGATCAATTTGGATGTAAAATAACTCCTAAACCCATACTTTGTTTTATAGGTCAATAATATGACGTTGCAATAAGTTAGAATAAGAATAGTTCATTTCATGGTGTCTTTAAATTGTTATTGGTATTTACCTTGAATAAAAAATGCATAGCGCTAAGAATAAGAGTCAAGAATAAATTATGCAAATACAATTAGAAATAGGAAACAACATAAAGTATAGAGTACTTTTCTGCAGATCTCATGTTACTCAAAACAAATGTGTCCATATGTCACCATAGTGAAAGCAGGGTCTCTAGCTTGGTTGTGTTCTGAGCTCCTATGCAGCGGTGAATGAGAGAGCAGCACCTTGCCCTGGGGTTCAGAACCTCTTAATGCCTCTCCCCCACAACATGCTCCTCCTAGATGGAACTGCTGTGACACCAAAGCGCTGTAGCTTCTGCCACAGTTGGTATGAACATTAATATCTCTCAGCTGAATGATCTGGTAGTCATATTTACATTTGTTTTAAGCCCTGCAAGTACAACTGTAATCTCCCGCGGTATATGTTAAGGAAGAGTATATGAATGAAAAATACCCCCGAATGTTTTTGGATAAATCAGTGATATTGAAATAGGCAGCAACGATCAAGAGCTTGAAACAATGGTCATTAGACATCGTTTTCTATGTTTTAATCCCTATCGAAATATTATACGTGCTTATTTGTTGCCCATGCTTTAAGCATTGTGCAATTAGTTACAGAAGATCATCAATATATGGCAAATAGGCCTCTTCAAATTATATTCATGCACATACTTAAAATATGTTTAATTGCTAAATGTACCGTAGTTTGAACCCAATTTTTCGTTGACAGTTAAATTGGAAAACAATGTTTATGAATCATTTTGAAGAATCATATTTCTTCAATGAAGAAATTTCCACTATGAAAAACAAAAATACCATTACGATGTGTTATCCAATGTGCTTATCCTCATTAAACTCACCGGCCGTATGCTCTCCAGCTCCTGGCAGATCTGGAGAACAACAAGATGTTCTCAGATGACCTGGAGTGCCAGAAGCTGTTGATGGAGGCCATGAAGTACCACCTGCTGCCTGAGCGGCGGCCGATGTTCCAGAGCCCACGCACCAAGCCCAGGAAGTCCACCGTGGGGGCGCTCTACGCCGTGGGGGGCATGGACGCCTCCAAAGGTAACGATGAGCCAGCGCCTCGTTAACCTGAGGGTATTATTCCAGTACAGACAGAGAAAAAGGGCTGTGGCCGCTGTACGAAGCTAACAAGTTGAACTGATACACTTGTTCTGTTTACTGCAGCAATTGATTTGATTGACATTCTTTTAATTTAGTAAGTTTATGTGCAGGGGTATATTCGATCTTTGTCCCTATCTTCTGCCTTTACTTTACATTTCACTTTCAATGATTGTTTAACTTTATAGTCTGTTAATGTCTGTCTTTAAATGTTTAAATGTCTTCCCGCCTGTAGAGCGCTTTGAAGGGCCTTTGTTTTTGATAGCTGCTGAAAGACCCTTGCGTTGCTTCATGAGCCTCCCATCATCCCCACTATTGAAACTAACAGAACAATGACCCTGGTACTGATCCCCCGCCCCAGGCTCCACCACCATAGAGAAGTACGACCTGCGCACCAACACGTGGATCCAGGTGGGCACCATGAATGGCCGGCGGCTACAGTTCGGCGTGGCGGTGATCGACAACAAGCTGTACGTGGTAGGGGGGCGGGACGGCTTGAAGACCTCCAACATGGCCGAGTGCTACAACCCCGTCAGCAAGGTGTGGTCCGCCATGCCCCCCATGTCCACGCACCGCCACGGCCTGGGTGAGCACGCCCCCTCACTCTCATTATGTTAACCCTATCCCTAACCCTATTTCACAAACTGCTTTTACCTTTGGCAGCGCTACAGACTCACTGCAGTTGATAAGCCAGTTGTACAAAGTGAACTCCTTATTTATGAGGCATATACATTAAAAGACATTAGTAAGCTATTCATACTATGTTATGAATTATTCATAAGCTAATTAGATAGTAGTTAGTAAGATTTAGCTTCAGTTGATGATTTCAAAACTATTTTAAATGTTTTATTCATGCTTTATAAACACTTAATAATGCTGCATCTAAACATTTCACTTTAAGTCGATTTGGGCAATGCGTCTCTAGAATCCTATTGCCTCATGTTGCCCAGTGTCCCTCTCATGTTTTAGTGATTATTAGACGCATTGTGATAGCTTGTTTATTACATTTTAATGATGAACTGAAACTTTCAACGCATTTTCATTGCGCTTCATTAAAATGTTGCATTACGACAATCTGCCAATTATTGTTAGCCTACCTCCTGCTGTGCAGACAACACAGGGCTCATCTTTAGTCATGATATTCATTGGCATCAAATTAATGTTGGATAATTATAATATCCAACATTAATTAAAATGCTAACTGATGTTGTAGATATGTTAATTCATCCGTAAAGATCAGGGCGTTAGCACATAAAACATGATCGTTTTACTAATTATTAGGGGTCCGAGCAGCGAAGCTGCTTGATCCCCCATTGTTTCTGTAACGTTTTTTTCTTTTCCCTCAAATTCTGTAAAATTCATACTGCAGCCGTAAGTCGACAATTCTTGAAATTTTCAGGTAAGGTTATCAATAACCCCCAAATTTGTGGTACTGCACCCAAAGGTGGCGCTATTGTACAGAAATCATGAATTAGGCTTATTTCTCCTCACCAGATTGACCTGGACTCAAAATCCTTTCATAATATTAATCTCTAGAATCAGATGCATCTATAAAACATGATAAAAAGATTCACAGGCTACAAAAATAATCAAAAATTCATAATAATTTCCACATAAAACCTTTAGACAAAGCCTCACAAAATTCATCAAACAGAATTTGTTTTATTTTGTTCCTTTGAGAAATATTGGCCAATAAAAATTGTCTTATGTGACCATTTTGTTATTTCATAAAAAAACATGACTATTATTAGGTGGATACCACTACCCCCCACTACCCATAAACCCAAATTGTGGCACTGCACCCAAAGGTGGCGCTATTTAAAAAAAAATTCTCCTTACCAGATTGACCTGGACTCAAAATTCTTTCATCATATTGATCTCTAAAATCAGATGCATCTTTTTCACCCCTGTCTTCTGCTCTAAAAATGTTTACATTTCCCACAATTTCATAGAAAAGCCAAACGTCCACAGTCTCAACCCATTTTGCCTAAATTACCATTTTGTTATTGTATAGTATCTACCATACGGCTATCATTAGGTGGATACCATTAACAGTGCACATTTTCAAATCTACACTCTTTTAAGAAGGCCCTTAATTCTCTTGTGAAATGTGTGCTTGGAGTTTTCTTGATGTTGTGTGCTTATCAATAGACATTTTCACGATGTGAATGAGGCTTCATGCAGTTCAGGAATGTCAGCAGCTCAATGGGATAATGCGTTGTACTGGTGATCCTTAGGTTGTGTTTGAATACAAATTAGTGCATTATGAACAACCTGAACATGACATTCTGTCATTGCCACTCATTTAAGAAAGACAACATTGAACAGCACCTGAAATTCATCAGGCAATTATCATTCCGGCTCATTAGTTTCCAAGAATCTGACTGCCAAGACACAGTATGGCATTAAGGGCAACTTATTCGTTTACCATTTTTCCCTCATTATGAACTCTGTCATACTAATATTTCTTCCGTTAGTGTTCTTGACAAAAAATGTTTAATTTCCCCAGAATTTCAAAGATTTGTCAGGTATTGGCTTTTAAGAAAGCCCTTAATTCATTTGAGAAATGTTTGCTTCGAGTTTTCGGATGTTGTGTGCTCATCAATAGACATTTTCACCATGTGAATGAGGCTACATTTCAGGTTTGTCAGTGGCTCAATGGGATGATGCTTTGTACTGGTGATCCTTGGTTTGAGAGTCCGAATCCCGATTAGACAATGTTGAACATGACATTTGGCCATTGCTCTGCATCCCAGTCACCTGAAAGCCGAGACAGAGTATGGCATTAAGGGGAACATCAACATCTTTCCTTCATAATTATATGTCATATTTATATATCTTCAATTAGTGTGTTCTTGACTTTTCATTTTGCTCGGACCCCGTTAATCACCGCTTGCGGTTATATTTATAGTTGTTATTCACAACTCATTAGTATAATGGACCAATATTTCCACTTCTAATTATCTGCTTTGGAATCCATCACTTGCAAAAATACAATTAATCAAATATCAACTGATGCAAGCATGATGAAACAGGATCAAACGTGATCTTAGAAGCAGGCTATGAGATTATGATGCATGTCTATTTATGTCAGACACATGATGATAAAGACCTGGATGATATGAAAACAGCCCACAAGGTTTCAAACTCACAGTTAGAGAGATGAAGGTTGCACTGTTGGCTTGCTGTGGAAAGAAATATCCTTTTGAAAAATACCTTTTGATACATTTTATTCTTTTTATTTTTTTTACCGTTTGCTCATATCAAAAGCTAGGTGGGAGCTCTGGCCTCACACCACCTGCACCCCACCACCACCCCCTCCGCTCTTCTACGGCTGATACTTCCCCTATCTGGAGCCTTTTGATTTACAGTTGAAACGTGACAGAGCGGGGAGATCTTGTCAACGTTAGGTAGAGCGCGTCAGCTCGCTCACCCGTCAAGATTACATCGTATGGATTAACCGCCGTTGTCTTTGATCCGTCTGACTCAGATATCGAGCCCACCCCAGCCTCGCTTCTCTGCTCCTCTCGCAGTGGCGATGGTGTTGCTGATGGTTTTGTGGCATTTGGAGAAGGAATAGGGTTGAACTTGTTGCTTGCTCTAATACCTACCTTCTTCTTTTTAGTGAGTCTAATTAGAGTGACCTTAATTATAAGGGACAACAATTTTTTCTCATTTGAGAGAACTGTTCTGTGAGCGGGTGTATAGATATTGTTCCAAACAAAGCCTCCATTTGGGTTGTGCTGGTTGAAAACCACTTTCCATTGTGACAGGGAAAACAACATATTTTTACATTCTTCCTGTTTGGCCGGTGGCGTTGGAAAGCGCTGGCGCCGTGACTCACTCAGGAAGCGAGAGCAGCTCAGGAACTGCCACCTCCGGCGGAGTTCTCTCCAGGAACCCTTTCTGAAGAAAGACGTTACATTTTGTTGAAATTGTATTTCGATTATTAGCATTAATATTATGGTGCATGGAATCAAATTGTGTTTGCGTTCAATGATTTTAATTTTCAACATCTTTGAGAGGATTTTATAATAGCACAATAACTGTTTGTTCTGGAGGCCGTGTTTGCTGTGGCGATGATTTTCAAGGATTGAATGATTTGAATTGCTAACATCTTTCATAGGTTTTGCAATAGCATTATTAGGTCTGGAGACAATGTTTGCTGTAGCGCAGTGCTTTTACTATTGTTATGTGGCTAGACTTGCATTGTTCATCATCTGAATATTATCCACCATTTGCATAGTGACATGGCAACACTGGGGCCGAAGCACTTTCATTATCCTGAAATAATGAATAAGTGCTTCACTTGGGGGTACACATATTACTCACTTTGACCTCTGCATCCACCGCAAATAACCTATTTTGTAAATAATTGAACAGATTGAAATTGAAATACTAATTTGTGGCTGCACATATGGTGCACTAACCACACATAGCAAACAGTCCAGGGTTGATTCTGACCTGCGAGCCCATGCTACAACCTACCTCCCTCTCCCTCTTCCCTGTACTCTCTCTCCTCTTTCCAGAACAGGTAGAAAAGCATTGAAAACACTAAGGGAGGTTTTCCTACCTAGAGTCCTAGAGGCTCACTCCTTTTCTGTGATGGTGTGTGTCCTGCAGGCATCGCAGTGCTGGAGGGGCCCATGTATGCGGTGGGGGGCCACGATGGCTGGAGCTACCTGAACACGGTGGAGCGCTGGGACCCCCAGGCCCGACAGTGGAACTACGTGGCCAGCATGTCCACACCCCGCAGCACCGTTGGGGTCACAGCGCTCAACGGGAAGTGAGTCTCTCTCTTCTGTCTTCTCTCTCTTGACGGTGTCAACAATTCCTCTTTGTCTTTCCAGCCTTTCTCTTCTCTCCTCCCTCGCCCTTCGGAGGCTCTCCCTACAGCTAGCTACAGCTAGCAAGATCTTTATAGTAATGCACTGGAGGTCAGAGTAGAGACGGAGATTTTTCAAGCTTAAAGTACGGGACATCATACGTAAGAATGGGCTACTTTTGGCTTTTTTATAAAAGGGATAATTAGTAATATGAAGAGCCGTTTGGGAGCCAAAAGAGCCGACTCTTGTTGGTGAGCTGATCCAAATGATCCGGCTCACTAAAAAAAGGCCGAAATTCCCATCTGGTCGCACATTGACAGTAGCGTCGTCTTGTTGTTTAACTTCTTGTTGAGTCAAACTTTTTGTTTTGACTCACGGAAAGGGCTCGGTAAGTGTGGACTCAAACCCTCACGCTCTTTGGAATTCGTCATTGGGACAGCCCTAAAGCCTTTATAATTTTGCGCGAATGCCCATCAAAGTCTGTGAGTCCGTGAGTCCGGACATTGGGATTGGGCCAGAGAGAGAGAGAGTCTTGACGACGCAAATCTATGGTTCAGTGTTAGGAGATACTACTTAAGTCCCTGGAGTTATTTTGGCAACTGGGTCAAAAATAGACAAGAAAGATGTTTATTCCCCCCCCCCCTCCCACCCACGTCCCCCACCGCCTTCCTGCGGGCAAGCCTGCAGACAGAGACAGACAGACAGATGGTCGGGAGGGGAGGGGGAGGAAAGAGGACGCTGTCAAGGAAAACTGCAAAACATAAATGATACTAATAGTTGTTAGCAGTAAGGCAGGATCCTCTTACTGGAAACCATGACACTTGATTGATGATTGATGAATACTTAGAATTCCATAATGAAGCCATGTGCTTCATACACCTTGTGTACGTACAGTATGAAGACGAGGCCGTCTGTGTTCAGGCTGTAACCCGGGGGGGGGGGTTTCCAGGCTGTTCGCTGTGGGCGGTCGTGACGGCAGCTCCTGCCTGCGCTCCATGGAGTGCTTCGACCCGCACACCAACAAGTGGAGCATGTGCGCACCCATGGCCAAGAGGAGGGGCGGGGTGGGCGTGGCCACCTACAACAGCTTCCTGTACGCCGTGGGAGGACACGACGCCCCCGCCTCCACCCACTGCTCCCGTCTGTCTGACTGCGTAGAGAGGTCAGTACCCCGTCTGTCTGAGTGTCTGGAGAGGTCAGTACTGCTCCCGTCTGTCCGACTGCGTAGAGAGGTCAGTAGCCCGTCCGTCTGACTGTGTGGGGAGGTCAGTACAGCTCCCGTCTGTCCGACTGCGTGGAGTTGTCAGTACCCCGTCTGTCTGACTGCGTGAGGAGGTCATACTGCTCCCGTCTGTCTGACTGCTCCTGTCTGTCCGACTGTGTGGAGAGGTCAGTACTGCTCCCGTCTGTCTGAGTCTGATGACAATGAAAACCACGATGCATCATGGGATATAGCTGCATTAATGGAATTACGTAGTGCACTACATAGGGAACCAGATTCGTACAAAATACTTCCGTACTCAATACGCAATTGTGCCGCATAAATTATTGCGCTATATGAGTGAGGTAAGTGAACCAATGTATACACACAGGATAAATAGGGCTTAGAAAACTGACGCCTTTCGTTTTTGAATTTATGTAAGGCCTTTCTGCTCCTTTTGGCTGTTGGTATGTGTTATTCAGACTGGTATTCAAGAAGGAAACCAAAGCAAAAACTGAAACAAAGAACAGCTAAACAATAATCTTATCTTTTTCATCGGTCTGTAATTGTTAAGTCAAATGTGATGAGGTCACGTTATCGTAGACGGTTGCATGGGGGGTTTTTCTTTTAACAGTATCTGGCCCCATCTGGTGGTCGAAGTAACGTCCTGCATTTGACAATCTGTGGCTAACTGCCTCGAATACCATTCCCTTTTAGAGTCGATTTTATGATCTGTTTCACAGATGTCATCATATACATATATTATATTTATATATATTTATATATATATATATACATACACATTTACATACATATCATTTGACCCTAACCTTGACATGCGTAGGATGAAATTGATACATATTTAATTCTGAATAAATGTTTTCTAAATGCAATTTTTTTTTATGTGTTCCAGATTTAGCACCCACTCAGAACCAGTGTACAATGTTTTCCAAACATAGTATCAGAGGTCATCCAAAAGCAGTGGTTAATAATTGAACCCAAGTTCAAAGCAGATCCAAATATATCTGCGTTAAAGACCTTGTACCCCCAACAAGGTTTAAAGTCTGCTTATAAACAACGTTATTATCTCACAAGGTCAACAGTGTACCACAGGGCTGCTACTAACCATTGTTTCTAGATTGTGTTAGGGGATTAGGCTAACGTTTACTGTTTCTAATTAATTAATTACCGTAGTAATTTAGCCGATAAAATATCAAAAATAGCAACAAACTCCCGCGACCAGACTGCATAGTGAGGTCTGAAATGTGCTTACTCCATCTGACAAGCAGCCAGATATAACTGAAGTATGATCGATGAACCAAACTTCTGAAGAATTAAGCTGAAGATTTGTTTGGTGTTTATGCATGACAAGTGACTTAAGTGATGAATAGATTATCAATAATGAGATACAAGACATTTTCTGTCCATCGACTGGTCGATTCATCGACTGTTGGTCGTGGCTCTGGAGCCTCCATGTGTTGACTTCTTGATTCCCCTCCAGGTACGACCCAAAGACGGACGTGTGGACCACGGTGGCGTCACTCAGCGTGCCCCGTGATGCGGTGGGCGTGGGGTTGCTGGGGGACCGGCTGTACGCGGTGGGGGGTTACGACGGGCAGTCCTACCTCGGCACCGTGGAGTCCTACGACGCACAGAACAATGAGTGGGCTGAGGTTTGTCGGCCAATCACCATGTACACGATGGTCTGACGGCCAATCACCATGCTCATGATGGTCTGGCGACCAATCATCATGTCCATGATGGTCTGACGGCCAATCACCATGCTTTTGATGGTCTGATGGCCAATCACCATGCTCATGATGGACGCTATTCTTAGTTCAACATGTATAATCACTTGTACTATCACTGCTGCATGTAGCTTATACTCAGGTGACTTATGCAATAAGTCTATATATATATATACATTATGATTTTATGACTTTCAATATTTGTATTTATTCACAATAGGCTACGATAGACCTAATGAATCTCTAAATGCCACCCCATGCGTGTCACAAACACGCATGACCCAGACAACAACTATGCCCACAGCTCTGCAGGTATAAAATACAGAATAGGGTTATGATAAGTCACAAGCACTGCTCCACTTCCTTCTTCCCGAATGGCATTCAAAGTGAATATGTTGTAACTCGGCCTATAACCAACCTACCCAGCAATTCTTGTGCAAATTGAGCTCAACTTTTTGAACTATCCTGCTGACAGACACACAGACAGACAGACAGGAAGATAACCATACCTCTGAGGTTGAGGTCATCACAATAATATGGATTTCCTGTTTCAATCACAGCTACATATTTACATTGGAAGGTGGTGTTCGCATACATTTATTAGACCACATGGTTTAGAAAGTAACATTTCAAAACTTGTCCTCATTGACTTTATTGTCCCCATCGACAACACAGAGTACAGCTCCAAACAATGGACCCTTTGCTGGGCCTCCTCCTCCTTTCACTGCCTGTGTTCTCATGTGCAGATGAAAGCCTCTAATCACGGCCCTTGTTGTTTACAGCCGGAACACTGTATTGCTATTGTTGTCTGTTGTTTTGTATCGTGTGTGTGCGTAATTAAGTGCGTGCGCATGTTTGTGTTTGTGTTGGGCGAGTTGTGTGGATCCCCTGGAGAACTCCTCCTGCTGGTGATGGTGCAGGTGGTTAACCTCTCTCTCTCTCTCTCTCTCTCTCTCTCTCTCTCTCTCTCTCTCTCTCTCTCTCTCTCTCTCTCTCTCTCTCTCTCTCTCTCTCTCTCTCTCTCTCTCTCTCTTCCCCCCCCCCCCCTCTGCAGGAGGTACCCCTCAACATTGGCCGGGCGGGTGCCTGTGTGGTGGTGGTGAAGCTGCCATGAGCGCACTCTCTCGCTCTCGCTTTCTCTCGCTCTGTGCTGCTCTCCATCACCCGGGAAACCAAACACAGAGGGGAAAGAAAGAAAGAAAGAACGTGGACAAATGAGAAACCCACCCTGACTTTAGGTCCTCTTGAGAACCACATGTTTTCCACAGACTTTTTTTGGGAAGGGGGATGAGGATGATGAGGACACATGGCGGCTCATACCAGCCCTTGTTTCTATCGTTGCCCACAGAGACTTTGTTTTTTTCTCTCCCCTCGAGAAGATGGAATGCACTGCACATTCTTGACATTTTCAACCGATCAAGAATTTTTTAAACGCTTTGGCTTTGCTTTAGGGAACTTGTGCCAAGCTTTTGTTGTGGTGTCCATTTGTTGTTGGTTGATTTCATGTCGAGTATGCATTCCAACAATGATACAGATTACAGTTGTTTTTTTTGGTGTATGCAAAAAAAACAGGAGAGGTTACCTACAACCCAACAGTAGCATAATGTCCCTGCTCTGCCACCAGCAATATTTTAGGGTTAAAAAACAAACAAGATCATTGTTGCTTTTAATAAAAAAACAAAACAAAACGAAAGTATAAACTACCGCACAGATTGTGTTTAACAGTTTATTTCCTTAGTGGTTTTCTTCTAAATAAGGATTTCTCTGTTAAGGACAATGTTTATGAAGGGTCCACTGTGAATAAAGAGGGCCATATGAGTTTAGCAAATTCAACCTTGGTATTGCTGAGATAGTTTCCAGGAGAGGAGGAGGGCTTTTGCGATGTTCAACTCTGCTGAATAATGGGCTATTGGATTCATTGTTTTTTTTGCCTTAATGTTGTTTTTATTGATCCTGTAGTGGAGAAACACCAAAGTCAATTGCTTGTCATTGAGGTCTTCTTTCACATTAAATGAGACGTTTACAAAATTGTAAAAAAATATTCTAGCACTATATCATATTGATATTTTACATAACAGTGTACAGGCATCTGACGACTTGCTAAAACTGCATCTCTGTTCGCTAGACGTATGCCTAAAAAACCAGCGCAGTCAGTGACTCAACCTTGTTCTTAAGCTTTGGGCATGCTAGCCAATCGAATGTTTTCATTTGAACTGTGCAATGTTAAAGCTTTGTGTTTAAAAATACAGACAATTATATGCCCTGTTGCTTTTCAAAGCATCCAATGGCTTCTGGGTACTGCAGGAACCTCTCTTTGATTCCTCCTCAGCTACCTATACAGGAGGCGCCAAAGCAAACATGTATTTTAAAAACATTTTAAAGGTGATTTTACACTTCAATGCAGAACAATAAGACAGCTTTTTCCAATTTGGTTTAGTAGAGTTCATGACACTGGTTGGAATGTCTTTTTTTAATTTGTTAATAGTTTTTTGCAGTCCTTTAAGATGAATATAATAAAACCAATCGTAAAGAAACTCTTTGTAACAAGAATTCTAACATGACTCTGAGGCCAAATATTGCTTTTAATGTTTTTATCATCATTTTGTACAGCATGCAGAACTACCAAATAAATAACTTCATTGTATACCTTATATTACTTAGTGTGTCTCTAATCACAACCACACACACACACACACACACACACACACACACACACACACACACACACACACACACACACACACACACACACACACACACACACACACACACACATACGCAAACACACTCTGCTGGGACAGCTTAGGTCCGCCTTCACAGCTGCTGTTTCAATCCTCCAATGAGGGTGGTGTGTCTGGAACATCCCTCCTCGGCCAAACTGCCAGGGGTGACCCTATACCAGGGCCCTACCCTAGTTCCAGACAGCTGCTCTCTCAGTGCCTCCAGACAGGTCTCTCCGTCGCTGCAAGGTGGATCAAAGGAGACTCAGTAACACATGCAGTAACACATTCACGCACGCATGCAATGAGGCAAGAAACCCCCCCCCACACACACACACACACAAACACAAAAAGTCACAGAGGGCCGGCAGAAAACAAACCCGCAGTAAGATCACTGTGTATGTGGGCATAACAAGGGGCTTTCCTCACAGAGACTGCTACAGGGACATTGCATTCAGCAGGCACACTGGGTTGATGCTGTGCTAGTGCATTGCAACAAAGAAAAGCAAGTTTGTTCTGCAAAGTTGTATCACTTGTTCTGATGACCAGATTATATAGAGTCCAAGCAATAGCTGCATTCATCAATTGCATTGTTAACCAGAAGACCAATTAGCAGGGAATCTCTGCTTTTTGAGCAGATTCCCCATTGTATCTCATCTGTACGAGGGGGAGACCGGCCTAGCAGGCATAGATCTAAGTGACCAGCAAATAATGGGCTGTGTTTCGGTTTTTTGATGCAATTTAGATAGAGATGCAGTTTGAATAGAATACAATAAAAGATGACCCAAGGCCAGGCTACTGAGGCATGCAAGTTTTTACTCATGTAAACAAGAGCCCTGCAGTGAACGATCTCCCTTCCAGACAATCTTTAACAAGCCTACACCGACCAACAGAGAAATGTCTGAACAAGAAAATAAAGAATGCTGTTTCTGTAAGCGAATGGTGACTTTGAATGTATATTAACCCACACAATTGTACTCCTATAAATTAAGGTTAGAATGCAGGTTGGTTTATTAGTGTTTGTTATTAAGGCTTAAGTGTTTCCTCACGCGTTACATTTAAATGAACTCTGGGAAATTAATTAGGCTAGTCATTATTAATAGTTAAAATGCTTCTCTCCGTGACCCTTCTCCAGGCCTCTGCGTTTTATCACTTATAATAAAACTTTCATAATCGAAATGAACTAGAACCAGTATTAACCGCCTCTATAAAAACGATTCTTTGTTTAAATAAAAAACCTTTTCCAAACTTCACTTCTAGTCATTTTCAAACCTTGGACAACATAGGAATTCCGTTGTGGTTAATTTATTGCAATTTTGATTTATTTTTCTATTTCGACACAGAAATATTACCTAAATAAGACATGATAAACGTTGCATTGGAGTTTAGCTGAATTCACCCACGCAAGCATGTAAAGTCAAAGATATCAGACTGCGTTGCCCATGTTCACTGAAATACAGCCATCTACATGTTTGTATTAATCTTACCAAGAGAGGGCGCTGTTTAACCGCAGGACACACAGAAGAAGCGACTGCTGCAGACGGGGAGATTCAAAGAACCCTACTACCAATAATGTTCATAATAAATGTCATCCTGCATTAGGAATGCCAAGGACAAAAACTTGAGCTAATAACCCTGCATAATTATTGAGACGCAATGATGAAACGTTAAGAAATTAGATGTTAATTTTTTTGTTTCTTTCAAGGTGGCGTCTTGCTGAGCTGTGAGGAAACGCTGCATAGACTGCATTGCGAGCTTAACTCTATCTCGTGTTGATGGGGCTCTTTCCCTTCACTAAGAGTCCGGTTTTCAAAAAAAAAAGCATGCATTTCTATTTTTAAACATTACTCCTTCATTAGTCCTTCTTAGATGTGAGGCAGCAGCTGGTCCGAACAGTGTTGTTCATTGTTCTAACAGTGAAACACTGGGACGAGATGATGAGAGGAGAACGCAACACCAGGCCCGGTATTACAAACAGAATGGCATATTGGATGATGTTGCTCGTGAAACTGGAAAGCAAAGGGAAGGAAATATGCCACGCTTAGACCTGCCTGTAACGTGTTCTTTACTGTGCTGTTAAACCAATAGTAGCACAGAGGCCTACTCATATCTTAGATGTATTTCAATGTTTCTTGTCACTGTTCATCTAATTCTAGAAATAAACTTTATAATTCAACAAGCTTGGTTTCTAGATGCCCAAAGATTGGACATCGAATATGCCTGTAACTATATTTGTCGATTAGTTGAAAAAAAATAGAATACATAATAAAAATATAGCAACCCAGGGAAAACAATTACCATCAGCAAACAAATGAACTATGATAAAGTAACTAACCAAATATATGAAAAAAAATTAAGGTATACCGACGGTATTTCGCAATGCAGCACATATTGTCTATCTACTTCAAGATTCATTATTTTATCTATGATCAATAACTGTCTTACTTCATCAGAGATTTCAATACCAGAAACAAACCTCAGCTCCAGTGCGGTTGAACGCGAGAGCTGCGTTCAGACTGGAGCCGTAAGCGAGACAACAGTTAAACTAAGCCTCCACGATCCAACACAAATCCAAAGAAAAGACGCGTGCTTCTGTGCCTTGCTCTGATCAAAGGCAAGTCGACGAGTGTGTAGAACGCATCTCTCTCCGTCTCTCTGCCTCAATCTCTCCCCACCCCCCCACTTATCCAACCCCCCCTCCGTTTCCCTCTGCCTCTAATGTTAGTTGAATACATTGTCATCTCATTATCTTTGAAGACCGAGGAGAGGGGGGGAGGGAGGGAGTGTATTGGGGAGGAGGAGGGAGGGAGTTGGGGTGGGGGAGGGGGGGGGGTACCTCCCTTTGTGAGTGGGCCCTGTCTCCACTCTCCAGCCATCTTCAGACCACTTGGGGTGCTGTGGAGTCCCGTCTCAGTCCATCGCGTAAGGGATATCAGACATGTCCATCTGCCATCCTCCTGTCCACCATGCAGCCAGCAGTCCGGGGTACGCACTCACCAACATGCCAGCCACCAGCTAGGTGTACGCCCTCACCAACATGGCAGCCAGGAGCCCGGGGTATGCCCTCACCAACATGGCAGCCAGCACCCCGGGGTACGCTCTCCCCAACATGGCAGCCAGCGGCCCAGTGGACGCCCTCATCAACATGGCAGCCTGTGGCCCGGTGAACGCCCTCACCAACATGGCAGCCAGCGGCCCGGTACACGCCCTCACCAACATGGCAGCCAGCGGCCTGGTGTACACCCTTACTAACATGGCAGTTAGCAGCATAATGATGTGATCCAGATGCATCGGACACCAGCCTCCCGAGTTGTAAGTGGGGAAATCTACAAGTTTTCTTGGGGCATTTCATGGAGGCACGCCCCCTTTTGCCCAAGCCCCCTTGGATTTCTGAGAGTATAACGAGTTCAGTGATGACGCTCTCAACAAAAATGGCGGCGCCCATAAAGAGATGTATTTTCTTTGTATTTCTACAATGTTGGTCATTTTAATGTCGATTTTCAATGCTCTTACACACTTGATTAGATTGCTGCTATATTCCGGTAATGCCGAGTTCTTGAAGAAAGTAGTCCAATCCGGATTGTTTTGAACTCACTTTATTTGTTCAAGTATTTCGGTATGGTAACTATGAAGCAAAAGGAGGGGAATTGTATTGGACACCCGTGTGAGCGACAAACAGCAGGCCACTATATCTAACTCGCAAGTTTGGACTACTGGATGTTTCTGAACTCCAATCTCACTGTCGCGCTTGTTAGGGTCAAGTGGGCGTGGCCTATGTGAAGTGGGCGTGGCCGGTGTGACGTAATGGCTACGCCTTCCTCACCTGTCTAAAGGTGCTGCCATCTGTGGCTGGAGTAGTTGTTGCAGCTTATGTGTTCGATCCTGCTTCCTAGTGGCTATGTGAGGGTAATACAGCTTGTGTGTTCGATCTTGCTTCCTAGTCGCTATATGGGGGCAGCTTATGTGCTTAAAATACGTAACAGTACAAAGTTATGCATAGTCTTGATGTGCGTGCAATACAATGTAAAGTTGTGTTGTTTGTTTTTGAGCTGGTTTGCTAAAGAGGCTAATGTAGCTAACAATAATGCCCCTTTTCCACTGGCAGGCACGTTTCGGACCCAGCACGCCTCAGCCCAGTAGTGAGGGTGCGGTATAGCCCAGCTCAGTTACGGCTCGCGTTTACCGCCTACAGTACCCTTACGGTAGGGCAGGTTTAAGCCGTATGCCGATAGCGGCGGCAGCTACGTAAGCATCGTGATCTCATAGCAGCCCGACACAGTGTAGCCTGCTAATAAATCCAAGGAAACAGAAGAACATGCACAATGAACAAAGAGCAACAATGTAGGATGTCCAAGAAGGACGGCAATCTTTTGCGCAACATTTTCTTCAATAAATGAAGCTTTCGCCGTTGCCCAGAAATAACTTGCGGGTAATGTGTATGTGTGTGTGTGTGTGTTTGTGTGTGTGTGTTGGCAGTAGGTCCTAGGGGCGGGCTAGATGAGTGTTGGGAGTAGGTCCTAGCGGCGGCTGGGTGTGTGTGCTGGTGTTGTTTGGAGGAGTGCATTAAGTTTGCGGATTGACGGGGAGGGATGGAAGAAAACAGGGTTCATGGTGGTCGAGGTCTAGAAGAAGAGAAGAACAAATGCTCCCCCCGACCCTCCCCCCCCCCCCACACCCCGATCCATTCAGCTATCAGACACTGCCCGGCCTGATCAGCTGATGCAGGCCATTCTTTGCAGTGTTTTTTCCAGGAAGAACAGAAAACTAATTTGGCCCCCGAACAACAACTGACAAGAGCAGGAGCCGAGGCCCCTGTTCTCTACTGACAGCTGCAGAGAGGAACATTAAAACATTCACAATCAATCCCTCTCTCTCTCTCTCTGTCTTTCTGTCTCTGTCTCTGTCTCTCTCTCTCTCTCTCTCTCTCTCTCTCTCTCTATCTCTCTCTCTCTCTCTCTCTCTCTCTCTCTCTCTCCCCCTCTCTCTCTCTGTCTCTCTCTCTCTCTCGTCTCTCGCTCTCTCTCTCGGGGAGCAAAGCAGAAGTAAAGGGGGAAGAAGCCGTTGAATTATTGTATAAGAGCATTAAGGAGTGTGTTGTGTACGTCGACGTGTGGATGTTAGTCACTCGGGAACACAGAGGCATCAACTGTGGGCCTGTCACATAGTGAATATGGCAAGTGTTGTGCCATCAGCTATCCCCAAAACACTGCAATGAGCACTTGTGGGGATATAACTGGTAATCATTAAAATATCCTCTTTTTGGCATGTGCGTTGCATTCACCTGACGTATACATGTCAAACAGTTCTTTGAACGGTGTGAGGAAACAAAATATGCGAAGGCAACGAGATGTGTGCTGGATGTACTCGATGCATGTCGGATCCCGAGGATTCACAGGGTTTTTTCTACTGGCTCTGAATGCATGCATGGACGGGCTGTCAGGGTGAGGCTGCTGTGGACAGTGGCTCTGTGTGTTTTGTCAAGATGTGTGTCGAGCCCCCCCCTCCCCCGCCCCTTCTTCGTCTCTAAGCCGACTTCCTCTTCCTCCCCTCTTAGGCCAGTCATCCACTGTCTCGCATCTCGTTGCCAACACGCCCAAAAGATCCAACATCGTCTGACTTCTCGCAGGAAAAGGACGCAATTAGAGCGCTGTGTGTGTGTGTGCGAGTGTGAGAGACATCCCTTTTGCATAAACCAACGCGCTTTTCAATCTATCATTTTAATGGGCCTCAATTTTTTACCGTGGATCACAGAGTAACAACACCAGCTGATTCATGTGGGATTCAAACGGGACGCCAACGACCACCGATGACACTTTCTGCAGTGTGTTTGTTTTGCTTTCAACAGAAGTTTCGATCCTTTGAAAGGCGGCCTTCACTACGCAGCCACAGAAAATAAAACAGTTTATGGCGCGGGAAGAATTTTAGAAGTTTAACATGAAAAGACATGTGGAAATCAAATGAGCAAACCAGGCTGATGTATATACACTTTGAAGCGATACACAAAAACACAACAGCGTACAGCTCTTCAAACAAGGTTAGCAGAGAGAAAGGGATGTGTTCCAGCTCACACAACATGTTTCAGCTGAATATGTTTGTGTTGGTTGATCTCACTTCCCTCAGATCTGTAATTTAGGAAATCCTGTCGATTTTAATAAAAACACACACAAACACACACACAAACACACACACACACACACACAAACACACACAAACACACACACACACACACACTCACACACAAACACACACACACACACACACACACGCACGCACGCACGCACGCACACACACACACATACAAATATCCTTATCACTGGAAGATCCGGGTATGAACCGGCACCCTATAGAACTAAATCTCTTGCTTTGTAAAGACTTGGCCTGCCTTCCCTCTGCTGCCAGATCCTTTCTGCTTACACGCTATTGTTAGTGAAGATGAACAGCCCACGACAATTAAAGCTGTGGACCATTACTTGCGCAGAACAGGGGGTGGGGGGTGGCTCTGTCTTTTACAGCTTGAGGGAGAACACTGCAGTTATCTGCATCTGTTATCCCGTGGCATAATGGAGGGGCAGGGGGTGGATGTAGGGCGGCCTGCGATCGCCCTGCACGGCCGTCGCCCGCGTGCCCTTCGTGATATCAGCCCTGGTCTGGATAGGTTGGGTTCTTTTAGGTACAAATTGTCGAAGATAATAATTCAAGTCCAAGCACATGATTTTGATGCTGATGTACGGCCTAATCAGTGCGTGGGATATAGTTGTTTTTATTTACCTGGAAAAAAAAATGTGTGTGAGACTATTTATATATTACAATTATAATTATAACAATTAATAAAATAAAATAACTATCAAATGGCTATGCAGAATATGGAAAATCAAACAATGTATTTGACTGTGTATACAAAGATGTGATTGGGGGAGTGTGTGTGGATGATGCCGGTCTAAGCAGCCTCACCGGGCCCCAGTCTGATTGGACTCTGGGGCTGGTGAGGCTGCACACTTGCTGCACAGGTTAAACCAGACATCACTGCACACACTCCGGCAGATATCCTTCATGGCAGCATGGTATCATTGTCTACAAACCATTACAATACAGCGTCCAGCAACACCACCGGCCTGCGGCGCAGTCTGGAGGAGCCCGCTCAAAGTCGCCCGGGTGGCGAGTAGCAGCGACATCGCTGATGAATGTGAGGAGGAGTGGCGTGCTGATGCAGTTCCGTCTGTGTTCAGTTGTAGATGTGTGTGCTAACAACTGGCTGAACAGAGACGGAGGGAGGGGGAGCATTCTGAGGGAGAGGGCACATTGCAGTGGATTTCATCAATCTTGAGAGAACATTTTATTCCTTGCTCAACTGCGGTCGCGGGCGTCACAGGGGCCCGCGTGCCGTGGCCCCCGCCCCCCCTGCCCCCCCCCCGCCGCCCCCCCGCCCCGAGGACTGCCCACGGGCCAGTGAAATAAGATAAGATCCCCCGTCCTCCTATAGACCGAGAGTCTCATTCTGCAAGGGAGATGCACACACACATACAGACACACACGACAACTTCAAAAGATGTCATGGATAATTACTTTACTGTATAGCCTAAGTCCTTTTCTTCCTGCCCTGCCTTAAGTCTGCCAAAGAAGTTTCCCTTCAGATTTATCCTGAGGCTGAGCCCTAAAATCCTGTTTGATGGGCAGAGCCATTCAATTATTTAGCAGGAATCTGTATTTATATATTATTGCATTAACAGGTAGTTTGAGTGAATGCTAGCTGGTATCGCGGCATTGGCTAGATCTTAGCACTTTAGAGGGTAAGTTATCAAAAAAGATTGGCCCTATAAATGTCTGGTTGCCATCTCTGATTATTACAGCACTTTATGATACCAGTAAAAATCCCTGTTTATATTATGTTTACAGTGGAAAGGGGACATATTTATTTTATCTTCACATGTAAATAAAATAACAAAAATAAAAACCAGGAATCTGCCCGGATTTACTGGTGATAACTCCCCTTAAAACCAAACTTTATTGATCTCCAGGGGAGGGAATCTGAGAGTTTTAAAGGTAATGGAAGCTGTGGTAGGGATGGAAATGTGTTCTGTGTATGTGGAAATGTGTGTATGTATATCCATAGATAGATAGGTAGACCGATAGATAGATAGACAGATAGATATACAGACAGGCAGACAGAAAGATAGAAAATAAGATTTATACATATATCCATTGATATTCAGGCAGACAGACAGACGGAGGGATTAGTCTTTACCTCTCCATCAGTCTACAGCGTGTCCTCCACCACTAAACAGAGGGGGTGGGACCTCGCAGTCCGCTGGCGGAGGCCAGCAGGAGGCATCGCTCTAAAGGTGTTGCCTCTTTAAGTCTCCTGGGTGCCATGTAAAGCAATGGTAATATGCCGCAGTGCAGACAATAAATCCAACTGCATAACTATGCGTTGCCATGACATTGTGCCTGGATGGAATATCATATGGAAGGAAAGGGGGGGATGTTTTTATAAAATATATATAATGATAATAATAATGATAATGGACACAGGGGATGTGAACATTCCTTCAGACATCAGGAGCCCCCATGCCTCCCCTCCTCTCTCCTCCCTCCACTCTCCTCCCTCCTCTCTCCTCCCTCCTGTTCCATCGTGCTACAGTGTGGAGACCAATCCCCTTGTGAAATCAAGGTGTCGTAATTGATGTCAACGAAGGGATAATTGGGAGCGTCGGGAGCGCTGTGTGTCGACAGTGCCAATTTGATCTGAATTAATAATGCTAATGAATAATAAGGAAAAATTTATCGATAAATAAATAAAAATAACACAGGACATTAATTGTTGTGTGAAGCCAATGCATGTCTGCATACATTTGATGTGCGCAGCGCCACAGGGGTGCTCAGTGCTGCCTGCCCTGTGAAGTCTCCTCCTCAAGGTCCCTCCGTCTGCGCCTGGCACGGGAGTGATGCAACGCACACATAATAACACTCACACAACACACTGGACACCACGGAGAGAGAGAGAGACACGTGTCTAAAGAGTGAGAGAAATAAAAGAACAATTATGGAGCGAGAGAGAGAGAGAGAGAGAGAGAGAGAGAGAGAGAGAGAGAGAGAGAGAGAGAGAGAGAGAGAGAGAGAGAGAGAGAGATGATGGAGTGAGAGATAATGAAGAGGGAGAGAAAGAGATAATAATAATGATGGAAGAGTAAAAAAAAAAGAGAGGAAATAGATAAGGGAGAATGGTACGGAATGCCAGACAAACAGAAAGTGTGGATAGAGAGAAATTATGGAGAGAGAGGGAGATAGTGGAAAGCTATGGAGATAGAGGGAGATAGAGAATGAATGGAAAAAGAGAAATGGTGATAGAGAGAAAGAGGAAAAGATGGGGAAAAGAGGAAAAATAAAGTAAGGGAAAGACAGAAAAGCAGAAAGAGAAGAAAATAAAAAGAAAGAGAAACAATAAGGAATAAAGGATGGCCTCAAAGGGCCTGATTATGGCATATCATCCAGAAAACAACTTGGACCAGTCAAATCTCTAGTGAGATTACCCTCCGCCGTGAGTCTGCGATAACAGAAATGAAAAGCTTGTTCTTAAGACCAGCAGCTCACAGCAAGAAGGAGAAAATGGATCTGCGTTTTCTCCCTCTATCCCTCCCTGCATGACTTAGACATCAACGCTGCCGCTATTTGACAAACTAAAAGCCATTTCGGGCTGTCACAAGCAAAGCATTTGTTTTGAAGACCCTGTAGCCAGAACCTGACACACACACACACACACACACACACACACACACACACACACACACACACACACACACACACACACACACACACACACACACACACACACACACACACACACACACACACACACACACACACACACACACACCCCCCAATAAATGGTATTATTCACCACTGTGTGAACACACCACAGATAGCCGGGACACCGGGATGTGGTTCACCATGTATTTGATCATTTTATTATATCTTTTTTTGTTCCTTTCATGAAACGATATTAGACAAGTCTTTTCATTTATTTCAAGAAGAGAAGATGAAAGAGCAATAGTCTCTTGCAAGCAGAGTAACACTTGATAAAGCAGCCCTTTGCATAGATATTGCTTTTGGAAATAAAGAGGTCCAGTCAATGCAATTTCCCCATGTGACGGCAAGAGCTAGATCAAATTTGAGGGAATATTTCTATATGTTTTAATCAATTCATATATTTTCATTTTTATGCATGGAATCGACCACAGATTGTTTAAATATGAGCTAACAAATGGATGAACAAACCAACTAACACATGACTGACTGCCTAACTTACCTTAACCAACAAGCTAACTTACTAACTAACCAAGCTAAATTGCTATTTGTATTGAATGAAACATGTTTTGATACTTCGTTCCCGTTCTATCTTTCCTGCTGTTGTCACACACAGATAAACACACACACACACACACACACACACACACACACACACACACACACACACACACACACACACACACACACACACACACACACACACACACACACACACACACACACAAATTGAATGGAATAACCCCTTAATCAACCACACAGATAGAGATCTTTGGATTTCACAAAAGGGTTGGCATTTTTCTTCAATATTCAAAGACAATGTATTTGTGCTTTCTAAATCCTGATTCAGGCAAAAAATAATGAAAGCCAAGGAATAATGAGGTGTGCTTTCTGAACATCTCTATCTTAATGATTAGTCTGTGTTTTCCCCTGGCACTGCAATCCACAATCTTTTATAGAAAATGTTGATCTCTTCTGGGAAATGCAGAGAGGTTTGTCAATTCAGTTTTGTATGGGATTTACCTCACACTGAAACATGGTTCCTCACATACACGTACAATTAAAACAGCATAGATAATGGTAAATTGTCCATGGCTTATCGTTGGAAATATTGATAACGACCCCTGTCTATTGATGGGGGTTTGCACATAGACTTGCTTCACTTGGCTTTGTAGTGGAACATATGTGAATGAAACAGGAGAATGATGGGCTGCTGCCTGTTGCAGTGATTAAAGACTGATCTATAGATGAATGCCGATACCACTGAGTTTAACTCTGTATCAAATAGTATCAAACAAACAAAAATACGTAATAAACAAATGAACAAAATAATAACTCCCAAAGTCATTTGAAACATAACAATATTATAAAATCACTCAATCTATCAATCAATAAACCATTCAATAAATACAACCCCTTTCCATTTGATTTAAAGTGTGGCATACATTTTGTGACTTATTATTTTGGACCAAGGGCAGAGAGAGAGAGAGAGAGAGAGAGAGAGAGAGAGAGAGAGAGAGAGAGAGAGAGAGAGAGAGAGAGAGAGAGAAAGCCAGGGGCATCTGATTTCGCCTTGCCTCCATCATCCCCAGATGTTCCCCTCAACAACATCTCCGCTGGTACAGGTAGAGGCTTAATGGGCCGAGAGAGCCCGAGCCCGCCAGTGAAATGCAACCTCTGTATAATGTTAATTGAGAACTCAAGACATAATGTGCTTCATGCATCACAAGTTTTCGAGTAACAGCAAAAATGTGTGCTCCTGTGTGTATGTGTGTGTGTGTGTCTGTTTGTGTGTGTGTGTGCATCCATTGATGTGCGTAGTGTGTGTGTGTGTGTGAATGGTTGTGTGTGTGTGTGCGTGTTTATGAGTGTGTGCACGTGTGTCTCTATGTGTGTGTGTGTGTGTGTCTGTGTGCAAGAAGGGTGTGATAAAGCAAATGGCTTTTCTTCCTTCCACGGTGCACCTCTTTTCTCATTTTTTTAATTGCCGCTGAGAACGAGACGGAACATTAGTATGAAATGTTCGGTCGCGGCCAAGCATGGGCTAAATGATGCAAACCATGTACACACAGCTGGGAACGCACAATAGAGCAGCGTATTTACCGCCCGGCGGTGGAGCGGGCTGTGGCTGGAGGTGTTAATCCGCTCATCTGAAACTGATCGGACACTTCATCACGGTCCTCCGCGCCCAGCCGCAGTCAAACACTGGTCATCTGGTCCTGGGAATGGGGTTTGTACTGTGGCATGTGAATGCAAATAGTATATGTGTATCTGTAGCGTATACATGTGTATACACAAGCAGTATAATTTATAAATATATGTGTGTTATGTGAGTGTGTGTATGATCTTATATTTGTTTTTGTGTTATTATTTTTATTCTGATATATTTTATTATTCATTTTTTGTGTCCACCTACTTTTTTATGTTGTGTTCTTGTTTCCATGGTGACCCTGGGAGCTGATCCCTGGCATCTCAACCACTAACAAGATGGATAACCCAGACATCAGGGGCAACATGGCCAGTTATAGACCAGGAAATGAGCCCTCCTCAAAGCACAAGGTTTCTGTGTCTCAACTCTATAGCCAACAGTGAAGAGTGTAACTCTATTGCCAACAGAGAAAAGAGTAACTAACAGACCAGTTCATCCTCAGCCACAGCTGCATCACTACTACTCCCACTCCCAGATGTTCACAGGAGCACGCTAATGATTCTCTCTCTCTCTCTCTCTCTCTCTCTACTCGGGTAACACACTCCTGTCCCTCAAAGTTGGAACTCTCCAGGATGACCGTGAATTTTGGCCAGTAGAATAATCACACACACACGCACACGCACACACACATACACATACACATACATACACGCTAACGCATACTGTTAGACCAGCAAAACTCAAAATTGGCACACATTAGCACACGTCAACACATACTCCCACTAACAAAAACAGTCATACAGACACACACACATACATAAACAGAATTTGGCACATACAAGCACACACTAAGCCGTGTTCACGCACACACAAACACACACACACACAAACACAGATCGTCACATACAAGCACACACTAACACGTGTTTAACCACACACACACACACACACACACACACACACACACACACACACACACACACACACACACACACACACACACACACACACACACACACACACACGCCCTGTTAAGGCCTGGCTGGGCTTTAGCCGAGGCCTCCTGACAGGCAGCAGGTGAGGGCAGAGGCACAGATGCTGCGGCCCACCTCTGCCCAGCAGTCCGGGGCCGGAGCAGCTTCTGAACAGCCTATTACCCGGACACCGCATCAGGGGAAGGCAATCAGCTCCGTGGGTGTTCCCCCCTCACACCAGATGGTGGGGGAGATGAATCGGGCCATTATATTAGCGCTGGATAATACCTCAGATGGAGCGAATTAAAAAGAAAATATGCGCTATCCCCCACCCCCTCCTATCCTCCCTCTCTCCCTCTCCCTCTAAATATGTCTCCCTCCCTCTCGCTCTATATATATATCACTCTCTTTCTCTACCTCTTTCTCTTCGACCTACAGCCACAACTCTGGTTAACTTTGACTTTTTTCCTAAGATACACAGAACTGCAGTAACAAATCTTTTAAAAGTGGCCTTGTTAAATGTTGTTAGATACACATTATTCAGGGTAAAAACATTAGAATAGATACCTGCTCAGTATATTAAACATTCCTTCCACTTTTTTATTAAAAAATACAAATGATGGACAGAAGTTGTCGTTTGTTCTGTTCCTGATTCTTTTTCTAGGTTCCAGGCGGAGTAGAGATGTGATTACTAACAGCTGTGGACGGGTTCCAAAGCCCACGAGGGCTTTGCAATAGCTTATTTGTCTTGTTTGTTTCCAGCCAGACACAACATGTTTGGTTTTTTCATTTGTTATTCTCACACCCGCAGCGCGGTGAAGAGGTACCATCTCCGCTACCATCACGCTCTGGAACACTACCACGTCCACGGAGCGGAGTCGCGGAACTTTGTCCACACCAAAGCTTCAACTTCAACTTTCTACATTCCAACCCGCTAGCCTCCACTAGCCCGCTAGCCACCACTAGCCCGCTAGCCTCCTCTAGCCCGCTAGCCACCACTAGCCCGCTAGCCACCACTAGCCCGCTAGCCACCTCTAGCCCGCTAGCCACCACTAGCTACCATGTTGGACTTTGACAGTGACACTTTGCTCATCGGCAAACTGAAGACCATCTCCACGGAAACCGAAATCAAGGAACTTCTCGACGCCTATGACCCTGATGCAACCCCTGATAGAAATGTCGAACTCCTTGGCAAGTCAGCCACTATCAAGCTGCCCACTCTCAAGGCTGCTGCCGAACTCCTCTGCAGTCTACATGAAGATTACCCTCAACCCGCAAAGGAGATATCTGCTTCGAAGGCAAAGAACAAGGAACTTATCGCCGCCGATATCGTCAGATTCATCCGCAGATGTCGGGAGTCGAAATGCTTGAAATGCAGTTCGGACTACATCCCCTTCTCCTCCACCAACACCGGGAGCGCAGTCACCTGCCATTTCTGCCACAACCCGAGTCACCTAGGGTGCTACTCAGACTCAGTACTAGACCTTGAAGCCGGGGTAGTCTACCTCTGTCCCTGCTGTCTAGGATCTCAGATTGCTCCCGAGCATGTAGCACCACCTCCAGTTCTGATAGCCGTCACCAACACGGCTGAACAGGCCCACCACCAGCCTGTCATCTCCGAACATCCTAACACCGAAGATGTTAGGAACCCCACGGTAAATGGAAATGATCGCACAGGGAAAACAGACTCCAAGAAGAAGAAGCCCTGCTATGACCGCTCCAAAGCCGTATGCCCCTTACTCGAAGGGAACTGCTCTCATGGTATATCTGGAAAGAACTGCTCCTCCTACCACCCTCCATGGTGCTCCAGATTCCAGTACAACGGTAGAGGTGGCGAGCGAGGCTGTCACAAAGCGGACGACAAATGCAGATTCTTTCACCCACTGCTCTGCCAGAACGCTGTCTCTACAGGTGCTTGTCTGAACAAACCGTGTAGAAAAGTGCACATCAGAGGCACCATCACTACTGAGAAAGATCTCCAGAAGAGGGCGCCAAGAGGCCGCCAACCCTCAGCCCCATCTCAATTAAATACTACTGAGAAAGATCTCCAGAAGAGGGCGCCAAGAGGCCGCCAACCCTCAGCCCCATCTCAATTAAAATTAAACCGTCAACCTCCCAACGCAAGAAACGACGAAAGGCCAAGACCCCAGGATAAGGGCAATCGAGGTCCCCGCCAAGGCAGAACCAGGACGGAGAGTAGCTCTTCAACTCCACCCATCTCTGCCGGGTCGAACCGCACGTGTTAGCTTCAACGAATCACGCATCCCCAACTCCAACGCGGATTTTTTGAAGCATCTTTCCTCAATGAAAGCGGACTTGAGCAAAGAGATAGCCGCAATAGTCCACTCTTCTCTCCAGAACCTCCTAACATCCTCTCGCCTAGTCCCCTTTCAGCAGGTTCAGCAGCAACCACCTCCTCCTATATTTTACCCATCTCAGCTGCCCCAGTTCCAGCGAGTCCCTCAGGCTAGGTTCCAGCAAGCCCCTCAGGCTCACTTCCTCCAGCACAGCCCTCAGTGAGAAGGAACCTACCGATCTCCAACTCCTTTCTCCTCAACATCCAAGGGATGAACCCCGGCACTGCAAACCAGCGCTGGAAGATCAAAGCCCTCCAAGAGTGTATTGAGTCCAACCCAATACACACGCCGTTCTTCATCCTAACGGAGACCCACCTCAAGTCATACCACCTGGATGCAGAGGTACACATCCCTGGCTACACCTGCTACAGGGCAGACCGTGTTAGCCGTGCGTGTGGCGGAACCGCCATCTACCTCCACAACTCCATCACAGCAGAAGAATCCAAGATTTTCCTCCAACACCTACTGCGAACTTGCTTGCATCTACAGCAAAGAAGTAAACATGGTAATCTCGGGAATCTATAGACCGCCTTCAGCCCCCTTCGACAAGTTCGATGAATGTCTCGTTGCCCTTCAACAATTCATTAGCAGCATCGAACACACTCCTGAACTCCACATCGCAGGAGACTTCAATCTCCCCTTCATCAACTGGTCGACCTCTTTGATAGAGACCGGAAGCAACATCTCCTTAGCAGACCGCCAGGCTGCACTTGCACTCCTGAACTTCACGGAGGAGTCCCTTCTCCAGCAAGTAATTCTTGAGCCTACCCGCAACAACAATATTCTGGATCTGGTGCTCCAACAACTCAGACTCGATCCATAGTATTGCATTAGCTAAGACAGAGCTATCTGACCACGATGTAGTGAGTTGTACCCTCCTTCACCCTGAACTCATCCTTCCTTCGCAGACGACTGAAAGACCTGTGTTCAGCCCATCCTGTCCCTTTGCTGACATCAATTTCGTCTCAGCAGACTGGGATGCCATCAACACTGAAATCCACGAGGTGAATTGGGACGCCATCACCGACCCTAGCAAAGATCAGGACACAGCATGGAAACTGTTTGAAGACACCATAGCATCCATCTGCTGTAAACAAGCACCTTCACACAGCAGCAACATCCAAGCATCCTCAAAGTCCTCCATCCCTAAGCCCAGAAGAGAACTGCTGCGGAAGAAACACCGCCTGAATGCTAGAATCAACGCCATCAAGCAAAGCGGTCGAACCCCAAGAAGCAGCACTAAACTCGATAACCTTAACAAGGAGCGTGCTACTATCAAGCTCCTCATGAAGAAAGACATCAAGCACGAGAGACTCCGGCAGGAAATTGCCGCCATTGGAAAGATGAAAATCAACCCCAAGGCTTTCTACTCCTTTGCCAAAAAATCGGCTAAATTGAAGTCGCCAGTCGGTCCTCTTGCCGACGAGGATAACAACCTGCAGTCTGACCCCACTGTTATGGGCAACATCCTCCAGAAACAGTACCAGAAGGCTTTCAGCAATACGGATAATGTCGACGCTGAAAGCGTGCAACTCGGAGAAGCACCTGCAGAAGAACTCTCCAGCATACTCTTCACAATTGACGACGTCCTTACAGCCATTAAGGAAACAGGGAAGTTCTCCGCTCCTGGCCCAGACCAGTTCCCTGCTCTTGTCTTGAGAGAATGTAAAGACGCTCTAGCTCCATCCATAGCGAAACTCTGGCAGCTGTCCTTTGATACTTCAAACATCACTGATATGTTCCGCTCCCAAAGTATCATCCCCATCTTCAAGAAGGGCAGTAAGGCCGTGGCGGCCAACTACAGACCGGTCTCCCTGACCTCACATCTCATCAAACTCTGTGAACGCATGATTCGCAAAGAGATGGTTAGCTTCTTTGAACGGAACAACATGTTCAACCCTAACCAGCACGGGTTTCAGTCCGGAAAAAGCTGCCTCACCCAGCTCCTTCATCACATCGAGGACATCATGTGCGACCTCAACCTCGACAGAAATGCGGATGTGATTTACCTTGACTTCAGTAAAGCCTTTGATAAGGTAGATCACAAAATTATTTTAAAGAAGCTGCGCTCTTTCGGCATCAAAGGCAAGCTCTACGACTTGATTGTTAGTTTCTTGGCGGGCCGGAAGCAGCACGTCATCGTAGATGGAGTCAGGTCCTCAATCATAGACGTCATCAGTGGGGTCCCTCAGGGTACTGTCCTAGGCCCCCTTCTTTTCCTCATCTATATCGATGACATCTTCTCTGTTGTCAAACACAGCAAAATCAAAGTGTTTGCAGATGATTCTAAGCTCCACAAAGACATATCCTTGCATGTTGATCGCATCCTCCTCGAAGAAGATCTCCTCTCTGTGGTCAACTGGAAGAGGCCAACAACATGGTACTTAACGAGGAAAAGTTCAAGCTTCTGCAGCACGGCAAACTGCCTGACTGGAAGCAGCCCTACACCTTACCATCTGGACAAGTCCTCCATGGTTCCGACCATGTGAAAGACCTGGGCGTCTATGTTGATGTCAACCTCAACTGGAGAACACACATAGCTATGAAATCCTCCAAGGCAAAGAACATGGCTAGCTGGGTGCTACGCACTTTCACCTCCAGGGATGTAGCCACCATGATGCTACTCTGCAAATCCTATGTGCGGTCCCACCTGGAATACTGCTGTCCACTGTGGTCTCCTCACCTGCAGTGCGATATTACCCAACTTGAAGCAGTCCAAAGATCCTTTACTGCGAAGATTCAGGGACTTGGATCGTCAAACTACTGGGATCGACTCCATCGCCTATCCATGTACTCCCTCCAACGGCGGTGTGAGAGATACACCATCATCCTAGTTTGGAAGATCTACAACAACATCATCCCGAATGCTGTGAACCTCGACTTTCGCGAGACCTCACGGCACGGCACTTCCAGTATACGACCACTAGGATCCTCGAAATACAGCAGCATTAACACCTTGAGGTTCCACTCATTCGCCTCGAGAGCCTCAGCACTGTATAACGTGGTCCCTCCTAGCATCAAAGTGCACACATCTCTGGCTACTTTCAAGTCAGCACTTGATGCGTTCCTTCACACTTTCCCTGACACTCCACCAACACCTGGGTACACTGGACAGAACAGGAACTCAATGTTGGAGTGGGCCGGTAGCACGTGTCTGTAACGTTGCTACAACACTGGCGGTGGAGATGCGAGACATCTTGGCCTGAGCCCTCCAGCTCACAACCAAACCAAGAACCAAGAACACTCACTTGCAACACTTCACACACCGAGAGCTCTCACGTGAGGCCTCTTCAAAATGTTTAAGTGAGCCACCTACACACTTTACAAGTGCTTTCATTTGTAAGCCATTCCCACACTGTTAGTTCATGATTAATTAAACAGCAAAACTCTTGGAGCAATTAATTCATCATAGTGGGAGTATTTCATTAGTCATTTGTGGACCATTGACAGATTATTTTTGCTTTTGCAGATTATGCAGTCATATACAGTTAGACATACATTATATTATTGTTGAGTAAGACCTCTGGACTTTCCATGTATTGTACATTTATTCTCTCAAATCTCCAGAATGACGACCCATCCTCCAGGACAAGCGTCTCTTGCCTTGTTGTTCATGTTCTTAAATCTCATCTATAACAGGCTTTATGTGTGCCTATCTGCAGGCTCATTGTGTCTTAAGGTGGATGACAACAATATATGAAATACAAAAGATCCATCCTTGGTAAGGATGCCCACTGGGCGCCTTCCTTGGGAGGTGTTTCAGGCACGTCCAGTGGGGAGGAGACCTCGGGGAAGACCCAGGACTAGGTGGAGAGATTATATCTCAACACTGGCCTGGGAACGCCTCGGGATCCCCCCGTCAGAGCTGGTCAATGTGGCCCGGGAAAGGGAAGTCTGGGGCCCCCTGCTTGAGCTGCTCCCCCCGCGACCCGACCCCGGATAAGCGGATGACGACAAAAGATCCAACTGAGTTATAACATTCAAAATCATACACAAATAGTAAGTGTTTGTAAAATGCAGATGATATCATATGGTGGACAAAGGGTTAATATGGTGGGAAGGGAAACAAACATTATTTAAGTGTGACACAATATGTTCTGTTGTAGACTTTACCTATATGAGCATAACCATTGCAACATGATAACAGATAACTGATATTGGCCATTTCCAGTTCCCCCTAAAGACGACAGGAGTAGGTGCAGAGGTTGGAGTGCTAACAGCCTGGGACTCTCTGGTTCTACCCGGGGCCTCTGCTCTCCAAGTACGTTCTTATGGGGACCCTTTAAATATCCCAATATAGTTTCACACAGATGCTACATAATTTTTGGACAAAATCGATCCGATGATGACTTAAAAAATTATATGTCTGGACTTTGAAAAGAACAGACTCAAAAATAGACATGTGTTCTCATTATAAAAAGGATATACTATCTGCTGACTGGTGAACAGAGCAGCAGCTTATCTTCATCAATTGAATAACAAAGTTACTGGATAAGAAGGCTTGGATAGATATAATGTTGCCTGTCTGTTGTTGCTTTGTGTTTTAACACTTTCACACTTTTAAACCCATAAAGACGACTCCCTTGTGCCACAACTTATGCAACTCCTGGGAAACGGTGGTAGGTGGATAATCTTCTTGAGGTTATCAAGGAAACCAACTCCAGGTAGAAATTTTGTAGAAACTAAAAAAGTAGAAATTAAGGGCCTCCATTTCACCACCAGGTGTGATGGTGGTTTGATGTTGAGCCTTTACAAACCATTTAACAATCCTCCTCTTGGTGGACCCTCCCATGTGTTAGGTCAGGATAAGGTCGGTTTCGCATAGCTTGTAATAGCTAGTGAACAACACACCTGGTGGCCCAACTTCCAGTGGTGCATGAGCTAATGTACATTGAAAACATTTTTTTTTTTGTGCATTTATAACATTTCTACCAGGGAGGTGCAGATTCCTAGTACAATTGTTTGCATCATGCACACATTCATTTTGTTTTACAAAATCAAAGACTTGTTTATGATTTTCAGATACTTCATTCTTAATTAAATCTTTAAATCACATTTTAGGATATACTAACGCTATACACATATCTTGACTTCTAATCATATTCATTGATTTATAATGAATGAATGAATAAAGGAGGTTTTTTACCTTGCTCCTTTTGCCTAATTTCTTTGAACTCTTCAGACTTTGAACGTTGATGCAGATAAACAGGCTTGTTTACTTATGTTTGTTGTAATATTAACTGGGTGGACTTCCTGGAGTTCCACTTCAGTATGGAGACACAACAGAACCACAACAACAAAGTTCTGGATCAATTTTCCCTAAAGTTAGAACCAAGAAGACAAGTACAAAAGATACAACTTAATCCTCTTACCTCTCCCTCTCGGCTGAGTCACGGACAATTGGCCGACCGCTATCAGGGAGCAGTCAGCGATGTCCGCCCTGACTGATTCACTGTGACCCGAAGAAGCTCTTCCAGAGCTGCTGGCTGTTGCTAGATGCACTGTATGGCTGCTGCTCTTTATGGCTGCATTATGGGGACGAAAGCCAAAATATGAAAGTTTTTTAAATGTTTTTGTTTCACTCATATGACAGCGGGGCAATGCGGCAGGATAGTGTTGATCGGGTGATGAGTCCCAGCAGAATAGTTCTAGTTTCCAACCCCAATGTCTGCAATCTCTCTGTAGGCATCAGCGAGCAGGATCTCCTAACCTTACATAACCTAACCTAACATTACTTAACCATACCTAACCTTACCTAACCTAAAACTGAAACCACCCTCCAGAGTGGAAAACTTGAATACGCTCCGCCGTAGCGTTTCCGTCTGCACTGCCAAGACGCAAATCTCTCCTCAGATCTGCTCACGTCGCGTACGCGTTTACGTAACATACATGCCCCAGTGCAGGGAAATAAACAAACATGTTGGATTATTTCCATGTGTCGGACCGTCAAGCTGCTCTGGCAGCTCTAATAAACGTACAGGAGTCTTTCCAAGAAATGTACAGGATATGTACAGATAGTATTACTGAACAAAGAAGGATCTATAATTACGTTTTGGTTTTCGCGGCGCAGATAAGAGAAGGAGGAAGATTCTAAACATGCACTCAGACATGGCGGTGTTGTGTGATGGTGTACCACAGCACCACCTAGCCGCCTGCCATGCATACCCTATCGAATTCCACACACTTTTGCGTCACTGTTACGGCCTCCAAACAACTGAATAAGATACCCGGTGGCTCGAATTGGAGACCCCAACATAAAGGAAGGACACCATGAAATAAGATGTTTTAACGGGTTTTATTAACCAAATGAAACCATAGCTGAAATGCAGTATGAATACTTTAACAAATAAAGAAGTCTGCAAACCAAAAGGGACCTGGAGATGCCGGACAAACTCAGCAAAATGGAGGGGGGACCAGGCCACCCCCTATAGGGACGTCGAGGCTGGCCCCCCTCCCTGTCTGACAAAACCAAATTATAAACTAAGAACTAAACGGAAAAGTAGGACCGCCGGCCATCCCCAGGCCTAGATCAAAGATTACAGAAAGAAAAGGCTATTTAACAACTCGTACTGTGGGACTAAGGTGTTACCGGGTCTGTCCTCCCTTTTGCAACTGACTTTGCTGGCTTTATACAGCAGGCTGGTAATTGGGCGGTAGCGATCTCAGATTTGCTGCAGGTGTGTCAGCCTGAGTGCCAGCCTGATGAGAAAGCAAAGACATGGGGGTTTAGGCACAGCACAGTGATTGAATGTCTGAATGAGTGAGTCATGGCCACACGCAACAGTCACCGTATGCACGCAGATTTCCTCCCAAAAACACTTGTCTAAACGCGGAATAAAAAGTGAAGACGCTTTTGCGTCTTCTGTTCAGACCGTCATCATGTAAACGTAGCCCTAGCCTAACCTAACACAACATAACCCTAACCTAACCTAACCTTACCTAACCCTAACCTAACCTAACCTAACCTTACCTAACCCTAACCTAACCTAACCTCACCTTATCTAACCCTAACCTAACCTTACCTAACCTTACCTAACCTTACCCTGACCTTACCTTACCTAACCTACCAATCCATATCTAACCTAACCTAACCTAACCTAACCTAACCATACCTATCCTTACCTTAGTTGCTCCCTAATGCATGTAAACATGAAGAAGCACTAGAAGTGGCTTTGGATAAAAGTGTATATTATTTTTCAACTATTACGCACTGCAAACCGAACATTACAAGAACCAGTTATTCTGGCTGTCAAACATTTGTTTTACATAAATTATTGAATTGAGAAGCAGTCATACTCAGTGGGCATCGCCAGGTCGGGCGGGGGCGGGACGTCTCAATCAGGGGCCTGTCAAGGAGTTGGCATGGGGTGGAACAGGCCACCCCTGGGATCTGATTGGCTATCCCAGGTGCGACTGGGATTAGGGATGGGGATCATTAATATTTATTGATATCGATACCATTTTCGATACTCCTTAACGATCCGAGTCTTTATCGATACCACTATCGATACTATTCTATTAATTGGTGGAAATACGAAGCGTTTTTACTAGTGATGAGGAAAATATTTAGGAAATAAATAATTGCATTTAAATTAAATATGTTATTCTTAATAAATATTGACATCCCTAGTTGTAGTTATGTAAACTTAAATGATTAGAGCACTATACAACTGTATTAGTAAGACAGAAACATGAGTTATACAGTATTACTCATGTTTCTCACCAAAAACTAAATTTACCGTTTCTTTATGTTACATTTGAACGCATCATGATAACCTCACAGTCGTTTTACTGAGCCAACCTCAACACATCATCACGCAGCACATCTGAAACTTTATTTACTTTTTAAGATACCTAACTTGTATGCTGCTGATTACAACACCGATTTCACAATTTACTTCACTTGTTTTTCTTCGTATACCTGTTTGCTTACAATTCCATTCAAAAACATTGGTGGACACGCTGCAGTGATTGGATTGATTTGATTTAAATGCCGTGACGGGACTCGAGGGGCACAACATTACGTTACAAAAATAATAATAAATGAACGACTCGATAGTGGTATTGATAAGCCCAAACGTTAATGATTTCGGGTTTTGAAAAAAGTGGAACCGGATCCTTGATTGAACCGGGTTTCGATCCCCATCCCTAACTGGGATAGCCAGTCACACCTGGCTATCCCTAACTAGATTAACCCTCATAGGGTGTTCGTTTTTTTGTTACACAGGAGGTGCTGCTGGATCTGGTGGACCCATTGCCTTTTAATTCAACATAATCAAGCTTTTTTTTTTTAAATACTCACCAGATGGTTACTTCATCCCAATTGCAAGTAATATAAACAACACATATGTTAAATTTGTTCACTTTACCTTTGTTAAATCACATTTATGAGTAGAGGTGCCACTCGTTTTTGTTTCTTTTTGTATTAAAATGCAACAAAATAAGGAAATGCCTCATAAAACAGGCATAACTAAACTAAACAGGAAATAATCAACATCATTAGAAATTGAAACATACTCAATAACATCTGTCTGAACAACACATTAAAGCAGGGGTCTCAAACTCAACGTACCTAGGGGCCGCTGGAGGTAGAGTCTGGGTCAGGCTGGGCCGCATCAAGTATTCCACAAAAAAAAGGACCACAACTGACCCAATCTAAGTTAATGATCGGGCTATAATTACGTTGGCTATGTAATCGCCGAAAACACAGGACATTTCATAGCGGTTGCTGGAAACCGGAACATTTTAGCGTCCTTTGGCTTTTGTCAGGACTCAGGACACGCAACTCAAAATTGGGACTGTCCTGGCGAAACCGGGACATCTGGTCACCCTATCACAAGTGATAAAAAAGCGTGGCAAGCCACTCAGCAAAAATGTGCGTTTGACAACAACGCACTAACACTAAACTTTGATGTCAAGTAGGGGGCCACAAAATATCATCCCGCGGGCCTCAATTGGCCCCCGGGCCGCGAGTTTGAGACCCCTGCATTAAAGCCTTTGAACACGGCCATTATACGTATATCAGACTATACCACACATGAGGGGCAGAGTCTCACTGTGTGTGTATTGCATATGTATTTTTTGCATCGGTTGCATGTATATTGTGTTTTTCTGTCCATCATGGGTCCACACACTTCACAGCGTTTCTTTTTGGCTGACGGGCTGGTCCTACATCTGGCTGCTTGCGGATTGTTCCTGGGGCTGGCTGCTTGCGGGTTGTTCCTGGGGCTGGCTGCTCTTGCTTTACTCTTTCCTTCTCTCTCTCACACACACACACACACACACACACACACACACACACACACACACACACACACACACACACACACACACACACACACACACACACACACACACACACACACACACACATAGAGAGGAAGAAGGGAAAATGAGGGTGCACAGAACCTATGATTTCCACACTTAAACTAGCTCCCGAACACCCTGTGTGTAATATAAATGTGATGGGGGGGTATACAGGGGGGGGGTCATTGAAAATGTTTTCTGATTTATGTTCCTCACAGAAAATGAGCCAAAGCCAATGAATCTTAGTTCAAAAAAATTATTATTTGTATCACTTTTATAAAGCTAAAAACGGAAAACGGGTCCCACAGACCCGAACACCTTTGACGAGTGAACCGAACATGCCACAGTAGTGGATAGCCTGAACCCAAAGAAGAGTGAGAAGTTATGATTTGAGCGGTGCGGTCAACAGCACTTCACAGGGAGGTCTCAGTTGGTCCCGGGCTGTTACCCCGTTACCGTGGTAAGACCCGGGCTTCAGCCACTGAAGAACAACCTTTTTTTCCCAGCCCCGATCCTGATCTCCCCCTGCCCAAGAAGAAGGTGTGCTTCAGAGCAACACACAGCAGTAGAAACACCCGGTGTGTGTGTGTGTGTGTGTGTGTGTGTGTGTGTGTGTGTGTGTGTGTGTGTGTGTGTGTGTGTGTGTGTGTGTGTGTGTGTGTGTGTGTGTGTGTGTGTGTGTGTGTGTGTGGTGTGTGTGTTTTTTTTGCCCACACAGTAATACATGCCTTAAACAATAACAATAAAGATAGAGTAGAATCATCAGAAAAAAATAAATACACATTTTTTGAGGTACTGCTGTGTGACCTATTTTTTCTCCATATGCTGTTCAATGTTTTTATAGATGATCTAATAATGTTATTAAGGCTCCTGTGATGTTTTGTGTTTCCATATGCTCGAAGCCAAGCTATACATGTTGTGACTGTTATAAGACACAATGTAAAATCGAAAGACCAGTGAAATATTTTCATGCATTTCAAGTATTGAAACCCCACTGAACCGTCACACTTCTTTGTAGATTCTTTGTTACTCTTATTCAAGTCATTATTTGGATGACTTTTTTTACTTCTATTGTGACACTGCTTATTCTGGTTCCTTTACGCTACACCAAAATCATAACACATTTTACAACCAGCTAATCAGGTGATTCATGAAAGTGAGAATGATGGCTGATCCATCCATTTTTATCAACTATCATTCTTTAAAAAAAAAAAAAAAAAAAAAAATTTGGAAGTTCAATCTAAAGTGGCCATAACGTTGGCTACATATACCACTTAAATATTTAAAACCCTAATTGGAAAGATACTAACCTTCTCTAACTAGAAGTGAAGTTAATAGAGTTCCCCTGTGGAGTAGGGTTATAAATTCAAAGGCTAAATCAGACCACAGTAGGCCGATTCAGGTTATTGTTCCACGATATTCTATTTCAATACTCTACTAATCTGCAACAATAATTTAATTTATTTTGAATTTAAATATCTACATTTGGGCCATTCTTAATGCACATTTTGATATTGTGATCAATCACCATTAATCACAGGATTATCATGATATTACACTGATATTACTTTTATCGAATCACAGTATGTATATATATATATATATATATATATATACATATTGATGCAGTCTCCTCTCATATCGTTGCCATGGCGGCGGCGCGACTGGTTCGCTGCGACCCCCCGAGAGCAAAAATACGGTGTTATTTATGTTATTTATGTGTATTTAAATCGAAATCTATGTGTCTTAAACTATGTTAAACGTATAAACTATAAACTATTATAACTATGTATACGTTTAACTATGTGTCTTAAACCTATAAATCGTACTCTTCTACTGGAACTCAAACGCAGTCCGGCAGTTGTACCATCGGGGGAACTTCTCAACGAACTACAGGCTCTTGGCTTGCTATGTAAACCCCCCAGCCCCAGCCCTGGCAAGGGCTGGCTGAGGAGGCGCCGAAAGCGAATGTGAGAGACGCTGTAAGAGGGGAAAGAGAGCCGGCGTCCGTGCTAGACTAAGAGCCAACTCTAGCCGGCCGGCTCTCCCGTCTATCCTGCTCTCCAACGTCCGCTCCCTGGAGAATAAACTGGACTACATCCGACTACAGCGGACTACTCAACGGGGGACTAGGGACTGCTGTGTCTGTGTTTTTACAGAGACATGGCTCAACGATCGAGTCCCGGATGCGGCCATTCAGCTAGACGGACTAACCTCGCATCGAGCCGACAGGGACTCATCACTGTGCGGCAAGACCCGAGGTGGCGGGCTGTGTGTTTACGTCAACACTGACTGGTGCAACAACTCTGCCCTAGTCTCAAAGTACTGTTCATCGCTGGTGGAATACGCGGTTGTGGGATGTAGACCCTTTTATTTGCCACGAGAGTTCTCCTCCCTGCATGTGGTAGCTGTTTACATTCCCCCCAGTGCAAATGCTAAGGATGCGCTGGCCGCACTTTACAGAGCCATTAGCGATCTCCAAAACACTCACCCAGAAGGACTGCTCATTGTCGCTGGAGATTTCAACCATGCAAATCTCAAAACTGTGCTTCCTAAATTTCATCAACATGTGGATTTTGCGACGAGAGGGGCGAGCATGCTGGACCTTGTTTACACCAACGTAATTGGTGCGTACCGGGCTGAGCCCCGCCCCCACCTCGGATACTCGGATCACATCTCCGTCAAGCTGATCCCAGCATACAGACCGCTCGTCAGACGCTCCAGACCAGCCAAGAAACAGGTGAAAACCTGGCCAGCAGGAGCCATCTCTGCCCTCCAGGACTGTTTTGAGTGCACCGACTGGCATATGTTTAGGGAAGCAGCAACCACCGACGTTTTCATTGACCTGGAGGAGTACACAGCATCAGTGACTGGTTACATCAGTAAGTGCACTGATGACGTCACTGTCACCAAGTCCATCACCACACGCTCCAACCAGAAGCCATGGATGACTGCAGAGGTACGTGCACTGCTGAGAGCCCGAGACATAGCCTTCAGAGCAGGTGATAAGGAGGCTCTGAGCATAGCGAGGGCAATACTGGCCCGGGCTATCAGGGACGCTAAGCGTGCACATGCTCAGAAAATCCACGCCCACTTCAGAGACAGTGGAGACACACGGCAGCTATGGCAGGGCATCCAAGCCATCACCAACTACAGGACATCTACACCAGCCTGTGACAGCGATGCCTCATTGCCTGATGCGCTGAACGTGTTCTACGCCCGGTTTGAAGCAAAAAATGATGTGGTGGCGGAGAAGAACATTCCCTCTCCCGACGAACAAGTGCTACGTCTGACCACGGCTGAGGTGAAAAAGTCACTGCGCAGAGTGAATCCGCGTAAGGCTGCTGGCCCAGACAACATTCCCGGGAGTGTGCTCAAAGCATGTGCAGACCAGCTGGCAGATGTTCTCACGGACATCTTCAACATCTCCCTGAGCAGTGCCAACGTCCCATCGTGCTTCAAAACTACCACCATTGTCCCTGTGCCGAAAAAGTCACCTGTGTCCTGCCTCAACGACTACCGCCCCATAGCACTCACTTCTACCATCATGAAGTGCTTTGAGAGGCTGATCCTGAGGCACATAAAGAGCCTCCTGCCTCCCACCCTAGACCCCCTGCAGTTTGCGTATCGAGCAAACCGCTCTACCGATGACGCCATCTCAACCACCCTCCACCTAGCACTCACCCACCTGGAAAAAAAGGACACATATGTTAGAATGCTGTTCATAGACTTCAGTTCAGCATTCAACACAATCGTCCCCCAGCACCTGATCACGAAGCTGGGCTTGCTGGGCCTGAACATCTCCCTCTGCAACTGGATCTTGGACTTTCTGACGGGGAGACCCCAGACAGTCGGATCGGGAAAAACACCTCCAACACCACCACTCTGAGCACAGGGGCCCCTCAAGGCTGTGTGCTCAGTCCACTGCTGTTCACACTACTGACGCACGACCGCACGGCGCTACACGGCTCGAATCACATCATCAAGTTCGCCGACGATACGACCGTGGTGGGTCTGATAGAAAAGAACGACGAGTCAGCTTATAGAGAGGAGGTGAAACAACTGCTAACCTGGTGCAAAGTCAACAACCTGTCCCTGAACATAGACAAAACCAAAGAGATTGTTGTTGACTTCAGGAGAGCACAGAGGGACCACGAGCCGCTGGACGTTGATGGCTCCCCGGTGGAGATCGTGAAGAACACCAAATTCCTTGGTGTCCACCTGGCCGAGAGCTTAACCTGGTCCCTCAACACCGGCTCCACGGTTAAGAAAGCCCAGCAGCGCCTCCACTTCCTGAGAAGGCTGAAGAGAGCCCACCTCCCACCCCCCATTCTCACCACTTTTTACAGAGGGACCATAGAGAGCATCCTGGGTAGCTGCATCACTGCCTGGTTCGGAAACTGCACCAAACTTGACCGCAAGAACCTGCAGCGCGTAGTGAGGACAGCTGAGAAGATCATCGGCGTCTCTCTCCCCACCATCTCAGACATTTACACCACTCGTTGCATCCGCAAGGCAACCAGCATTGTGGATGACCCCTCCCACCCCTCACACAAATTCTTCTCCCCCCTTCCGTCTGGCAGAAGGTACCGGAGCATCCGGTCCGCCACAACCAGACTACAGTACAGCTTCTTCCCCCAGGCCATCCGACTCCTCAACTCTAAGGGACAGATCTGATCATCTCTGTTACCCTTGGTTTATGCACTATTGCACTATTGCTTTATATTCATATTTATTATATTCATATTTATATTCCCGCACTACTCAGACACAGTCATATTTATATTTATATTCCCGCACTACAAATTCCACACAGTCACTTTACTGGTTTGCAGTTATATGTAGCATGTTGTTGTTGTTGTTGTTGATTTTTTGTTATTATTGTCGCTCTATGTTGCACCTTATGTTCTTGGGAAACGCTATTTCATTTCACTGTATACTGTGTATATGGCTGAAATGACAATAAATTATCTTGAATCTTGAATCTTGAATCTTGAATATCAATGCAGTCTCTGGCTTTATGAGGCAGAACATTGAGCACGAGGCCAGGGAGCGGATTATTGCAGCATGGAGCTCAGAGGGGGGTGGGGCCTTATCTCTGGCTCCCCCACCTTGGTAGGGCAGCCATGGGCAGGCTGCACTCACACTCTGGGTGACCTTGAAGCAGTGCTGGAGACTTCCAGCCTCTGTGGGCCTGCAGGCTCCTCACCTTCACCAGACATCAACCATGAGTGTCGCTGTTCATTCAGAAACACAAACATTATGCAGGGATTTCAGATAATGAATATATATGTTTGTCCGGGGAAGCCTTTGTGTTGTGTTGGCTGTTTTTGTTTGAGTCTGGTGTTGTACACTGCTCTGTTCTTGACCTCATAGCTGAAGAGGCAGAGGACATTGGCAATTCATCTAGGTTAGTTCTGCTGATGGTTTAGTTGAAAACATGGGATAATAAGCTCCTTGACTTCGGATTCTTCCTCTTTGGTGCCACACCAACCAGGCTCCACCTCACTGTGGTGGCTGGGGTTGGATCAGCCAGTTTAAAGCAGCGTAGACATGATGAGATTGGAGCTTTAATCTTGCTGCTTGATGGCGTGGCAGGGTTTCAATGAACGTCAAACCCTGACTTCTGTTTTCCTTGAATTTCAATGAGAATGAATAAGCTGAAGTGTTCAAGTTCAAACCATATTCACTAGCCTCGTTCTTTTCCATTGTCAATTCAGAGCTGGAGGCCCCAGACGAGTTGTTCCTCCAGGGTCAGACAGGGCTATTCAGTGAGACCTTATCTGCTCCTATGTCTGCTGGCTGCTGTCTCCTCTTAGTAGGGCAGGATGAGTCATGATGGTCTACCAATTCTGACCTCGTACCCAGAAAAGTTCAGGGAAGAGGGGGCGTCCAATGTGCGGACATCGGCAGGAGAGGGTGGGACTTTCGAGGGAGTGGTATCCAATCCATTCACACGTTTCGGATATTGCCTTGTCAAATTCTTCATTAGAAACACTCCATATCTATTCTCCTTGTCTTTGTTGTTGTTGTTCTCCTCTTTTATTCTTCTTGCTCCGGGGACTGTCAGCTGATTACGCAGCTCGCGTGAAGGAGGACATTAGGAGTAGCGTTGGGTCGCAGAACGATCCAGAGCTGACCGGATGCCATCCAATAATACTCAGCATCCCTCTCCTTGTCTGGAGCGATTCCCTGCATGGCCTCACTTCTAATGAGGCGTGTGACCCGCTGAGCACCACTGTGTTTATGCTCTCCATCATCCGGGCCATGCGGCACAGAAACACTTGAGTGCCACTAATTCAAAACATTTCCTACTCACGTCATTTAATGGGGTTGTGGAGGGTTCCTTTACAACATGGAGTTGCAATTCAATTAAAAATAAACAAGCTGGTCGATATGAAATCTGGTTGTTATACAAACTCATCTCCCCCGGCCAGTCTATGAAAACAAAATCAAAATTCCTGAGGAATAACATTTCAATTACAGCAGCTCTCAATGTGCTCGGGTTCATTCATATTCCCGCTGTCCGCCTCCTGTTCTAATGATAATCTATACACACATCAATAAAGAGACTAACAAGCTGCTCCGGGAGACCGCAGACACTCTCAAGGTTCTGCCAGTGGCGGCCGCTCGATGCCCTTGGGCTCAGCAGTGGCCGTGAGGAGGAAGAGGGGGAGGAGTAAAAGAGAGATACAGGCTGGTGGCTCCCAGGTAAGCCCTCTGGGGTGTGTGCGCAGTGGCTGAGCAGGCTACAGGGAGATCTAATCCCCCATCATGAGGCTCATGAGTCCTCCCAATTGGCCTGCACATGTTTTATCCTCCATAAAAGTAATATACAAATTAGTAAAAGACAACGACGATTTTATTACTGGCGACTAATGAGAACATTAGATATATATTTTCTCTTAAAGGTTGGGTATGGGATTTGCGAAACGCCAGCAGATTTTGAAAATACACAACTCAAATGGTCCTACCCCCTCTCCTTTAACGCTGACTCTGACTCCACCCATTCCAAGTACCTGGACGCGCAATCATGCACGAGCGCGAACACAGATGCGCGAGAGCGAGCCAGGCTAGCGTAGGGTTTTCCTTCTCTTTGCTGGTGGTGGTGGTCACAGTCCTCAAATTAGTTCGCAAACTGGCCAAAAGAAAACAAATTCACACCTAAATCACTGAGCATTCAAGGTCTCCATCGTGTTTTCCTCAGATTGGTAAAATAAAAAAACAATCTATATAATTTGTGATTATGAATGCAAAGTAAAATCTACCAAACATAAATTACTTTTGATACCGCACATTTAAAAACAAGTATACTTTAATAAATCCTGCTTTTTTCATGACACTAATTATTTAAATAACCTGAATTATTTTGGATCTAAAATAACCATAGTAATGTTGAGACTGGTTTCTTTCTTGGGTGAGTTGAGATTGAGATATTTCTGTGAAGTTTGTAGTGACACCTAAACACAGAAAACGATATTTTACCATGAAAGCATGTTCCGTAGCTCTGTAAATCTGGTACCTGCAGGCTTAGGAACAGGCATGACAGCTCTGCAAGACACCCGCATGTGTATCTCAGTTTGATTCGGAGAGATACTCCTTGGTCAACTCTGAAACAGTGCTTATTGCTCTCTCATCCACTTTTGTGCTAATGAAAAGCATGTCCCAAATCTGTCGCAGGAGATTAGGTGAATATCATTACTATTGTCCTTTTGCCAATGCAGATCCGCTCTATCCTCTGGGATTATTTCCCAACCCATCCAGACGTGCTGTATGACTTCTCCCTGCCAGGAGAACTTAGTGAAGGTTGAGTCCATGATAGAGACTAGAAATACACTAAGACACGCTGAAAACTGAAGCAGGCGCTGTCTGAGCCACACCAATGGAATGGGTCTCGAGGCAACCACACTTCCATAATGTACGCATTATGCCGTCTCCACTCAACTCGGAATAGAGTTTCCATCGTATATAGACATAGAACACACAGAGGTTATAACCATGGTTGAATTAACTAATTAAGATAATACAATTCAAGGTATTAAATGGGGGTAGAACTAAACACCAGTCCACAGAAAAACCTCCCCTATCAATCCATTAGCTCTCTATAGTCCAATTGTCTGTCAATCAATCAATCAATCAATCAATCAATCAATCAATCAATCAATCCATCCATCCATCCATCCATCCATCCATCCATCCATCCATCCATCCATCCATCCATCCATCCATCCATCCATCCATCCATCCATCCATCCATCCATCCATCCATCCATCCATCCATCCATCCTTCCATCCATCCTTCCATCCATCCATCCATCCATCCATCCATCCATCCTGTGCCCAATTATTCTGACTACTGCGGTTACAAACGGTGCTCTATTCACTGGTATTTGAGGTGCATAAAACGTGTGCGTCAACTAAGAGAAATGACAGGCTGAGTTATGCGCTCGTGGATGGAATGGTGATGTTGACGCGTGATATATAGGAGGTCTACTGTGTGATCTACGAGGGGGTAAGCGTGAACATAACCGGAACAGCTCGCCAGAGATCTACATCAATCTCTTGTTGGGAGAGGGGATTATTGAAACGCAGTCGATCCTAAAATGACATTATACGTTGATGTTTCCCTTTTTGTAGTGCTGCTGAATGGTTTAACAAAGACGAGTGAATTGGTATTCATAGTTGGGCTAGTCCTTAGCAGTGAACTCGGCCAGCAAATCAGTAGTGTGGAGTCCACCCAGTTCTGGCAGCTGGTCCCATTGATTGCATATTTATAAATTAGCTCTACAACGCAACCCCACCTCCCTCCTAAGTCAGAGAAGCATTGACAGATTAATTTGCCGTTGCCCAAAGATGCCTTAAAGGCTTTTCTCAAAAGAAAGTTTTTGGCAAACATGGCTGACATTTCATCTCAGTTGAAAATGCAAAATTAAAATGGTTTCGGCGTTAAAACGCGTTTTGATAACATTTCTAGTGAGACTTGTTATTTTTATTGTCATAATCTTCGTTCAGTGATTGTATCAACACAGTCTCACTCCGAGAACATCAAATACCGACTGTTGACGAGGGCACTTTAGCGTTGGTCGCTGACCAGAAAGGTACCCTTCGGCGTCGGTCACTGACGGGAAAGTTGCGCTTTGGTGTCATCTACAGACGGAGAGGGGATTCAATTCACTACAATGTAATGCCATCCCCGGCGATGTTTGACGTTCAGAGCGGGTGCTCCAGCAGCCCATTCACTCCTGTATTAACCTGACTACATCTCTAATAGACGCTGTGAGCATCTTTCCTATTGGATAGTTTTTAGGATATTTTTCTGTGAAAATGGCGGTCATACTTTTTATTCTGGGTGGAAAATATGATATTTTAGTATAGTTACGCCATTAAAAGGGTTTATGTAAACATTTTTAGCACGAAATGTGTATTTTACTTTCAGTGAAATACACATGTGGTCAGATGATTTGGTGCGGGTGATGATCCGGGCGGCTGAGTTTTGAATGATCTGCCGTCTGTTGATGAGTTTGGTGGGGAGTCCGGTGAGGAGGGCGTTGCAGTAGTCTATGCGTGATGTGACAAATGAGTGAACTAGGATTTCAGTGCTGGATTGGGTCAGTGATGGGCGGAGTCTGGCGATGTTGTGGAGGTGAAAGAATGCAGTCCGGGTGATGTTGTGAATATGGGGTGCGAATGAGAGGGTGTTGTCCAGGATGACGCCGAGGCTCTTGACTTTGGAGGATAAGGGTACTGGGAATCCATCGATGATTATGAGTGGAGCTGGGGTGTGTTGTGATTTGGTGAGGGTGGATTTGGAGCCGATTAGGTTAAGATATGCAATGTCGGTTATCTCAGCCATTGTTGAGAATGAATTGGAATGAAGCACCGTTGGCGGGCAAAAGATGTGGGGCGACAAATTCACCTGACAAAACTTGCACAAAACTTGCACAGCGACAGATTATGATTTGTCGCGCGACAAAACTTGGGCGACAACGCGAACGGGTGACAAATGTGTCTTTTGGTGTGAACGCAGCTTAAGGAGCAGAGGGGGCGGTCGATGATAACCACCATAGCAACCATGAAGGTCACGTGACGTGGACGCAGGCCCATTGAAAAGAAAAGGACATAAAACGTAGGCATGTCACATGTTTAAAGAAGTTATTGTATTTATTTATTACACGGCTCTTCTCAATGGTGTGGAGCGCTCCGTTCAATTGCATGGGCCTCCCGACTTCCGGCGGTGAATTATCTTTTGCTTCCGGGCTTAAAGTTTTTTTTAAAGTTGTTAAATAAAATAACATCATTACACGGTTACATAAAATAACATAATCAGCAAAGACAATGGTTTTATAGCAATGATTTTAACGGCCTGCGAGCTGCTGGTTTCAGCGTCCATAACAACCATCATGGCAACCATGTTATTATATTTCTGTCGAGACCTGAAATATTCTTCGTCATATCTATCGAACCAAACAACCTTCACATTCACCGAGCGAAGATTATTATTAAGTAAAATGCACATTTCTCACTAAAAATGTTTACATAAACACTTTTAATGGCATCTATACTAAAATATCATATTTTCCACCAGAATAAAAAGTATGTCCGCCATTTTCACAGAAAAATATCCTAAAAACTATCCAATAGGAAAGAGGCTCACAGCGTCTATTAGAGCCATAGTCGGGCTAATACAGCAGTGATTGGGCTGCTGGAGCACCCGCTCTGAACGTCAAACATCGCCGGGGATGGCATTACATTGTAGTGAATTTGAACCCCCTCTCCGTCTGCAGACGACGCCGAAGGGTACCTTTTCTGTCAGCGACCGACGCCGAAGGGTACCTTTCCTGTCAGCGACCAACGCCGAAGGGTACCTTTCCCGTCAGCGACCGACGCTAAAGTGCCTTTGCCAACAGTCGGTATCTGACGTTCTCGGAGTGAGGCTGTGTTGATTGTTTATGATGTTTAGTAAGTCATTTAAACTTTCTCGTGGTGTTAGCAATGCTCATTTTGGGGTTTTGAGGGAACTGAATCGGGGTAGGCTATATTCTGTTTTAGAAATAACCAAAATGATATATTTTATTGCACAACATGTATTTCAAACAAACAAGCAATGAACTATATCTTTTTTAATTGAATCCCCCCCATCCAAGTTATCGTATATATCCATATGCACTCATTTACGACCTATGGCAATTATTTATTTTTCTGTAACATGGGAACATATATCTGTATTAATACATGAACATTAACATGTATTATGAACACAATATTATAACAACCCCCGATATGATTGATTCATGGTTTTTGTCATAGGAACGGGACACTGTGATAAGGTACGTTAATGTACTCAATTTAAGCAAATTTCCCTGCAAGACCTAGTTGATCAGAATGTGGTGTAAAAGGCAGTATTGGAAATGGCAAGGTCCTTCTTAAACAAGATAAAATAAGGAATAGATCTTAACCAAACTAAACTAAATTAGGGTTCTTCTTTCCTCAGTAAGCTTGAGGTCGCCCTCCACTATAACTAAACTAAATGAGGGTTCTTCTTTCCTCATTAAGTTAGAGGTCACCCTCTACTATAACTAAAGCTAAATTAGGGTTCTTCTTTCCTCAGTAAGTTTGAGGTCGCCCTCTACTATAACTAAAACTAAATTAGGGTTCTTCTTTCCTCAGTAAGTTTGAGGTTGCCCTTTACTATAACTAAAACTAAAATAAGGCTTTATCCGAGTTCCTAAGATGAAAATGCTATTGCTAAGTTCCCCGGACACTTGTTCAGTGTACAGTTCTAAGAGCAGAAAAGCAGAAGACAGCGGATCACACGGCGCCACCCAAGAAGACGGTCAGCCAACTAACCCAAGAAGCACTCTATCCCTCTCTCTGTCCCCTCAAACCCTCTGAATCACTCTCTTTTTATGCAGAGACCGAGGTGGGGGCCCGATGTGATCTAACAGTCTGAGTGTCCATACTTCTTCTCAACAAATATTATTTTGTTATACATATTCTGGGTACTTTTCCTATTTCGCCCACATGATGCTTGAGCTGATTACAATATGATGTGTTCTCCTTAGGATCACACGCTATAGTCAACGTATGATGGTCATTTCATGGGGCCTACAGACACACATTCTTTGTATTCCTCACAGTGGCTCCCTCATTCAGCCCATGTCTCCCCCTGTCCATGTGCTCTTTACCATTGATCACATTTTGAAGAGACATCTCAATTGCTTCTAAATTCCTACATAATAAGATATTTTAAACACACAATTTACCACACAATAAGATATATTAAACACACAATTTACCACACAATAAGATATATAAGGCACACAATTTAACACATAATAAGATACATAAAGCACCCCAATATATGTGAGATAACCTTGTTGGTAGAGTGGTTTGTGTCCTTTTCATGGGTAATTCTGATGCGGCTAGGTGCATCAATATAGTGGTTCCTCTCGGGACACACATCAAAACCCATTTCAATTCCAAAAAGATGTCGCCCTCCACAACACGCTTACTCTAATCATGCCTCTAATTGTGCAGAGTCAAATAAATGGCTTCTTAAAATTCTAGGTTTGACGGCGGTGGCTAGCATACAGGATAACAATGGCGACTTCACTAATTCGTAGTCCAACACAGCGGTACATACAGATACAATCTCTCTCTTTTTAAATGATTGATGTGCTTTTACATGATTACCAGAACCAGTGGCGACCCGAATGCAGCTTCACACATTCATAATTACGGCGTGTGTTTCAGGAGTCAGCATTAGCATTCATATCCCTGCATATCTACTGCTGCCAGCTGCTAACAACAAGCTAAAGTTGAATAGGCCTATTTATTGGCCTCACAAATGACTATATTTCAAAGAAAACATATTTTTTAAGTATTCAAAAAATAGAGATGCCAACGTCTTTCTCTTTAATCCTGTTTGTTAAAGGCATATTGTACGGGATCCAGTAATATGCACTTTTTAATATGTTGTTGAAATTGGTTTTTACATCCTGACAGCAATAAATAACTTATGGGCAATGAAAAAGAAGCGAAAAAAAAACCTGTTAAAATGCTTACCAATCGGAGACACTGTACCCGAATATAAAGAACCAATCACAAGCCTGCGCGTTCCCTCCCCTCTGTGTACGAGCCTGAGCCGGCCTGAGCGCGTTCACGGAGGGCAAAGAAAGCGTTGTTGTCATAGTAGTTCATGACAGTGGACTAGTGAGCCTACAACGTTTACACAATGGAAGAGAAACAACTGAAGTGCTCTGTGTCGAGGGGTGGGGGCAGGGAGTCCTGAAGGGTGGGGGAGGAGTTAAACGGAACTCCGAAGAGAAGCTAATTTCAAATCATGCTAGCTCTCTCACATCGTACAGAATAGCTTTAATGTATGATTAGTGCAGGATAGTCAGTGAACTCTAACCCTGTGTGACCCAAGTGTTCCTGGCTTCAAGCAATCATTGTTATGAAATACAAGGGCAAGATCAGTTCATTATTATAATGGTTCTGTTTTTGAATTATAGTAGTTGTTCGGTAAATGTTCAGGGACTGCAAAGTTACTTTCTATGGGGGGGGGGGGGGGGGGGCTGCAGGGGATGGCTAAAATGTACGAAATTCGACAAAAATGAGTCTGATACTCAGATTACAGGCCATTCCTGATATTGGTTTAAAAATTCATAGAATATTGATCTTTGGCAAATTGAAAGACCACATAAAAAGACAGTATTGATGTGTGCATAATGTGTAAGATACAGATTCAGCAGAGCATGTAGCAACCAGCTCCAGTGGTGTTTCTGTTTGTCTCGACTGTGAACAAGAGCAGCCCAGGAATAAGGCGAGACATGTGTTGCACATGTTCGGTTAATACATTTTTAATGGCAAGCACACACGCACACACACACATACACACACAACACATACACACACACACACACACACACACACACACACACACACACACACACACACACACACACACACACACACACACACACACACACACACACACACACACACACACACACCGTCATAATCACACATACACACACACATGCACACATGATCAGGGTCTACAATAAGGTGTTTCTGTTTGCCTCTGTAACATGTTTCAGGGAAGAGTCACAAAATAGAAGAGTTGTTATAGCATTGTATTTTTTTCCCTCATTATATGTTTGATTCTTAATTTCTTGTGATTGCTGAGAAATCGATGAGACGTCTCCTTGTGTGTCCCGTGTGCTGTGATTCAAGATCGATGTTCTGCCCTCTGGACGCATCCATCCAGCTGTCTTTGTTTTCCCCATCCCCTCATCATGAGGGGATGGGGAGGCCGAGTGCCACTCATGTTGCTCCCTCATCCTTTCAGCAGTTGACACAGGTGCCGAGCTCTGTATGTACAAATTAGACATCAGAAATTTGCATTAATAGCAGCATTTTCTTTTCTCAAAGATCGTATTCCGAAGACACAAGTATTTCAAAATCAGTGGCTAAAGTAATCCATGGAATTGCAATGCACTTCTGCAAGGTGTAATTTCCATTTCAAGATGTGATTGCATGCAGTTGCTGAGTGAAGTGAATTGGAATAATCTTTTTAGTTCTCCCCTAAATTGATTTTTTACGATCTTCAGCTGGATAGAGCCTATTTTGACCTGCTTGAATTGGTGTTGACTATTTTCCATCGAGTTTTGATCTCTAAGGTTCAGACAGTTGATCTTGTCTAGTTTTACATTCCAGGAGTTTTGCAAATCTTCTGGACAGCTAGTTCCCTATTCAGATTTCACAATGAATTAAATGTTAAATATTTATCTATACCAAGTCTTACTAAAGTACATAGTCAAAGAAAATACAAAACATGCAGTAGCACAAAGCCTTTCCTTAAATTAAAAACCAAACATAATAATAGTAACTTGCAAAATAGCAAATGTCTTATTATAAACACATCCTTGAAATGCTTATAATCACACTTGTCTCAAGAGTTCTGATGACAAAGAAGAAGCAGTTTGATGCTTATGTAAATCCTGTCTGTGCGACAGATGCAATGCAATCTCTGGAAACACAAAGAAAGGGCGGGACGGTACGGGACGGGAGAGAGCGCGAGGACGGCGCGCCGTCGACAGCTGGTGTCCCCCAGCATCGGGCATCAAGAGGAACAGCACGTCAACATTAATAAAACGCTGTTTCCATTTATTGATCTGCACTGTGCAGTATGTAAATACGCAGCCCTTAAGAGACATCATGTGGCAGAACCAACAGAAGGAAGAAGGACTGAGTACAAATGTGGAATAATAAATAAAAAAGTTTTATTCTGCACCCGGCCCTCAATTAAATACAATGTTCGGCAAAGGCTTTTTTGGGGGAAGCAGATAATCTTAATGTCTTTCTCCCTATATTCCACGGTTTTAAATTCCATCAATGAGGTGAAATTAAAAGAGCATGTGAGTGACTTTCAGTGCGAGTTGACTGAGCACACTTGGCTGCTCATTTTCTCCTACTTTTTGCTTGGAGCAGGGGCACACTGACATGACCGAGGCTGAGCTCTCTCTCTCTCTCTCTCTCTCGCTCTCTCTCTCTCTCTCTCTCTCTCTCTCTCTCTCTCTCTCTGCCTCTGCCTCTGCCTCTGTCTCTCTCTCTCTCTCTCTCTCTCTCTCTCTCTCTCTCTCTCTCTCTCTCTCTCTCTCTCTCTCTATCTCTCTCTCTCTCTCTCTCTCTCTCTCTCCTTCCTCCCGCCATTTAATTTTCCAATCCACTTCCCCCACATAGTTAGGGAGATGTGAGTTTTGCTCTGGTTTGATACACCATCTAATGAGAGCCACTAAGAGACCCTGTTGAAATCATTCCGTAATAACACATTCGGAAGCCTCCAAGTGATAAATATTAGGAATTTTTCTTATTCCTCCATATTTTATGGTTTATTGATATTTTATTTTATTTTATTCACCTTACTAGTCCCACACACATACACACGCACACACACGCACACACACACACGCAAAAGCACACGCACTTTGTGTCTCTATATATTCTCTATGCCTATAAAAAACTGTAAAAAACATGTCAAATGTCTTATAATGTATGTAAAATGCCCCCCTGCTTCTCCTGGGACCATTCTTTTTAAAATATATTTTCTTCTAAATTGTTCACACGTCTAGCATGAAAATGTGTAACGCTTCACCGTATCTGGGACTGGGGCTTATTGGCATGCAAAGCAATATATGAGAATTAACTCTTCATTATAGTGCATGTATGACGCAACACCCTAATGCACAGAATGCGCCATAGCATTACCCTGTGTCATACACTGTGCCTTAATTGATTCATACCTGACACAGTCCGCATTTTAGAATACACAAAACACTCTGCAAGAGAGAGAAGAAATAGTGCTCTGGGATTTAGTTTTTGTGCCACGACCCCCCCATTGCCCCCCCTGTCGAAACCCCCCGCCAACCCCCCCCCCCCCTCCTCCCTTAAACCCCCCCGTGGACCCCCCCGTGGACCCCCCCGTGGACCCACCGTGGACCCCCTCCTGGAGCACCCCTTCGCCCCTCGTTGCCCCCCCAGCCGGACCACCGCTCGCTGCTGCTCGGAATGTGGGTTGGCGTCCGCACCTCTCTCCTCTGTCGTGAGATTGGATCTGTGCAAATACATGTTTATGCAAATGTCCCAGATACCGCCCTCTCTCCGCTCGGGGGGCGAGCGAGGGAACAGGGGCTGCATTCTGACGAGCCGACCGCATAAGACTCCCCCCACCCCCCCAGAGAATGGCGTCTTGTGATCTATGAATTCCCCCAGTAGCTCTAAGAGCCCCTGCTCCTGCCTGACATTTCCAGGCTCCCAGAAAGCTTATTTCTGAGCAGGTAAAATCCATAATGTGTGTCAATGGTATCACACAGCGGAGCGCAGGGGGGCGGGGGGGAACCAGCCCGGCCTTGGTCGGGTGTACACGGCCTCCTATGAGGGAAAGAAAAAACGGAAATGTTTGTTCTTACCTTTGTCATCATGCCTGCCCCCGGGGCCACATACCATAATACTGCTGCCCGCTGGGGCCGACACAAGGGATCCGCCGTCTGCACAGGGGGTCCTTAAAACAACAATACTGCAACAGAAACATTGGGATGGATGTCCTCCTTTCAATTATTATATTATAATCTATGTATGTAGAGTAGACAGTAGCACACTGGCTAAAGCTGTCTTTGGGAAGATGGATAAAAAGCAGGAACCAACAGCAATTGACCTTGAGTTTGAGTTACTTCCATACAAAGTGAGTCGGAGGTACAAACACACACACACACACACACATCTTTATTAATGATATGCGTCCCGTCCTATGCAAAAGAAGAAAGCTAAGGTTTTATTGCACTCTACATATTGTCCACACTTTCAGATTAATTGTGCTTTTAGGGATTTGCAAAAATACACAAACAAACTCACAGACACACACACACACACACACACACACACACACACACACACACACACACACACACACACACACACACACACACAAACACACACACACACACACACACACACACACACACACACACACACACACACACACACACACACACACACACACACACGTTGTTATTTGATCCTCGTACTCAACGCGGTGATATGGCTCGGCAGCTGCATGGCCGTGCATTCTGACAGTGGTAATTACTGCTCTCCCTCTGATCTCAGCATTAGTCTACCTCCACAGGATCGCTTGTGTCTGTTACGTATGATGCAACCTTTCCCTCAGCGGGGGGACTGTCTGTGCCTGTGTGTATCTCTGAACCTGTGTGTGTGTGTGTGTGTGTGTGTGTGTGTGTGTGTGTGTGTGTATCTGCATGTGTGTACAGGCCTGTGTACACCAGCCTGCCATGTGTGTAAAAGGGAAGCATCAGGAGGCGAGATGCGTTGGGCGTCCCGCCCTGCCACGGTGTGGCGAGCGGCTGACAGAGCGGAGAGGAGACCCGACCTGGGAGAGCTAATGCCTTGTGGCACCGAATTACATTTGACAAAGTGGACATTTGAAAAGTAAGAATAAAAATCAGTTGATCGATGAGCGCAGTGGTTTCCTCAGTGTAATTAATAGGCAGCTAATGGCTAATGGTGGTCTCCCTGCAGCCCTCCGATACGGGGAGGGGTTGGGGGTTAGTGTAGATGGGGTGAGTGGGTGGTGGTGTTGGGGCTGTGTGTTAGGGCTGAGTACCTCCATTAGGATCCTGTTGGCCCCCTGAGACCCCGGGACCCGGTAATAGACCTTGTATTGGATGAAGAATGCATTGATGGACATGTGTTGACCTGACTATTGACTGGGAGAGCGTGTATTGATTCATACAAAAGGCAGCGGGATTTGGGCTGTTATAAGTGCACACGCGCACACACACAATCACTTACACAGATAAACACACACACACGGAAACACGGACCCACGGACATGGACACACAGACACACACGCACACACAAACACACAGTCGCAAACTTACAGATGGACATAATACATACATACAAAAGCAAAACGTAGAAATCTAAAAGTATCCAAAAATGTATGAATAGAAAGAAAATTAATTAGAAAAGCTATGTCAAAAATAAAAAAAAGATCTAAGCATTGCTTAATTTCCCCCTGGATTAATTGTTCTTAGAAAGCATTCCTGAAGTGTGCCAGTGCATATCATTAACCCCTCTGGAACTGTGGAGGACACACTGGACCTGAAGTTGTCCAAGCACAGAGAGAGAAAGAGAGTGAGAGAGAGAGAGAGAGAAAGAGAGAGAGAGAGAGAGAGAGAGAGAGAGATGAGGTTGTGCAGCTGGGAAACGGTCGATACGACAGCACACCACACTATTGGGTTTCATAACTTTTACACGTATTCTACTGGAGACGAATGAGAGGAGAAATATTCCAGTGAGAGAAAAAATTCAAAATAAGAACACAACATGGGGTGCTGGTGTATTTGGGTGCATGTGAGTAAGAGCGGACGAATTATACGTGCATGGAAACATCCTTGTAGATATGTGTGACTGAGTGTGTGTGTATGTGTGGATCTGTGTGCACGTGTATGTCCACCCAATTGTATGCAAAAATTCTATCTTGTTTGCATGCCCTTGTAACCAGGGCGTATTGCACACCCACTAAGTCTATATACCTGTGTGTGTGTGTGTGTGTGTGTGTGTGTGTGTGTGTGTGTGTGTGTGTGTGTCTGTGTCTGTGTGTGTGTGTGTGTGTGTGTGTGTGTGTGTGTGTGTGTGTGTGTGTGTGTGTGTGTGTCTTTGTTTGTGTAAGTATGTGTGCAAGTGCAATTTGTGTACAAGAGTGTGTTATAAGTGTATTTATATCTGTGTGCGTGTGTGTGTGTGTGTGTGTGTGTGTGTGTGAGCAGGACTTGTGTGAAGGCAGGTTTTAAAGCACCCTGCCTCAGATATCGGACAGGCCTCCTCCTGTATAATGTGACGGCTCCGCCTTTGGTATGAGTCATTGATTACACATCAGCTTAGTATGCTGCAGTGCGGACCCCCCTCACATCTGCGGTGGAGGGGTAACCGGAGCCCCCTGCCCCCGATCGATAGCAGCAGGCCTGTGACGCTCTCCGTCAGGCCCCTGGTTCAGGACTGCTCTCCTCTCGGCCCCAGCCTAACCTCCTCTGGGGCCTAACCTCCTCTCGGACCTAACCTCCTCTGGTCTAACCTCCTCTAGGTCCTAACCTCCTCTAGGTCCTAACCTCCTCTGGTCTAACCTCCTCTAGGTCCTAACCTCCTCTCGGACCTAACCTCCTCTGGTCTAACCTCCTCTAGGTCCTAACCTCCTCTGGTCTAACCTCCTCTGGGTCCTAACCTCCTCTGGGGACTAACCTCCTCTAGGTCCTAACCACCTCTGGGGCCTAACCTCCTCTGGTCTAACCTCCTCTAGGTCCTAACCTCCTCTGGTCTAACCTCCTCTAGGTCCTTACCTCCTCTGGTCTAACCTCCTCTGGTCTAACCTCCTCTGGTCTAACCTCCTCTAGGTCCTAACCTCCTCTAGGTCCTAACCTCCTCTGGTCTAACCTCCTCTAGGTCCTAACCTCCTCTCGGACCTAACCTCCTCTGGTCTAACCTCCTCTAGGTCCTAACCTCCTCTGGTCTAACCTCCTCTGGGTCCTAACCTCCTCTGGGGACTAACCTCCTCTAGGTCCTAACCACCTCTGGGGCCTAACCTCCTCTGGTCTAACCTCCTCTAGGTCCTAACCTCCTCTGGTCTAACCTCCTCTAGGTCCTTACCTCCTCTGGTCTAACCTCCTCTGGTCTAACCTCCTCTGGTCTAACCTCCTCTAGTTCCTAACCTCCTCTGGGGCCTACCCTCCTCTGGTCTAACCTTCTCTAGGTCCTAACCTCCTCAGGGGCCTAACCTCCTCTGGTCTAACCTCCTCTAGGTCCTAACCTCCTCTGGGGCCTAACCTCCTCTGGTCTAACCTCCTCTAGGTCCTAACCTCCTCTGGTCTAACCTCCTCTGGGGCCTAACCTCCTCTGGGGACTAACCTCCTCTGGTGCCTAACCTCCTCTGGGGAATAACCTCCTCTGGGGAATAACCTCCTCTGGGGTCTAACCTCTTCTGGGAAATAACCTCCTCTGGGGTCTAACCTCCTCCGGGTCCCGGTCTAACCTCCTCTGGTCTAACCTCCTCTGGTCTAACCTCCTCTGGTCTAACCTCCTCTAGGTCCTAACCTCCTCTGGGGCCTACCCTCCTCTGGTCTAACCTCCTCTAGGTCCTAACCTCCTCTGGTCTAACCTCCTCTAGGTCCTTACCTCCTCTGGTCTAACCTCCTCTGGGAAATAACCTCCTCTGGGGTCTAACCTCCTCCGGGTCCCGGTCTAACCTCCTCTGGTCTAACCTCCTCTGGTCTAACCTCCTCTAGGTCCTAACCTCCTCTGGGGCCTACCCTCCTCTGGTCTAACCTCCTCTAGGTCCTAACCTCCTCAGGGGCCTAACCTCCTCTGGTCTAACCTCCTCTAGGTCCTAACCTCCTCTGGGGCCTAACCTCCTCTGGCCTAACCTCCTCTGGGGTCTTACCTCCTCCGGGTCCCGGTCTAACCTCTCCACAGGGAGGTGATGAGGAGCTCATCGCTCTAATGAGGAGTCAGCGTTCAGACTGGAAGAGGGAAACAACGGTCAGCCCCGCGTCCCGGGGCAGAGGGAGGTCTGGACGAACGGGAAGATGGGGAAAAAGGTCTGGGTGAGGAGGGGGAGGGGATGAAAGCTCCGGGTGAGGGGGGGGAGAAAGGCCCGTAGGGGAGGGGGGGAGAAAGGTCCGGGTGAGGAGGGGCAGGGGATGAAAGGTCCGGGTGAGGGGGGGGGACAAAGGCCCGTAGGGGAGGGGGGGACAAAGGCCCGTCGGGGAGGGGGGGGAGAAAGGTCCGGGTGAGGGGGGGGGACAAAGGCCCGTAGGGGAGGGGGGGACAAAGGCCCGTCGGGGAGGGGGGGGAGAAAGGTCCGGGTGAGGAGGGGGAGAAATGTCCGGGTGAGGAGGGGGAGGAAGGTCCGGGTGAGGAGGGGGAGGAAGGTCCGGGTGAGGAAGGGGAGGAAGGTTCGGGTGAGGAGGGGGAGGAAGGTCCGGGTGAGGAAGGGGAGGAAGGTCCGGGTGACGGGACGGTGGGCGGGGCTAACACTGATTCATAGGGGAGGTGGAGCTGTTTCTATGTATGTTTGTTTTGTTCTTCGCATCGTAGGCATCAATTTTAAATGTATTATTGCTTCTCACCTTGCTGTGAACTACGAAGGGGATCAGTGCTTAAGAGCTATCAAATTGTTGACTTTAAAACCAACGTTACATTGAACTCTTTTCTTTATTAATACAAATCCGTCTTTCAGCGCATTTAACCTAACATATTGGAAACAGTTTGTGAAATAGGAGCTGCCAATGCCCTAATTCTAATACGGCACGATATTTTTCATGTGTGAGCAATTAATCAATGCAATTGACAGAAACAGATTCACAGCTAATTAAAAACGTAATTGCGTGCACTTTAACCATTTAGAAGAAGATTCATTTGAAGCCATTAAACATCGTCCAAAAACCAGATGTTCATTAAACGATGTCGATACAAACGTCATTTTTCAATAGATTGCCAGAATACGTGCTTACAGTAACTCCAGGGTAATTCATCCCTTAAAGCGCTATAATTGATTTAAGCCTGCAAAAATAGCCCATCCCGCAGTGCAATATTATATTGCAAATCTGGAATGACAATGAGCTGTTAGTCTGTCGCTCGCCTCCTGCTCAATTGCTGTTATTACATCATCTCTTTCTAAACCAGCAATGAATCGTTCCATTTTCGTTTTTAATTTTTTCTGTAGCATAACAATGCTGATGAGTCTGGCTCTTTGTAATCAGGTCAGGGAAACGAAAAAACATCACTTGGCACCATTGCCATGGTCTGGAAACCCTGCCGTCTCCAGAGAATACCAGAATAATTCCCACTTTTATATCTTCTTTCTCTTCTTCCCCCAATTAGCTCCTGCTGTGCGATTCATTGTGTGTTGTGTGACGGTCCCTTAACAACACTTACCCATGCTAGTTATTAATCAGTTCCTCATGTTAGGCACCCAATTCAATTTTTTGCTTTCAGTACGCCTGTAGAAACTGGAGAAAGAGAGCCCTTTGTGAGGCTTCCTACTAATTATGTATGATTTTTGCTGATTTCCTACTAATTATGATGAATATATTACATATTCACTTTCAAATGACTGAGGAAATGAATGAGGAAACTCACATATCACACTGAACAAACGTAAGCAGCAGACTGCAGCAGACTGGATTGTAAAGAAAATACCCCTGCTAAGCATCCCCCCAAGGGACTTGGCCATAAATAAAGCTGCTGAACAACCTTCATAAGTATTCACTATTTAGCCTTTAGGCGTGATGCTAGTAGTTAGGCTTCAATAAGGACCATAACTTTTGGTTATGGTATCTAACACTGTCTATGGTATCTGAAAGTATGTTTGTTCTCCTGCAGTCTTCAAGGGATAGTTCATTTAAAATATTAATTCAATTACAGCTTGCAAGAAAAGTAATTTGCTCGTTTGTGATCAAATTAACAAGAACCGGCTAATTGTTTACATAAAGAATAGGCTGCCATGTTGTTTTCCTCATTACTGCTGATTCCCCAATGAAACGAGCCAAGCAGGTTTCAGCTTTCTCCCTCAACGCAGAGGGGATAGAAAAGTGTTCAAATATTTGGTGAGGGTGGATTCTGCTGACCGCGGAAACAAGCCTATCGGACTTGCTTTCAGAGTAAGAGCCAAGAGGTATTTGCAGGGGAAAAATGTCGTCCCTTTTTGTCGAAGACAGCCAAGCACTTGAAATACCGCAGAATAATGCCGACCTTGTGCTTTAATTACTTTTTTAAAGAGTGTTGGTCCAGAGGAGCCTCCCCGCTCCTCCCTCCCGCTCCTCTCATGTTGCATCAAGAGCTCTCAGTGTGGTCTGACTAGTGCTGTGACACACAAACGCAAACATACACACATACACACACACACACACACACACACACACACACACACACACACACACACACACACACACACACACACACACATACACACACACACACACACACACACACACACACACACACACACACACACACACACACACACACACACACACACACACACACACACACACACACACACACACCTTTATAATGCCCTCCCCCCCTTTTGCCCCCCGCTCACAAAAACACCATGAGTATGAGTAGTTGAGTCCAAAGGGCTTTACCAAATTGTCGCTGCTTGTACCTTTGTCTCACCTTTCAATTGGCTCTGAATCCGACCAATGGGGCATTCCCACGTCTCTGTGAACAACAGAGGATAAAAGTGGGGAGAAAGGAGAAATGGATACTGCAGTAGTGTGAGGAAAGGCAAAGATAGAGACAGGAATGAGGCGCGAGAGATATATCGAGTGCCTTAGAGAGAGAGAGTGAGAGTGAGAGCGAGAGAGAGACGGAGAGAGAGAGAGAGAGAGAGAGATGGTGCAACTGAAAGTCACTTAAGAGAGAGGCAGGTGAGCAACGAAGAGCAAGATGGGCTTTTAAATACAGTTCTCCTTTGAACAATGCACAATTCATTCTTCTCATATTCTAATACATGTGCCGGCCAGATATCAAGACATTCTCTTCTTTAAAAAAAAATGTAACACAGCAACCCTAAATGTAACGATAAATTAAGGAAATCCTTTGGGTTTGACATGATATACTTAACGTATGCGCCGCGCGCTGAAGACACTCACTATACATCGCCTGAGGGGTGGGGTGGGGTGGGGTTGGGGGCTGCCGGGGGGGGGGGGGGCAGCCCGAGACCTTGCTCTGAGCAAACACAGCTATCTAACCTTGTCGCTCCTCATGGAGGAGGCGAACGGGAGGGGAGAAGTGTCCGCTTCATTCACTAGGTGGCAATCTAGTAACACAGAAGCTGCAGCGCTGCGGACGTGTGCAGAGAAATAAATAAGTGGGAGAACGCCCTGCATGTGTGCATCAAGATGATGAGGACTCTATGGATTAACAAGACTGGCGCTTTTACAGAGATATCTGAATTCATAATTTGATATATGAAAACAACAAGGACACACTTTAATATTGAGATATACAGGTGTTTGCTGGCGGTTTGTTCCGTCTTTCCCCCTTTCAGCATTTTGATGGGTCCCATGTGTGTGTGTGTATGTATACGTGCACGTGTGTGTGTGTGTGTGTGTGAAATAGGGGGGCGGTATCTGTAAATGGTGCATTATGTTGCCCCAACTGAAGCTCCACTTCCTAGACATCAGCAAAGCACTTCAAGTCAAAGTCTTTTCGCCGATCGATGAAATCCTCCCTTGATGATGAAGCTGAACAGGCATCTTTGATAAATTGATTCCAAATCAATCCCACTGTTTTACCCCAAACCCCGCGTCCAAATAACAGTGAACAGGGTTCTGGCTAAAGCAGTTCAACGACGATTCAACAGCGTTTTGTAAGCGGGAATCGAGTGTGACTGTGACTACCCTTCCAGCACGTTGTCTGTACGAATAGTTTACGGGCTCTCTGCCTTTAGTCTAAAGGTCTGTCTTACATTTCACTCTCAATATCCGCCCCATTGCACTGTGGCAGACAGAAGTGAGTATTCTATATTGTTGAGCAACTTTGTTGTTGAACAACAACTAAACGCTACGACCAGTGATGGATAGGAGCTGAGAAGATAATACTTATGGCTGAAGCACCTTCTTCTCATGAATTCCCTTTCCTTAATTTTGAAATGTGATCGAGTATTTTCGGAAATAAATAAATAGGACGCGCCCTTGGAAAGCCAGAGGAAATGGCCTGGTGTCCTAGTTACGACCACGGCAACTACAACACCGTTTAACTGAACCAATTAGAGACTAAAATTAAAGGATAGGTAATGTTTGCTTGAGTTTAAGTTACTGTCTTAAAATGTAGATTTTTCTACATGTAGGCATTTCTCTTGATAAATTGCGCTCATTTATTTAGAACAAAGTTATATTGAAAGTTGCCTTTTTAATCTCAAATCTTTCTAATCTACCTAACTATGGACCTGCCTGGTATGTCATCTATTTATCTATCTATCTATCTATCTATCTATCTATCTATCTATCTATCTATCTATCTATCTATCTATCTATCTATCTATCTATCTATCTATCTATCTATCTATCTATCTATCTATCTATCTATCTATCTATCTATCTATCTATCTATCTATCTATCTATCTATCTATCTATCTATCTATCTATCTATCTATCTATCCATCATTCCATCAACCACCCAGTTATCTTTCTCCCTCCCTATCTTTATATCATCTATCGCTCTCTTTCTCTCTCTATCCATCCACCTATCACTCTCCTATCTATTTACCGAGTCCATCTCTTTCTCCCTCTCTCCCTCCTTCTCTCTCTCTATTTCTCTCTATCAATCCATCTGTCATCTATCTATTTTTCCAGTTCTTCTCTCGCTCCCTCCTTCTCTTTCTCTATTTCTCTCTCTATCCATCCATTATGCCTTCTATCTGTCATCTATCTATTTTTCTATTTCTCTCTCACCCTCCTTCTCTCTCCATCTCTCCATCGCCGTGTCCTTTCAGCGAGCAACGATTAGAATGCGCTAGAATGTGAATATGAAGTGGTGATGCACATCAAAGCTCCTGTTGGTACAAAAGGGGTTCAAAGTGTTCATTACAGAGTCAGCGCGGCCCGTAAGGAGAGCATCAGAAGGTACTGATGGTAACTGAGTCTGAGCATTGTGAGTCAAAGGAGAGCAAAGGTTCAGCATGTTTTCAGAGTTCACTCGTCCGATGAGGTCAATAAAATCCTTGCTTATATCATGTGACACAGCAAACACTGACCCAATGAAAACACGTTTAGGAAATAAAGAAGGGACTCATGGCCCATGGGTAATCTGGAAACTGCTCAATTTAAGTGATTGTCTTTTGTGTAATGATGATTTGATGATAAATCTCAAATTGCATATAGTAAACAAATGTGGGTAGATAATCTCAGATCTAGCAGTCCTAGAATGCTAGCAGATGTTCTGGTGGGAGACAGCACAGAGCCCAGGCTTAGTAGCACCGTGTTCCCTGTTGTTACGGAGAAGGGCCTTTAATACGTGAAGTTCGACAGCAGCCACTCTGCACAGTGTGGAATGAAACCTTGACCATGAGACATTGTGGATGTAGCTCTCCAGTAGTCTGGTTATCAGCCAAGGTATGCAGAACAAAATCAGGACATTTGCTCATCCTGTTGTATCTGATGTAGTTCAACTTAAATTATGCTCAATGTATATACTGTAAATGTTGTTACTAGTATTAAAGATGATGTAAAAAACAGGTGCCGGCAAAGAGAACCAAAGTGAAATCATCCGTACTATTATGGCGAAAGAAAAACTGCCAACCCTACACACAAAAAGTATCTGACATTTATTGAAATGAAAATCTTCGGAGATCTTTGAGATAGCGCTTTAATTCCCTGTTTTCTCTTTTTCAGATATGTTCATATTAATATTATGAAAAATACACAAACACACACACACACACACGCGCACGCACGCACGCACGCACGCACGCACGCACGCACGCACGCACGCACGCACGCACGCACGCACGCACACACACACACACACACACACACACACACACACACACACACAAACAGAAAGCCACACACACATACGCACATAGACAACAACACACACACACACACACACACACACACACACACGCACACACACACGCACACACACACGCACACACACACGCACACACACACGCACACACACACGCACACACACACACGCACATACACACACAAACACAGCTGACGCCACTTATCCTGTTTACACATGATGCTACAGATGATATTTGAAGAGTCAAGCCCACTCACACAGTGTTCCCTACCCCGGTAGCACCGGCGCTACCTATTTTATTTTTATTTCCAGTAAATATGTTTCCCTTCCTCTCCAGGTTCGACTCTCTCCCCCAGGATAATATATTCCCATCGAGTAGAAACAAGCAGAACACATCTGAGCACCTTAATAATGCAGACAAGAGAGACACTTTACTCCACCTGGGACGCACCACCACCCGGCGCATCCCGACACGGCGCCACGCCGTCGCACGCCATCGCCGCACGGCCCGGCCAGCGCCGCCGTCTGACAAATAAATATGTCAAGCGTATTGGCGTGATCCATGAATAATGGATATTCTAATACGGCCACACGTTGTATTGTATTGCCTCGCGCTGATATGAAATACACATTATCTAATTAGCCCATGTTCTCGGACGTGATGCCGCCTGCGTTTGATCAATATGTAATAAGATCTAGTAACAATTAGTGAGGGGGGGGGGTGTTGAAGGGAGAGAGAGAGAGAGAGCGAGAGAGAGAGCGAGAGAGAGAGAGAGAGAGAGAGAGAGAGAGAGAGAGAGAGAGAGAGAGAGGAGAGAGAGAGAGAGAGAGAGAGAGAGAGAGAGAGAGAGAGAGAGAGAGAGAGAGAGAGAGAGAGAGAGAGAGAGATGGTGCAACCGAGAGTCACTTAAAAGGCTTTATGGCGGTTCTGGGTCCACAAATTAAAAACAGAAACTGACCGTGAAGATCACGGCTCCCTGCTGTAACCGCTCTGGTAATGCTGTTGATAAAATTGGTGTTGGCCCGCCATGTTTACATGTGCTGTATATGAGGTTGAACGCAATAATGGGAAATCAGAAGGACTAACGGAGCCTTATATTTCTTTTGATTACAAATGCACTGCACAAATGAGACAAATTATAAACGATGATGAGGATTAATATGGGCTCTCTGAACTGGCCGTAGTGATTTGCTATGAAGGATGGTTTGAGTAAGCGCAGTAGGAATGGAAACAAGCAGATTAATAGAAAATTAAAGAATGGTGAAGTGCAAGCATAACACAAACAGAAATGGATTAACAACAAATAGATGAAAGGAATAAACATTGGAAGATCAAAACATTGGAATATTGGATCATGCCTTTGAGCACAGCACCAGAAGATAAACGGCTTTTCGGTACCAACAACGTTTACTACTTAAGTGTTTGGCATGAGGAAAATAATGAAATCAAACATTGGAAAGAAACATGAAATGTTTCATACCCTGGTTCTGTTGTACCCTGGTACTGTTTTTACCCTCAACGTGTCAGGGTACAAATGGTGCTGCTCCACACCTCACTGTAGTGTGGATGAGTCCCTTATGATCTGATAAACTATCCATCCGGCTCTAACTACGAGCCAGCCAGTGTCATGGCGGGGGAGCAGTTGGAGATGTGATCCGACCTCTCCGGCTGCCAGTGGTGGCAGAGATCGTGTCGGTGACACAGGGCCGGTGAGGCTGGGCGGACACCTCTGTGTACTTACTCTAAGTGTGTGTTTGTGGGTGTCTTTGTCTACAAACGTGTGTGTGCACACGTGTGTATCTTGTGTGTGTTCTTTGTGTATAAAGGTCTGTGTGTGTGTGTGTGTGTGTGTGTGTGTGTGTGTGTGTGTGTGTGTGTGTGTGTGTGTGTGTGTGTGTGTGTGTGTGTGTGTGTGTGTGTGTGTGTGTGTGTGTGTGTGCAAACACGTGCAAGAGGGATGCACTGAAGCAAAGACAGAGCATGCACTTGAATGATTGAGGTTACCAGGGTGACCTCATAAACCAAAACCCGTGGCAGTCTCCCAAGGTGAGCGCTGAATTATGCCGTCATTAAAGGACAGGTCCAGTAGCCAAGGTTAGTATGTAAAGTATAATCATCGTCCTTCCACCCCCCCGCCCCCCTTATCCCAGTCACTCATTAGGCCCCCTCATGGACCAACACAGATTATGCCTTGAACTTGTTCAACTGTTGCTACCCGCCTGTGGGAGTGGACCCCTCTATCGGCCCTTCATATCCACGCCCTATATCTTTGCTGGTGTGCCCCTGCACAATTATTACTTTTTAGTCAGTGTGTGCGTGAATGTGTGTGTTTGTGTCTGTGTGAGTATGGTGTGTGTGTGTAAGTTTATGCGTGCGTGAGTTTATGTGTAAGTGTGTGTCATCCGATCCCAGCCCCATAGATGACCTATAAAGAAAAGGTATTTGCGTTGATCCATCGCCACAATACATCTTAATTTCTATAAGGGCACCAGGAGAGGGCCGTTGGTGTTCTGTCAGTCCATCTGGATCAACAGTCATTGCTTTGTCGATGTGAGAACAGCATTCACTCTCACGTCCAGCCGGGCTGAATGATGACACTAGATACAATGACACCACCAGACACATCGTATTCAACTGTCACTGGAACTGTCAGCAGTGTTTACAGTGTTTAAGGCTAGGGCAAAAAGGGAGAAAATATGGGGGAAGGTACTATTGAACAGTAGATAACAGTGAGTCCGCTCTACCTGTGCAACATGGTGGTTGAAGGCAGTAAAACAGCGTTCTCCCAGCCCCCGTTGTTTATGAGCTGTTCTGTGCTGTTATTTAGGTATGTTGTCTGGAAAGCAGAGAAGCCTCCAGGCAAACAAACAGCCACATCTAGGATCCTGTTTTTTTGTTTTAAAGCTCCTATTCTAATGCCTCACTAACTCGCCAAGCCACTATCCAACCGCTTATAGAACCAAACAAATGATAAACCATGTAGTTGGTACGCCGCAGTCGTCATCTTTAAATGTTAACGTAATAAGGTACTTACTTGAATGCAACTATTTATGATTTCATCCTCTGGACGGGTAATATTTGTATTAGTTTATTGAAATGGTTGTTTTAAAATGTTATAAAACGTAAGCGCATCACCAGATCACAAACGCAAGGGCCACCAAACAATAGAAGTACCAAGCACCAGAGGATGTCGACAATGAAACATCCATTATTACATGACTACTATTGACGGTGACCTATTATTATCTACTCTTACAGTATAGAATGAGGATAGCTAAGCCTGATAGAGAAATATGTAATCTTTTAAACACTACCTGACTTGTGCCAGGGTGATCGGCATCATACATGTTGGATATTCTTTTAGACAAATTGCAGAATCCCGTTACAGAGTGCAGGTTGAATACGCAAACAGGAATAAAAAAAAAATGCATATGAGTGAAATAATGACTTATTTTCCACATCCGTTGATGCTCACTGCCGTTTTGTTGTCCCTTTTGCATTTTTTGTTTTTCCTTTTGCATTTGTGTTGCAGCCTTGGCAGTTCTGTTGTGGCTCACTCAATAGTTAACGGATCAGAGAGGGTTTGCCAGCACAGAAACTGGCTCAATCCAAATGAACAATTGCTCCAGTTCACCTACTTTTGTAGTTACAATCAGCCAAGCTGTTGATGTTCAATAAAAACCATAAGTTATTAAGTCTTCAGAAAGCCATAAAATGAGTCTGCATGGCATCTAGTAGGCAAAGTAGGCAAAGTAGGGAAAGTAGGCAAAGTAGGTAAAGTAGAGCCAAATAAATTATCAGGTACTGTGTCAAACATGGCACATTTAACGTACGTATTTCGCTGATGGAGTATACAAATCATTGACTGCATGTATACATGTTAGAAAACACAATTATTTTTTGGCAAGTGCTTTTGAGTCTCCCTATTTAGCGATCAGATGTAGTGCAAAGACAAATGCTCATTGATATATATCCACATATATCCACATATACACTGTATATATTACTGGGAATAATTCCTCATTGGTTTCCACTGAGTGAAAACACTCATAGCCTATGTGTGTATACCCTGTGTAATGTATTCGCTGTAGCAGAGATAACTAAATCAATTTTACAGGCCCCGGTTTGTGCTGCTGCACCTTTCTGCGGAACGTTCCGGCGCCGTGCTGTCTCTGGTGTAGACAGAGAACCACTCCGCTCTGGGTGGGGGTGTGTGGACATTGTGTTTGGATCAACAGTGGATACTGCTGGACTACAATATCCGATGAGATTAATATATATATCATATATAAAATATATATATATATGCAGGGCTCTCAAGGTAAGCCCACACTGTCTAAGAAAATGTTTTACCCTTGCGTGTTTATTTGGTAACCCTTTCTTTTACTGTCCCCTAATAACGACGTACTAACGCTGTTATATATGTTAAATTATAAAATAGTTCATTAACACTGGTAAATAAGTCGCTAACAGGTGCAAGCAATTATCGCAGATTCGCCGTGCTAAAATCAACACTATCATGTTAAATAAAATGAGAGATGATTTGATGATTCTTACTTGTGTGTTGACAACACATCCCTCTGCCAAACTAGATACAATATTTTGGACACAATAACAGCTCTAATGAATCTTTTAACATTATTGGGTTTGACGGTTGCAGTGTTGGGTACTGGTGCGGGAAACTGTTGTCCACAGTTCACCTCTATAATCTATCCGTGTGTAAATCATTACTTGCACTGGTATACAGCAGTAGCTAGTGGCAGATGCTGACGTGCCACCTTTAGTCAGGGAGATAAACCAGGCGCATACCAACAAACCAATTTGTCCGAGTGACCAATAAAGTGGCCTCCTTTCCCTTCAGCCCGCCTCCATGTCAGAGCCAACATCATGAGAGGGAACGGAATGGGAACCAAAAATAATTAAATCCTACTCCTGAAAAATACATTGTAAACTTAAGTGAGAATTCTCTTTTCAATAATATTTTTGTGAAAATAACATTATGTTTTCTATGCACAATAATGTGTTTGATATTTACTTATTTTTGCATGGTAACAGTTCCAAAAATATGCCTCGGATTTCTATCTTTGCTCGTGGACACTACTTTGGCATCATTTTGACTGGTATTATGACGTTAACGCGATAATACCAGCGCTTGTGAGCTTGAAGCCGCCTCGAATGACAGCCAAGCAGTACTCCTCCATCGCTACGGAGACACAGTTTTCAGAATACTGAAAACTTGAATTAAATAAAGTTAGAAAAGTATGATGACATAGTACAACGTTGAAGAGTAGTGCTTCTGCAAACGGGACTGCTGAGTGAGGTGCTGGAGCCCATTTAAGTCAATGCAGGCTAAATGTTACTTGGGATAGGTACATAGTTAGAGCCCGGATTGACTATGAATATGAAACAAGGCTTGCTTTTACAGTACAAATATCAGCTTACTGATTGAGTAAGTTAGTAATATTGTGGAAAAATATGGTACAAGTATGTTTTAATTGCATGGCCAATTGAATCTTTTATAGCAAGGGTTTTGGTAAGAACATGTTTATGCCAGGATAACTAACGAGGCAGAACAGACTACTACATTTGCAATAACATTCCCAATATTTAAGAACATGACCCTCGAAGAAAACTGGTCCTGGGAGGTTGTTACCAGGTAGTATTGACGTCATTTCTTTACTTAAATAAAAACAATTCCATAGTTTCTAAGCTAAATCTTAGAAAAGGAAGGGTTACAGTTACTTCTACTGATACAAGCAATGCTGTTGATACCACTTTTAGCCATTTCTTTCCATTGCCAAGGCAAGTAGCTTCAGAATCTCATGGTTTCTTTGCAAATGATTAAGATTTTGTTGACCCTGAGCCTGTGTTGGCAACTGGACACAAATTATGAATTATATAAAATGTGTTTATTTCGAATGGGCCTGGACTCTTTTGATAGAAAAGATAGGAATAAGAAGAACAAATATGTCCCAGTACATGGTATTTGTCATAAGGGAATACTGATCCACTTACAGAGCGGCTGTCGGAGTTAGCCTGGTAAGCTAAGCGGCGATGCTCTTTAAAACCACATGATAACAGCGTAACGAGGGCCGCCGGACTGATGAACAGCTGCCAAATGTTTCCTCTAACTCACCTTCCAGCCCTCCAAGAACGTCGCCACAGGGAACCACCATATGCTTTTTTCTTTCTTTCTTTTTTGTGTGTTTTGTGAGCAGCCTTCGTAGGACTTGGAGATGTGTTTTCATTGTATTTCCCCCAGAATGATAGACCCTGACAGCGATTCTCTATAAGCCCCACGAGTACAAAGTTCCACTTCAATTATTGATAAAAGTCTACATTGAGCTATGCTATTATTTAACCTGATCAAAGACCATGGCCTTACCTACAGGCAAAGCGGTTGTGTGTGTTTGTGTGTGAGTGTGCTTTATTTACCCTCTACAATAGACTGTCTTGTCACTTTGAGCTACATTTGTTTTGCACATAAAATAGTACGGAATACTTTGAGGTATTGGCCAAATATTTACAGTCCGTCAGCTGGTAAAATCAGTTGATGAGTAGAATTCAATGTTAGCATCCAATGTTTTTCTAGTCTTTATGTTTTTCCTCTTTAAATGCACTCATTTAAGCCTTAATCATTAAAGTTAAATAGTATTATTTTCCTTTCAACCCCCCCCCCTCCAAAAAAAAGAAGTTGGGTATATTTTCATGTGACAGAAAATATATGTGTTTTTATTCATTTTTTCAGAGTAGGCCAACCCTTGATGTCTGAAATATCAGATTCTCTGTCAACTCTTAGTATTTGCATACGGCAGCTGTTGGCGCCGTCGTGTATATGTCACAGAGAATGTAATATTAATCAATACTGTCAGCTGCTTCAGTGTTACAAAAAACAAAGTTGGCCGCCGCAATTCACAGCTCAGAAGAACAACATCTGAAAAAAACAACTAAACTCAACAAAGTGTGATGGGCTGAATCTGTGACACTTTGTTTGGTGCTATGACTCTCTCATCTGTGTTCCACCACACCTCATGATGTCTCATCTGGGTGTCACAGGTCCACGGTGTCACACCCCAGTGCAGCTCAGGGTTCAGGTATCGACCATGAGAGTAATTAAGAATTCCCCATCTCGGCCCCTGAGCATAAGCTGACCCATGGCATTATTTTTATTAATGATTTAGCGGTGAACTTTGCATTGTGCTGACACCAGAGATGGGGTAGCTAAGCTTTGAATAAAGCCCCTCAAATCCCTCCAATTCCCTCTTGCGGACGAGCAGGACTCCACACCACCATGACTTCCTCTGCTCAGGTCTCCCTCCCAGCCTGCGAAGAGGGCCCTCTATATGCATCGGATCCACCCTGGCTACCGGCCTGCCCAGCCACCTACCTGTTATAATCCTGCATAATGGAAAAGGGGAATGTCACCTTGTGTTAGAGAGGCGGCTGATATCTCAGTGTGCAAAAGCAATGGAGAGAGAGGGAGAGAGAGGGAGAGGGAGAGAGATGGAGAGGGAGAGGGAGCGAGAGAGAGAAAGTCATTTTGTACAAGTCGAGATCACATTTAATTAGACGAGAGGATTTAAATTGCCATGCATCAAACATTGCGGTTGGCCAAAAAGGGAAAGAACTTGGGCCACGGGCCAGATTCCATGAGCTCCGCCGTAACCCATCAGAATCCCCGGGGCGACGGGGTCAAGAAGTCAGAACACAGCCGCCTTAATTAATGATGACCGCAGCCGGGAGGCGCGCTGAATCCTAATGGCTGCCACCTGGAATGCATTTTAAACATGCAAGAAAAGTGACGAATTGGCAGCATTGGAAGTAGGCGTCGCGCTTGACATTTATTTTAAAAGACTCGTTTATACATGACGTTGACGAATGTATAACTTAAAGAAAATCCCGAGCACAATGTGGATGTAACTTTAACAACTTTATCTGTTTGTCGAAGTATTGATTTCAAAGTGTCAGCGTTCTTCCCAGAGACCTGTGTGTCTGTGTGTCATTGAAACCATATTTATAACGTTCTTTCAAACATGTGGCTGACTTCAATTGTGGAGGAGTTTTTTTACTTTCATTAGGTATCAGAGGGACATCACTGGGTGCCGTCTTGCTGTCAAGGTCCATTAAGCGGCATCTACATAAGGACAGGAGCAGATATTCACAGGCATGCGGCTTTACAGACAACGGCTGTGACAGATGGATTGGAATGACACAGCGATGAACCTGCCGCCGAACGCATTGTGGGACGCGAGCTGCAGCACAGGCTCAAGGTAGAATCACACACACGCACACACACACACACACACACACACACACACACACACACACACACACACACACACACACACACACACACACACACACACACACACACACACACACACACACACGCACGCACGCACAAAGCCCCTCAGTCGACTCTTACACATGCACACACACCCCTTGACATACTCGCATTCATGCCACAAGCACTCATACACACATACACAAACACACACGGAAATGTCCCACACAAACCCCCACACACACACACACATATAAACTCCCTCCGACAGACACACACACACACACACACACACACACACACACACACACACACACACACACACACACACACACACACACACACACACACACACACACACACACACACACACACACACACACACACACACAAACACATCTAGAGACACACGTACACAAATAAACCCAGACAGATAAGTACACACTAACTCCGAACTGAATAACCACCTAGACACACACACACACACACACACACACACACACACACACACACACACACACACACACACACACACACACACACACACACACACACACACACACACACACACACACACACACACATATATATATTATATATTTGTCTTGCAGGCAGTAGCTTTGCATTTGCGTCGGTGTTACTTTGACAGCTTATCTTATCAATTAAATGTACCGTAGCGGGTAGAGCTGGACATGTGGACTCACTGATCTCAACGATATTTTTCCTGCAGTTCCAGGACCCACTTATATTGAAAAGACTTAAATGGAGGTACAAGCTGTTGTTTTTACAACAATCACCCCGGATCCGAACAGTGTTGTGGTAAACAGAAACAGTCGGACGCGAGCTTTGTCTTTGGAGTCACAGAAGGAATCACAGGGAGACACACAACGCAAGGAGCGCACAACGGTTACACAACCAAGGCTTACGGGGGCTAGGCACAGCTCTGGAGTGAAGTAAACTCCCCCACGCCCCAGAAGACCTGAAGGGTTACATTAAAATACTTTCAGGGCCAACCCCCACATGCAGCTGGTGGGGAGCAATGCTCTCTCATCAGGGTAAATGGGGGGGGCATCAAGGCCCTCCTGTTACTCACAGCGCAGAGTTTCGGCCCCCTTTAGGGCCCTGGTGGGGGCAGGCTCCTGCGCTATACTGCCTGGTAGCACGATGGCCCCCAGCCAGTGTGCACGGAACAAGTCCAAGTCCTGCAATGTGCTTGATGGTCCGATGACTGCTGCCTCTTGCTCCGCCTATCCACGGAGCTTCACTGCACCATCGGCCTGAAGCATGTGAGGCCAGATACTGTAGGCTCACAGGCATGGCAACTAAATTAATATTCAAAGCTCTATTGAGTTTATAGTCTGAGCTCAGCAGAATATAGGGTAGATAAATTAAGTAAAAAAATGAATGCAGTGTTCCGATGTAGCACAGGACCAAATCCCCACATGGGTGTGTGTGTGTGTGTGCGTCCATAGATGCATCTGTGCCTGAATGCAAGGGTGTGTGTTTGTGTGTGTGTGTGTGTGTGTGTGTGTGTGTGTGTGTGTGTGTGTGTGTGTGTGTGTGTGTGTGTGTGTGTGTGTGTGTGTGTGTGTGTGTGTGTGTGCATGTATATAGGACGTGCAGGCCTCTGTGTGTGAATCATAGGTTGTATGCTCATGAATTGGTCGGTGGTTGAATGTGAGGATGTGTATGTGTGTGCGTGTGAGTGTGTCTGTATGTACGTAGGGCTGGTCGTAACAGTGAGCGAATGACCTAGCACGCAGCCAGGTGTCCCAGGAAGGGGCGTATTGACCATCAGTATGGCGTTGGCAGCAGAGCGGCCCCCTGCGGGGCCCCCTGTGGGGCCCCGATGAGTAAGGAGCTGTCGAGCCAAGCTCCCTTAAGTACTAATGGGCCCCCTGCCTGACGCCGTCTCCCGGTCCGCCTCCAAACCTCGGCTGATAGCCTCAGAACCTCTGGCTGGAGACGCTACAGACCGCTGCTGTGGTGTTGTACACCAATGTGCCCACAATCACATCGAGTTCCTATGTGTGTCTCCCATTCGCTACGGTAATGGGTGCAGCAGGGAGACTAGAATCTATAAGCTGGAGAGAATGCAAAACAAAGCTCACAAGAAGTCGGGGAAGAAAATCACAGCAAAAAAAAGATGTATGTCTATAAATGAAATGTCTGAGTGGTGGCAATGAGTTAATATGTCTCCCTGGTTGGGTGGATAGTGCCTAGGGAGGAATAATAATTGGGCGATGAACTGCGTTCCAGGATTGGCTGCGTGCGACCTGTTCCAACTCTCAACGCGGTGTCTTCCACTCTGCTCCATTTTACTGTTCGCAGCTCGTCTGCTCACAGACACCCAGTGCTGGTTTCCTCCTTCGCTGTCGAACAGGTTCAACCTGTTCACACTGCAGCATAATTAGTCTTGGTAGGTGGCGTTCATTTGAAATGTGGGGTGGGGTTATGTGACGAACCAATCAAGTTCAAAGTCCTAATTTGTATACAAGTTAAAGCTTCAGAAGGGTGATCGGCTGTCCTCTGCCTGCTACTCGTTATTTGAATTCCAAGTCTTGTCAGACGACACCTCATTAAGCCCCAAAGAGCGTATGCACAATGAACAAAGCCAAACATATTCAAGAAACGGTGGAATTGTGTTTGAAAATGTGGTATAGAAGTGTTAAGAATTTAATTTGAGATGGACAGATAACTTGTTATTTTTCTTGGAGTGTGTAAATAGCCATGCATTGTGTATTTCCAATGTTTATTCATGGTGCTGGGTGGAGAGGTTATCAGTTCAGAGCGACTGAATACAGTGCCGTAGTCCGTGCCAGCAGACGTGACCTGCTGGTTACACATGCCCAGCTCATCATCAACCTGCTCCTCCTCTCCTCTCCCCTCCTCTCCTCTCCTCGCCGCTCCTCGCCTCTCCTCGCCTCTCTGTACGACCCAAAACAACAAGCAGACAAGGTCATCCGTTCACAAGAGGTTCACGTAGAAGTCTGATAAATCATTTATTTCATTATAGTTCTGGCTCCCAACGGTTTACCATACATCTATCTGAAATATATCTGGAAATGGATTTGGACTTTAGTTTCCGTGTATGACTTCAGTTTGGGCACTTCATTTAGCCGGCAACATGAGGTAGAAATAGTCTATTGTCACCTCCCAGTACACAAATGTCGGATGATGTCACTATATTCTTGAGACATTTTCACATGTCCTAAATAACTTCAAATTAAAAGTTATGTACAGTATGCACATGGTGATTGCTTGTTTTTACGATATCATGCAGAGTTTATGCATATCTGTAAACAGCTAATGATGTCCCAGTGAATAGATTTCATTATATCTGTTTCTTGGCAGAACAAGCTGTTTTAATTAAACGTATATGCTTTTAACAAGCGAGTTGCTAGGTGCTTGCTATGTGTATGCATATCTTCATATGTACATGAACATGGAAGGTGCAGGATTTTATGTAAAAAAAATAATTGAGTTTAAGAGGGGAATCAAATAAAGGCAAAGCTGTTTTAAGAATTTTATACAGATGGAAATTCGATTAATATCGGACAGTTAAATAAATTCTATGGGCTGCATGGACTGCAGTAAATCTTTGTGCAAATATAAAGGCACGCTAAGCAGAACCCACAATTAACCTTGAGCACACACAACACAATGCATCCTGGGATTTGCTTGGATAGATGTGTTTAATCAGAAGTGTAATGTCAGGTAGAGGAGCACTTTGACATTTAGAGGATGTGATACACCACAATGATGTTCTTGTTAGATAACTGCTTACGTTATTGTATGGTACGTTTGAGGAGTTTTAACAGGCTTTTTATATTCATTTTATCTGCACTTCATTCTATATCTCCCCTTCATAGCCAGCTGTTAAAATGTTTTCCTTAAATAACAAGGTGAGAAATCTCTTTAATTGTATCCTCCTTCGAATAACCCCCGGCATGGGAGAAAGGGATTTGAAAATTCAAATTAAACGTGCTAATTAATTAGGTGTATGCATGCTCGTCATATCCTCGGTCACACCGGGTAGTACTGAACAGAACTCCTTGTTGCTTTGTAGCGAGACTCCTCTCGCTGAATTTGGAATGTTTTAACCTGGTGTTCCGTAGTTGTTGATTTCCGAAGAGGATAAGCACCAAAGAACCCTGTATGTGATGAGTCTGAGCAGATAGGTCACGGCTCAAGAGGTCACTCATAACGGGGGCGTTGAGGCTTTTGTCTTTTAGTTTTTAGTTCATTTAAACTCATGCTTTTCATGTCAGACAGTGCCACAAGGAAGTCCATGAACAGATATTCTCTCATTAATCCCAATTCCTAATCACATAATTCAACATCTGGTAGACCCTGCCCATCCAAGCTGGCGGCGTCTTTTGGAACGTCGTGCTCCAAGTAGCGCGTAACACTTAACTAATGTCTCGCCTTCAGCACACACACACACCTGGCCATCTGTTTGTGTGTGATTGTGTGTGTGTGTGTGCGTATGTGTATGTTTGCGTGTGTGTTTGTGTGTGTGCGTGTGTTTGTGTTTGTGTGTGTGTGTGTGTATGAGGCAAGGAACAATCAGTGAGATAAATTTCTCTTGATTTTCTTCACAAACAATGTCTTTAATGGCGTTGTCTGCGTCTTGCTGACGAGATCGAAAGTATTTGTTCTCCTGTTTGTTTGATTGTCTGTCTGAGTCTTCTATCTAGCAGGCTTTGGTTCACTCGTCAGAAACAGCCTCTAAGAGAAGCCTTATTTTTTGTTTCTTTTCTTCGCAGTCAGTGGAGCAGAGGCAGTCCTGTCTCTCACCGTTAAATGTCATGTTGTGCATGTTTGTAAAAACATTATTTTTTAATTACCCACTCTCTTATTCAATTAATTTGTTCCCCTGCTGGGTTTGTTCCTTGTTCCGTCTGCGGCAGGTAGAAAACGAAGAGCTGCGAGCACCAGCCTCGTGTCGTGTGTTTGAGAACAAAAAGCGATAGTGGGAATCTATACTGGCCCACTGGCGCTCCCATCAGGCACAGACAGGTGTGCACTGGAGGTCCGCTTCTGATGCCTCCCTTCTAAATTACCACAGACACAAAGCATGTTCAGGGGGTTGTTCAGCCTGAGACACACAACTCCAACGCGTGTCAACCTTTATCTTGGCAAACATCACAATCCCTATACAAAAACGCAGAAAATGAGCTATTGATTTTCCGTTTTTCTTTTTCCCCTCCCTTCTTATTCCCCTCCGGTATTGTCACTCCGTCGCCTAAATGAAGGTCAGTGTTCGTTCTCCTGTCACTGGCTGCTCACACTGGAGAAATAGCCGTCAGTGTTTGTGTGTGTGTGTGTCTGTGTGTGTGTGTGTGTGTGTGTGTGTGTGTATGCATATGTGTTTTGTTTTTTACGGGAAAGGTCTTGTTATGTGGAAATTCTCTAGTTCTTGTCTGGGGAATTAATTGGTTCACTAAAGAGTATTTTTATTTTCTCAAAGGAGTTTGGCTCATGCAGCGAAATAAAAGCGCTTTACGAGCTTACAAGAGCATGCACACAGACACACAAACACGCACACGCAAACAAACATACACACACTGTGGCAACCCGGTTCCGAAGTGTCTGTTCTCACGGCAAGTACCACGCACTGGATCCTGTTTTAAGCCGCAGTCAGCGTTTATTCACAAATAAAATAACTGAACAAGAAATACAACACTGAACTAGGGTCTCCGTGAGCCTCGTAGTCCGTGGTGTATCAATGGTCTCCTCCTGGTTGGCCCTTCTTCCTCGACCCCGGAATGAGTCCTCGGCTGCCTTTTAAGATGTCCGCCCGCTCGTTTCCTCCATCCGACAAGGTGTTCCCCATCTGGCTGATGAGGGTAAGGAATGTGGTGCTCTCTGCCGCCGGCTAGTGGATGGCGGCGGTACACGCCCTCCACCACTAGCCCCCGGATCCCCCTGGTGGGGAGCGGGTTGTCACACTCCTTCACCGCTTGATGAAGCCTCTGGTCGACTGGGTTCCAACCCAGGCATGCATCCCGACGTGACAGGGCATCGGCGTTGGCGTGCTCCTTGCCCGGTCGGTGGTCCACCTTGAAGTTGAAGTTCTGGAGGACCAGGAACCACCTCGTCACCCGAGCAGTGTCCTTGGCACCGGCCATCCACTTCAGTGGAGCATGGTCGGTGACCAGGGTAAACTCCCGACCTACGAGGTAGTATCGGAGTTTGTCCAAGGTCCACTTGATGGCCAGGGCCTCCTTCTCCACTCTGGAGTAATTCCTCTCGTTGGGTAGGAGTTTCCGGCTGATGTAGGTGATTGGGTGCGCCTCTCCGCAGGGCCTTCCAGGTCAGGTCATTAAGAGGGCTGGCCAGGGTGGCAAAGCCGGGTATAAACCGCTGACAGTATCCTACAAGTCCTAAAAACTATTTCACCTGTTTCTTGGAGGTGGGGCAGGGCAAGTCCCGAATGGCAGCCACCTTGCTCTCCTGCGGCCGGACGTTCCCCCATCCTACCTGGTACCCCAGGTAGGCCTTCTCCTCCAGCCCAAGGCGGCATTTGGCCGGGTTGCCGGTGAGGCCCGCCTTCCGTAGCTCCCCCAGTACAGCCAGCAGCTACCGGATGTGGACATCCGGGCTGTCGCTGTGGATGATGATGTCATCGATGTAGGCAGCGGTGTAGGCCTGGTGAGGCCGTAGGAGCTGGTCCTTCATCCTCTGGAACGTGGCCGGGGCTCCATGGACGCCGAAGGGGAGGACGGTGTACTGGTACAGGCCCCCCGGGGTCGCGAACGCTGTCTTCTCCCGTGCGGTCCGGGTCAATGGCACCTGTCAATACCTCTTGGTCAGGTCCAGGGTGGTGAAGTACCTGGCTGGTCCAAGTCGCTCAATCAACTCGTCCACCCTGGGCATGGGGTAGGCGTCGAACTCCGACACCTCGTTCAGCCTCCGGAAGTCGTTAGGGAACCTGAACGTCCCGTCACGTTTGGGCACGAGGATGACCGGACTGTACCAGGCACTGCGTGATTCCTCGATGACCCGGAGCCAGAGCATTCGGTCTACCTCTTCCTGGATGACATCCCGCCGAGCTTCCGGGACTCTGTATGGGGGGACTCTCACCGTAACCCCTGGCGCCGTCCGGATATCATGGTGGGCGACCGATGTTCTCCCGGGGATCTCCGAGAACACGTCCTGATGTTGCATCACGATCTCATCGAGATCCTGCTTCTGGGCCGGGCTGAGGTCCTCCCCCACCGGGACCACCGGGATTTCGCGTCGGGCCGCCAACGCCAGGGGTGCCGGGTCTGGATTGTCCACTCCCCCCCTCCACTACTTCAGGATGTTGACGTGATACAACTGGGTGGACTTACGTCTGTCGTTCCCGGTAATTCACCTCTCCCACTCGTTCGACCACCTCGTACGGACCCTGCCATTTGGCTAGGAATTCACATTCCGCCGTGGGAACCAGGACCAGTACCAGGTCCCCAGGACGGAAGATGCGCATCCGGGCTCCCATGTTGTAAACCCTCGCCTGGGCCTGCTGTGCTCGCCATAGGTGGTCTCGTACGATGGGCCACAGCTGGGCCATGCGGTCCCTCACCTGCTCCACATGGTCCAGCGTGGTGCGGTGGGGGGACGGCGGGCTCTCCCACGCCTTCTTGGCGAGGACCAAGAATCCCCGGGGTCTTCTCCCGTATAGCAGCTCGAATGGGGAGAACCCGATGGAGGCCTGGAGCCCCTCCCGTACAGCGAACCGGACATGGGGCAACAGCTGGTCCCAGTTCTTCCCGTCGGTATCCATGGCCTTCTTCAACATCTGTTTCAAGGTTTTGTTGAAACGCTCCACGAGGCCGTCCGTCTTGGGGTGATACACCGACGTCCGGAGCTGCTTGACCTGGAGAAGGCTAAGCAGTTCCTTCATAACGCGGGACATAAAGCATGAGCCCTGATCAGTCAGTACCTCCCTGGCTATCCCCACCCGGCTAAACAGAATCATGAGCTCCTTGGCTACCACCTTAGCTGTGGCTGCGCGTAGGGGTAAGGCTTCCTGGTACCTGATGGCATAGTCCACGAGCACCAGGATGTACCGGTGTCCCCGGCTGGTCTTGGGGAGCGGCCCCACAATGTCAAGGGCTATCCTGTCGAATGGGGTCTCTATGATGGGCATGGGAATGAGGGGGTTTCTGACCGTGGCTCTAGGGGCTACACGCTGACACTCGGGACACGCCTGGCAATGCTGTTCTACATCCCAATTTACCCCTGGCCAGTAAAACCTCGCTAGGACCCGGTCCAGGGTTTTGTCCATGCCAGATGGGCTCCGAGGAGGTGTCTGTGGGCCATAAAGAGCACCTTACTGACGTATAGTCGCGGGACCACTAATTGTTCCGTCACCTACCCCTCTTATTCCACTACCATGTAGAGCAGCCCCCCCCCTGGTGCTAAAATGTGGGTGCAGTAAGCAACTGACGAGTTCTGGGTTTTTCCGTCGTGGGCGAGAACGTGGCTCCAGGCATGCTTTAGGGCATCCGCCTGCAGTTGAGCGCTGGCGAACTGGCCCGGCCGAGTAGCACCTTCGCCCCCCGTCCGGTAAGAAGTCTGAGAACTCGGTGAGGGGAGAACTATCGGGTGGGTTGTTCTGCTCGGACGCCGTTAAGGTGTCCGTGGTGCCTGGGGGAGGCCCCTGCGATCCGGACCGGGCGGACCCCCCTGCCGTGTGGATCGGGGGATCCGTGGTGAGGGCTCGTTCCCCTCAGAGCCCTGGTCCTCGGCCGTCGATTCCCCCGGGGTCGCCGGAATCTGCGTGGCCCCGTAGGCCGGTCGAGCCATCCTCCCAACTCGGCGGGGAGCGGTACCGGAAGGTGGGGAACAATTCCTGCCCGGGCAGTGAACACCCCGAAGGGGGTCCGGACGACCACATTGCAGGTCCCGTAGGTACGGGTGTCCCCGTGTACACAGGCGACCTCCATCAGTCCCCCCTCCTTTCCCCCTGCCAGGTCGGGGCAGAGAAGGGTTACCACGCTGCCAGTGTCCAGGAGAGCCTGCGTGTCCCGGTTCATGACCCGAGCTGGTATTGTCGGGGTCCTGGACATCCCCTGCGCCCAACAGGTGGCCAGCATGCAGGGTCGGCGCATCCCCTCGTCCGCGTAGGCCGACGGCATCGACCCATCCCGGTCTCCAGGACAGTATCGTGCTATATGACCGGTCTGGTCGCAGGTGTAGCATCGCGGTAGCTTGGTTCTACCAGACTTGAAGGCGGGTGTCTTTTGAAGTTTAAAATGATTGGATCTGCCCAGTGCCACTCTGGATCTGCCATAACCAATCGCTAACGTTTGGTTGTGACGTATGTCATGCGCCGGGAATCACGCGCAGGTTGTACACAAACCAAACACCTTGCGCGTCTGCATGAAAATGTCCGTCAACGACAGCTGCAGGTTTTGTTCGTCGAATTTAATTTATCAGGGAAAAATTGCACATTGTAAATCAACTACCGACCTACAACAACAACTCAAACTGGCGCACGACTTTATCGTCATTGTTCTCAGACACGCCCTCTGTTCGCTGATTGGGCGCCGCTGTGGCGGTGCCAGAAAACCAAATTACATACAGCAGGTCCAGACCTAGTACTGAAGGGAAATTCAAATTGAGCGGAAGTACTTAGGCGGGCGGAGCCAGGCTAGCATCGCGGCCCTCCTAGGTCACAATCGGCGGTTCCAGGGGGGGTGTCTGTGGCGAGGTCGTGGGTCCCCTCCGGCCAGCTCTCCCTCCGGGCGGTCCGTTCGAGCATCTCCAGGTATGCCTCCACGTCATTATCTGGGCCGAGCTTGGTGAGCCGCCTGGTCGGGGCGGCGGTCGGGGCGACGGTCGGGGAGTCGCGGACGGCGTGCTGGGTGAGTCGGAGCACTGCTTCGCGGAGCAGGACAAGACTCTCCATAGTATCCCGCTGTATAGCTGCGGCCTGCCCCTGGAGCTGCTGCTGACGCTGGGCGGCGGCGATCCCGTTCTGCATGGTGTGAGCGGGTACTTCACCGTGAGTTGTAGTGGATTCCAATAGACCACCATATGTGGCAACCCGGTTCCGAAGCGTCTGTTCTCACGGCAAGTACCACGCACTGGATCCTGGTTTAAGCCGCAGTCTGCGTTTATTCACAAATAAAATAACTGAACAAGAAATACAACACTGAACTAGGGTCTCCGTGAGCCTCGTAGTCTGTGGTTTATCAATGGTCTCCTGGTTGGTCTTTCTTCCTCGACCCCGGAATGAGTCCTCGGCTGACTTTTAAGATGTCTGCCCGCTCGTTTCCTCCCTCCGGCCAGGTGTTCCCCATCTGGCTGATGAGGGTGAGGAATGTGGTGCTCTCTGCCGCCGGCTAGTGGATGGCAACGGTACACGCCATCCACCACTAGCCCCCGGATCCCCCTGGTTGGGAGCGGGTTGTCCCAACACACACAAACACACACACACACACACACACACACACACACACACACACACACACACACACACACACACACACACACACAAACACACATATATGAGGGGCCGCCTGGGACAGAATTCATACTTGGTCTTACACACACTATTATGAGGGGCCGCCTGGGACAGAATTCATACTTGGTCTTGCACACACTATTATAATCTCGCATATACACCACTATAATCATACACACACACTATTAAACTCCTTTTACATGTAAGTATGAGAGTGTATAGTCATGTATGTGAGAGAGTATAGTAGTGTATGTAAGAGGGTATAGTAGTATGTGTAAGAGGGTATAGTAGTGTATGTAAGAGAGTATAGTAGTGTATGTAAGAGAGTATAGTAGTGTATGTAAGAGAGTATAGTAGTGTATGTAAGAGAGTATAGTAGTGTATGTAAGAGAGTATAGTATTGTATGTAAGAGAGTATAGTAGTGTATGTAAGAGAGTATAGTAGTGTATGTAAGAGAGTATAGTAGTGTGTGTAAGAGAGTATAGTAGTATGTGTAAGAGAGTATAGTAGTGTATGTAAGAGAGTATAGTAGTGTATGTAAGAGAGTATAGTAGTATGTGTAAGAGAGTTTGAATGAAACGGAAGTGAGTTTGAATGAAACGGAAGTGATTTTGAAATGTTCATAAGAGTCCGCAGAAATCGAATATCAATATTATTTTAGTGTAATTACATTGTGTATATGCACAAGCCATCTTATACAAAGCAGCCGAAAAATAGAAAACCGAAATGCTACTATGTTTTTTTTTTAGAAAACTGCGATTCAGGGTTTGACATAGAGCCCTCCCACATGTCTGTAAGACCAATACTTCCTTGTTTACAAGCCTTACAAGCCAATGAGGCGATCACTATCAAAACGGTGCGTGTCTACTTTGATTGACAGCTACACCAGCAGACAGCAAGGGTCGGGGACGGGCCTTAGATATCCTAATAGCCAATGAAAATACCTTTCTGACGATATCCAGCATGTCAAACAACGTCTCACGTGTGGTTGAGAAAACAAATGCGCAAGGGGTGTGCGTAAACTAGCAGGCTCTTCCCCAGAGTCGGAAGACCCTGTGACCCTGGCAAACACAGCGGATTCAATGAATCAGACGACAATAGCAGAATTCAAACCCTGAATCGCAGTTTTCTAAAAAAAAACATAGTAGCATTTCGGTTTTCTATTTTTCGGCTGCTTTGTATAAGATGGCTTGTGCATATACACAATGTAATTACATTAAAATAATATTGATATTCGATTTCTGCGGACTCTTATGAACATTTCAAACTCACTTCCGTTTCATTCAAACTCACTTCCGTTTCATTCAAACTCACTTCCGTTTCATTCAAACTATTAAACTCCTTTTACATGTAAGTATGAGAGTGTATAGTCGTGTATGTGAGAGAGTATAGTAGTGTATGTGAGAGAGAATAGTAGTGTATGTAAGAGAGTATAGTAGTGTATGTAAGAGAGTATAGTAGTATGTGTAAGAGAGTTTGAATGAAACGGAAGTGAGTTTGAATGAAACGGAAGTGAGTTTGAATGAAACGGAAGTGAGTTTGAAATGTTCATAAGAGTCCGCAGAAATTGAATATCAATATTATTTTAGTGTAATTACATTGTGTATATGCACAAGCCATCTTATATAAAGCAGCCGAAAAATAGAAAACCGAAATGCTACTATGTTTTTTTTTTTAAAACTGCGATTCAGGGTTTGAATTCTGCTATTGTCGTCTGATTCATTGAATCCGCTGTGTTTGCCAGGGTCTCACGGTGACATTGAGCCCTCCCACATGTCTGTAAGACCAATACTTCCTTGTTTACAAGCCTTACAAGCCAATGAGGCGATCACTATCAAAACGGTGCGTGTATACTTTGATTGACAGCTACACCAGCAGACAGCAGGGGTCGGGGACGGGCCTTAGATATCCTAATAGCCAATGAAAATACCTTTCTGACGATATCCAGCATGTCAAACAACGTCTCACGTGTGGTTGAGAAAACAAATGCGCAAGGGGTGTGCGTAAACTAGCAGGCTCTTCCCCAGAGTCGGAAGACCCTGTGACCCTGGCAAACACAGAGGATTCAATGAATCAGACGACAATAGCAGAATTCAAACCCTGAATCGCAGTTTTCTAAAAAAAAACATAGTATCATTTCGGTTTTCTATTTTTCGGCTGCTTTGTATAAGATGGCTTGTGCATATACACAATGTAATTACATTAAAATAATATTGATATTCGATTTCTGCGGACTCTTATGAACATTTCAAACTCACTTCCGTTTCATTCAAACTCACTTCTGTTTCATTCAAACTCACTTCCGTTTCATTCAAACTCACTTCCGTTTCATTCAAACTATTAAACTCCTTTTACATGTAAGTATGAGAGTGTATAGTCGTGTATGTGAGAGAGTATAGTAGTGTATGTGAGAGAGAATAGTAGTGTATGTAAGAGAGAATAGTAGTGTATGTAAGAGAGTATAGTAGTGTATGTAAGAGAGTATAGTAGTGTATGTGAGAGAGAGTAGTAGTGTATGTGAGAGAGTATAATAGTGTATGTGAGAGAGTATAATAGTGTATGTGAGAGAGTATAATAGTGTGTGTAAGACCAAGTATGAATTCGGTCCCAGACGGCCCCTCATACACTATTATACTCTCTCACATACACTATTATACTCTCTCACATACACTTATATACTCCCTCACATACACTACTATTCTCTCTCACATACACTACTATTCTCTCTCACATACACTACTATACTCTCTCACATACACGACTATACACTCTCATACTTACATGTAAAAGGAGTTTAATAGTTTGAATGAAACGGAAGTGAGTTTGAATGAAACGGAAGTGAGTTTGAATGAAACGGAAGTGAGTTTGAATGAAACGGACGTGAGTTTGAATGAAACGGAAGTGAGTTTGATTCCTCGGTTCCTGATGGGGTGGGCCGCCTGTCAATCATAGTGGCACTGGCCCACATTGGTCCCTATGTGGCTCTGCGCCCGCCGCCTATATTATCTAGTGGGCTTGCTGCTTTGAAAGTAAAGTTAGCACCACCAACTCAAGACTTACAGTAGGCCTACGTCCACACCAGAAGCGAGTTGAGCGACCAAATCGCCGGAAGTCATTCACTTTCTATGGGCAAAAGCGACCAAAGCGACCAAAGCGACCAACGCTACCAGCGGCCAAAGTTGAGCGACCAGAGCGTCAAAAAAAAGTTGAAAACTTTTTAACTTTATGCAAATGACTATGACGCGCTTCAGTATTAATCATACTTGGTATTGATCGCGGCTGTAACTGGGCACCCGGTGTTGTACGACCCAACCCTTTTTCAGTTCAGAGATCGAAACGCCATAGTGGTTTGGATACCAAGTGATGATAAGCGGGAGTATTTATACATCTAGAACGTTCGTATTTAAGCGGGAATCATTTTCATTTGCTCTACATGCCACCAATCTAACCAACTAATCACGTGTAGCATGCTTTAAACAAAACCCAAAAAGTTTTTGAAATCGTCACATAAACAAACTAATCGACAAGACGAGTGATAAATGACAAGGGATATATCTCTTGTCGTTTATCCCTCTATTCCCCACTATTCACGGAGCCTGAGGTGAATAATTGTTAATTAAATAGTCTCGATAGATAGATAGCCTAGTCAAGTGTTTATTAATACCAAACTACACAAATCGTCGGGAATCCATTTAGGTGGTTCGGCCCACACAGGACAGTAGCCTACAAGACCACACAGAACAAGTCTGACTGGACACACACACAATACATCACATTAAAACTAGACACGCGTTGATAGATAGATAGATAGATAGATAGATAGACAGATAGGCCTAGATAGATAGATATGTTCCGTTATTTGCCTTGCGGAGCCAACCAGTCCCGTGCACGTATGCAAATTAGCCATGTGCGCCAATGTCTATTTGTTTTGAGTGCGACGAATGAGTGCAGATCATGATTTGCAGATGCAGATCAGTGAAACATATTTTAACTAGCCTACTACAGCACGCAGGGTTTTTTGTTCTCGGTTGTAATTAGCCTACATTTTAGGAGTTTTTTTATATTGGGGGGAATCACTGTCCTACTTGTTGTCGAAGCACTTTATCCAACAAGCTAAACCGTCTCTGCAATATGGCCAAAGTGTATGGGAGTTCACTCTTTGATATGGCTGTCTGTACTAAAAGCATACGGCTCCTTTAAATGCGTCTGCATAATTGAATTGTATGTCATGAGCGACTTGAGCGACCAAAGCGAACAGAAATATTCGCAGCGAAACTTTGTGAGCGACCAAAGCGTCTGGTCGCTCCTGGTGTGGACGTACGGTTAAAAAGGAACAATTAAATCAAGCAGCAGAAACAACCGCGGCAAAAAGATGTCAGTGGTATTTCTTCTTATTTACTTTATTTTCCACGGTCACTTTTTGTTTGTGGAGGTAAATGGTAATGAGGAAACCCTTCCGTTTCATTCAAACTCACTTCCGTTTCATTCAAACTCACTTCCATTTCATTCAAACTCACTTCCGTTTCATTCAAACTCTCTTACACATACTACTATACTCTCTTACATACACTACTATACTCTCTTACACATACTACTATACTCTCTTACATACACTACTACACCAGAGATGGAAATTAACTTTTTTGCCCACCAGCCACTGTTGCAGGTAGATTTAAAAATCTACCAGCCACTCATCTTTTTTACCAGCCACTTTTTATACGCTATATATTTTTTAATATATGCGTACATTTTAAACAATATAATAGTAACAATAGATAAGAAAAGTGTTTTTCATACATGTTTTTCATCTATACAAAGTATTTTCATTAAAAAACGTATTGACATATTAATAATAAAACAACATGCATGGCTACACCATCATAAGTCAATAGGAACATTTGTTTTTTTGTATTTACATGTGACTGCATACAAATGTGTCCACACAGACATGGTAACTGACGTATGATAGTAAGCATTATATGCCCTTAACACTAATATTCAGAAGAAAATATGTGTGGCATTCAGTCCAATGCTGAAAATATATCTGTGGCATTCAGTAGGCCAATGCTGTGGTAAAGTGTGTAAAGTATGACCAAGTGTTTCTTTCTGTTCAATAGATATAACTTTATCAATCCCCTGTAGGAGAAATTTGTTAATGTTTGTCCCTATAAAACAATAATGGTAAAATAATAAATACAAAACACGACGGTAACTGAGTAGGTCAAACCGTCCAATCTGAAGGCTCTACTTAACCACTCCCCCTACTCACTTCCACCAATGCGAAGCGAACAGAACTGAGTAGGGGAGGGCGTAGCCTAACTAGTTTGTGAACGACCCAGAGAAACGCAACTCAAATTCAATGTGAACATATATGAGGCTTTAATAAAATCCCGGACGATTTTGAAATTCCGACACACATTTTTTAAAAGTGTGTCAAAAAGAGGGCATGTCCGGGCAAAAGAGGACGTCTGGCAGTGGTTACCCTACGTGTGCCGTGTGAGCATGTGCATGGGTTGAATTGCGTGTGTCTCACGCCGAACGCATGAGACTTGAGAGCCCTGTTACCGATATTATCCCGGATATTGACAGTCGCAGTTCAGCAAAAGAGGCGTAGAGGAAGAAGGGGCCCGGATGTTGACAGTAATGGTTGTGGAACTGTGCAGCGCCGTATAACGAATGTATTAGATATGCAAATTTGATCGGACCTGACTGGAAAGTATTACCCGCCACAGTGGCGGGTGAAGTGACACAATTCACCCGCCACCATACAAATCCACCCGCAAATGGCGTGTGGCGGGTGTTAATTTCCATCCCTGTACTACACTCTCTTACATACACTACTATACTCTCTTACATACACTACTATACTCTCTTACATACACTACTATACTCTCTTACATACACTACTATACTCTCTTACACATACTACTATACTCTCTTACATACACTACTATACTCTCTTACACATACACTACTATACTCTCTTACATACACTACTATACTCTCTTACATACACTACTATACTCTCTTACATACACTACTATACTCTCTCACATACACGACTATACACTCTCATACTTACATGTAAAAGGAGTTTAATAGTGTGTATGAGTATAGTGGTGTATATGCGAGATTATAATAGTGTGTGTAAGACCAAGTATGAATTCTGTCCCAGGCGGCCCCTCATACACATACCCACACACACACAAACACATACAAACAGGTGCACACACATACACACAAACGCACAGATACACACACTCACAGTGAGAAAACCTAAGAGATACTGTTAAAGAATATGGCATTATCCATACTGAGTTAGTAGTTTTACTTTAGGTGACCAGAATTTAAACACACAGATATAATTAAAGCACAGCCTCATGCTCTTATAGCAGCAACATCATAAACAGAATATGTCTGTAAATAATATTATAACAACCTTGTACATTGTGAGGTAAAAAAGCCTCTATTATAAGAAAGTTGACGTTAAAGATTTAAACACAGGAAAAGGGGGGGTTGCACTTTTTTTTTTTTACTGTTTAAGGACTTCTACTTTTCACCCAGCTTTGCAACAGAATGTCATTGCGAGACTTCAGAGCCGCTGTCCACACTTAAACACAGACTTTCAGTTCCTCATCAACCCTCATCCCCTCCCTGTGTGGGAATGACTCTACAAACACATCTTTTAAGTATCGCGGCCTCCTCTCTTGTCACGGTTCAATTGTGCCAGTAATCTGCTTCCAAAAAAAACCTCAGCAACATTGTTAGAGAGGGAGCCGCCTTCAAATCAACCACATCGTGTTTCATTTGACCCAGAAGCCGCGCGGCTGTCATCTGATCGCTGAAGCCTCCCGTCACCAGGAGACGCCGCCGCCAACATCAGCGCCATCAAATCGTTCCTTAAATCAGCGGCGACGTGAGTGTGTTTGGCTCTTCTGCCCGCACTGCCCTCCCCTCCCCTGCCTCTCCCTCCCCGCCACTCCCCTCCCCTCCCTCTCTCCCTCCCCTCCCCTCCCCTCCCATCTCAATCTATCACCTCCCCAAGGTGAGCACCGCCATCGGGCACAGCTCTGATTCTCCCCATTGAAGACTCCTCCCTTTACTCCCCCCTCTTCTCCCTCCTTCCTTCCTTCTTTCTCCTTTCTTCTTCTTCTGCGGGTGATGGTTTGCTGAACAGGTCACCTCCCCCTCCTGGCCGCATGAGCGGTTGTGACGGCGGCGATGACCCTCACCCTGCCTTTGAACAGAGGTTGGGCCTGGGGAAAGGGGGGGGGGGGTTACATGCATGTGTGCGCAAGTGTGACTGTGCACATACACTGTCACCTGAGCCCGACCCCCCACCGCGGTCATGTCCTCCTGACGCTCTGAGGCCTGGCCGCTGACCCTCTTAGGCAGAAGGCTCTGTTTGAAATGGGGGGGGGGGGTTACATTAATAATTCAACCCCTCCCTCCATACATTCTGACTGTCGATGACCAGGGGGGGGGGGGGTTTCGTCTCAACTGTACAGATAAGAGATTCCTCTCTGGGTCCTCAGATGCTCTGATCCTCAGATCCTCAGATCAGGGTTCTAAAGTGCAGCAGCAGCTCAGTGGCGTCTCCAAACCATACAGAGACGCAGAGGGACGTGTGCCCACTGCCGACGTGGCGCACAGCGGGACCCACGCTTCAATCATTTTGTACAAGTGTGCGTTTGTGTGTGCATGTTTGTGCGTGTGAGTGTGTGTGCATGTGTGTGCGTCTTTGTGCATGCATTTGTTTCTGTGTGTGGGTGTGTGTGGGTCTGCGCATGTGTGTGACTCGTGAGTATGTGTGCATGCGTGTGTGTGTGTGGATGTGCTTCTGTGTGTGTGTGTGTGTGGGTGTGTATCTGTGGGGGGTGGCGGTTGCTCTGGTGATATTGAGTTGTGAATCTATTGTGATGAGGATTAATAACATGCTGTTATGTTATTGTTCCCAGTCTGGTTATACTATAATAAAGTGAATGAAGAACAAACACGACAACATGGCATTCAGCTGGCAGCCCGGGCAGAGAGCACTCAGTGTCTCACATCCTTCTTCTTAATGCCGCCACTCAGTGACTCCTAGACCTCTCCCTTTACTACAAACACCTTATACATCTTTAATTTCACACATATTTCCGGCTTAATGATCCTCCTATTCAATCTCTTCAGGCCGAGAGTGTGTCGGCAGAGCGAGTTCTATTTCTCCAGACGTCTGTGAAGAAGTGGAGCCGAAACAAAGCAGAGCCTCAATAGCCTTCGACCGCCTCACCTGGGCAGACATCGGCTCTTTAATATCTTAAAGTCCGCTCTCAGCCCATCTACTCTTTAGAGCCCTTGTTTTTTTCATCTTCAGTTTACTTTTTGAAAAGACTTTGAGGGATATTTCGTTTTTTTTACGTTAAACTTTGCCATTTTCCCAGATCAGAGTTTTTGTCCCCAAGGACATTCACCCTGCTGCCAAGACCTGTCAAGCAGGGCTATCTTCGAGTGAAAAGGTTAGAGGACACCAATTAGAAAGCCATCGTCGGCCAAGGGAGCCAGCGGCACAGCTTGCCACAGGAAGTGGGATGTCTGACTTCCTGCTTGGGGTCACAGCTGTTTCGTGGTGAGGTCAGCGCCATCGGCCAATACGCGTGATCGTTTAGCGTGAGCCTGGGCCGCCTCTCATTTGAATAGCAAAGAGCCGCCTCAATGTCACCAATAAATTTACATGATTTCTTCTTCTACAGCTGGGATCAGAGCGGGACCTGGCTGGGATTAAGGAAGCGTGACGATGTCACCAAAGAGTGTGGACGGCAGTTCAGTTGGTGAGATTGCCACGGTAAAGTTTCTCTGCGTGTGGCTCACCGATTACCCCACAGAGGAGCAGACCAGTGGATCAAAGGATAGTTCAGATATGTTACACTTTTGTGTGCAACATAATTTTGGCACTTCCTTTTTTTATATTTTCTTTTATTCCGTCCAAAAGCAGAATCTTTCCCTCCTTGAATATGGAGTTGGATTTCTGTGGGTCACAAAGAAAGACAACTCTATAATTAAGGTAATTGATACTTACATAATGATTGAAACCGAGTTTTAAAGTTCTAAAACTAAAACGAGTGCTCAATATTATTCTTTATTTAAAAAGATGTGTGAAACATTTGGGTTACCCTGCAAGTTTTTCTTAGCTAGAGGGGTGACCCACTTAGGCAACTGGCTGGTGGTGAGTGGGTCTTCTCCCCTGGTGGTGAGTGGTGCTATCATGGTGTTGAGTGGATCTTCTCCCCTGGTGGTGACTGGGTCTTCTCCTCTGGTGGTGAGTGGGTCTTCTCCCCTGGTGGTGAGTGGGTCTTCTCCCCTGGTGGTGAGTGGTGCTATCCTGGTGGTGAGTGGGTCTTCTCCTCTGGTGGTGAGTGGATCTTCTCCCCTGGTGGTGAGTGGGTCTTCTCCCCTGGTGGTGAGTGGGTCTTCTCCTCTGGTGGTGAGTGGGTCTTTTCCTCTGGTGGTGAGTGGGTCTTCTCCTCTGGTGGTTAGTGGGTCTTCTCCTCTGGTGCTGAGTGGGACTGTTCCCCTGGTGATGATTGGGCGATATTCCCTTGTGGCTGGTGGTGTTTCTAAACCCCTGAACAGACCGGAGAGAACGTCAGCAGACCTCTGGGCCTTCGGAGGCTGGCCCACTCACTGGGAACATTCTTCCGTTCCTTCAACGCATTTCCTCCTCCTGTGTTTCATGTCTTTCTTGATATTTATTTTTTCTGTTCCATGCAGAATAGCTTCATATATAAAACAGACGATCTGTGAGACGTCTCCCGCCCGGCTGTCACACACCTGAAGGCCTCCTTTACCTGAGACGGCGACCGCTGGGAACCAGATGCATTGGCTCCCGCTATGAGCAGCTGCCTGGGTTGCCCATATTTGGGCGCAACCCAATTACATCCTGTGATCCCCAGTCACTGGGCCACCGTGCAGTCAGAACCATTAATCTCCCTGGCTGGGTGCTATGCCATGTGTTAACAGCCAGGACAACCAGACGCCCCCCTCCCCCCTACAGCAACACCCACACACACACACACACACACACACGCACACACAAGCACGCACACATGCACACGGACACACACGCACACGGATAAAAACACAGACACGCACACACTCACACACACACACACACACACACACACACACACACACATGGACACAGACACATGCACACACTCATACACACGCACACACACAGACACACAGACGCACACACACACACTCACACACACTCACAGACACACAGACGTAGACACACACACACAAACAGGTTAAAAGTTCTGCCAATCATATTGACTCCATTGACTCTGTTGTCCCCTCTGGGCCAATCACCATTATAGACCGCTCCCCACATGCACTGTAGAGCACTGTGTATGGCCGGGACCGGGAGAGGAGAGGAGGGGAGGGGAGGAGGGGAGGAGAGAAGAGGAGGAGGGTAGGAGGTGGTTTGTGAAAAACAACACAATAATAATTAAATAAATACAATACCAACATAAATAAATAGTACACAGTATCTCACTTGGGGTGTGTGGCCGAGAAGGGCAGGGGGAGGTGGCGAGGTGGTCGGGGGGGTGAAGGGATGAGAGGTGGGGGGGGCTGATGTGGTCGGGGGGTTACTGGTGGGGGGCTGGGGAAGGTTGTGGTCGGGTGGGGTAATACCAAATATCCCAGCGCGCTGTCGGGGTTCAATTCCAACAAATCAATTGTAAGAAGGGACAGCAGTTAACACTGTCCGTCTGTCTGTCTCTCTGTTGGTGAGAGATGAGCGGGGATGGCAGCTTCAGTCTATTCAGGTGAGTCTGGAGTCACTCTCTCACGGCCAGCCATACACTAGGTGGACTATTACCGTTGCTAAATAATGAACCAAAATACATTTAGAAATATTTTCATGTGTCACATGTAATCAATAGGGCTATTCTATACAAAGCTATAACATCAATAAGATGTATCAATATGTACTATCCATTGATATTAACAACATCCAATAAGTAGCCGTGTGTTTCTGGGATGCTGATTGGCCGGCCCTGGTGCGAGTCGTTACCGCTGACGACAGGAGAGCAGACAAGAGCGGCCGCTGTAAACCTTTTCAGCGAGCTTAATGGCGCTCTGAGTTACAACGGCGCCGCTGTTCCAGCGGAGCCTCATTGTTTTCCCCGATAACGCGGAGGCTACCGCCAGGACCGTCCGCCGGGACCAGGAAACTCATTTGCCCAGAACAAGGAATGTCTTGTGAGCATAAATCACGTTCCCTAATCCTTTTACTCATGCCGCATAATGCGAATTGTCTCGCGTTTAAATATGACACAATGGAGGAGACAGTGAGGACAGGAGCTGTTTGGAAGGGGGGGGGGGGGGGGGGGTGAGGGGGAGGGGGGGGGGGTGAGGGGGAGGGGCGGGAGGGACGCGGCCCGGAGGAGCGCTCACGCCGCGCTCCGGTTCCCATCATGGACAGAAGCGTCGTTCCTCTGGCAGCCATCTTGAGGGTGGCAGGCGTTTGGGGATCGGATTTGGATCCATCTGAATGTCTGATGACTCTTTCACACGTTGACTGATGATTCATTTGTTCTCCGACCATCTCGGCCCAAAGCTGTGAGATCTGGGAGTTATTTCCGCGAACACTAGGTTGAACTTATCAGGCAATAGTATTGGCATGGTCAATGATAAGAATGTGCGGACATTGAAAGCATTTTTGTTTTCATGTAGAATAGGACAATTAAGACGCTAGCTTTGGTTTAAATGATTGCGGATCTGCGGCACGGCTCCCTTCCTTCCATCTCCAAATGTCATGTGGACGGCCCCCCCAGGGGAGCTGGGCTGACATTTAGTTCAGTGTCTGCATGTGTCCCATTTCGATCCTCTAGACAATTGAGCATTTTAAAAATACATGCAAACTGCTTCCTTTCAGTTTTTCTTTTACTTTTTAAAAAAAAAATATTGGAAGTGGCTGTCTTTCTACAGAGTACACAGAGAGAGAGAGAGAGAGAGAGAGAGAGAGAGAGAGAGAGAGAGAGAGAGAGAGAGAGAGAGAGAGAGAGAGAGAGAGAGAGAGAGAGAGAGAGAGACATGGTGAGAGAGGGAGAGAGAGCAAAGCAACAACAAGCCTCAAGCATTCCATTTCATCATTAGAAACATGCTTCCTGTCTCAACAAGATGACGAGAACTTGCCGTTTTCAATTCCCAATCCAATCTTTCCTTTCCTTGTTGAATTTGTTCCCCCAAAACAACAATAATAACATAAATTAACCATATGAAGACAGATCTGAATCCGATCAATGTTGTTTGAACGTTGAGGGGGTTTGAATACAGTGGTTATGGTGTTCGTACCAAGTGAGAGTACAGATGTCGCCTTCAAGCATAAGGGTTAGCCTGATATGGCCGTGCAGGATGTATCTGACACATAAGGCTGGCTTTGTGTATGGTGGTGTCCAACCCTCATCCTGTACGGTGGTGTCTAACCCTAACCCTGTGTGCGGTGGTGTCTAACCCTTATCCTGTGTACGGTGGTGTCTAACCCTAACCCTGTGTACGGTGGTGTCTAACCCTAACTTTGTGTACGGTGGTGTCTAACCCTAACCTTGTACGGTGGTGTCTAACCCTCACCCTGTACGGTGGTGTCTAACCCTAACCCTGTACGGTGGTGTCTAACCCTAACCCAACCTTTTTTCTCCAGGGCCCCCCTAATTCACTTCTGATGGAATACACGCCCCCCCTCCCACCATAGCATAATGTAGTCCCTTTCAAATGATCCTAGAAGAAATGAAATCCTTTTTCGCCCAAAACCTCTCCAAAACCTGCTTTGATATACTGTCAGCTGACATTTTTCCATATGTTTTTGTTATCGAGTCTGGTTTGTTTGTCAGAGTTCGTCATGGTAACGACGGGGGGCGTGACTTAGCGACAGCTCTATTTTCAATCGCGGGGCCCTTGAGATCTAAAATAGTTCTTTCAAGCTCGGATGAGCTGTTATAAAGTCAGGCACGGGCGCACTGCTGCTGTATTTGCTACATTCTGAAATTGCGGCACTGCTCGGATGCCTCTTGCCTCTAGCCGTCAGAGGTTTCCGCCGCCCCTTAGCTCTCCCCCCCCCAGGTTGGGAACCACTGCTGTGGACGGTGGTGTCTAACCCTTATCCTGTGTACGGTGGTGTCTAACCCTGTCGATGGTTGTGTCTAACCCTAACCCTGTACGGTGGTGTCTAACCCTAACCCTGTGTGTATGGTGGTGGGACCTGATGTATCTGCTGTATAGGGGTGGCTGTGTGTACGGTGGGCGACCTGAACTTTCATACCAAAGAAAACGTGGGGGGGGGCGCGCAGCACGGCCACTATCGACAGCTCCTCGCTGTATGAAGTCCTCTCTGCTACTGCGGCCCACGAACAACACCAACACACCAGGCTGGGTCTGCTCCATGTGCTGCTAGCAAGTAGCTGTGTGTGTGTGTGTGTGTGTGTGTGTGTGTGTGTGTGTGTGTGTGTGTGTGTGTGTGTGTGTGTGTGTGTGTGTGTGTGTGTGTGTGTGTGCATTGTGTGTTCGTTTGTGTGTGCGTGTTTGTGTGTGTGTGTGTGTGCCTGTGTGTGCGTGTGTGTATGTTTGCGTGTATGTGTGCATGGGTGTGTGTATGTGTGTTTTTATGTATACAGTTTGTCTCAATAAGTGTGCTTTGGTGTGTAAAAGCAGCTTCGGTTTGACATGTGAATGTATGTGTGTGTTTTGGTGTGTTTTTGTGTCTGTGTGTGTGTGCATGTTGGATTTTGTATGTGCGTTATATACACAATATTTTATGTAAAAACGCCAGAAACATAATTTACAAAAACATCCGGCAATGTTTGCGCAAACCTATGTTTATGAATCAACCTATGTAGATGTTGATTTAAGATAGTGTGCGTCCGTGCGTGTGCATGTGTATGTTTGTGTGTGTGTGTGTGTGTGTGTGCGTATGTGTGTGCATCTGTATGTGAGTGTGTGTGTGTGAGTGTATGAGCATATGTCGGTGTACCTGTATGTGTGAGTCTGTTTATGTGTGTGTGTGTGTGTGTGTGTGTGTGTGTGTGTGTGTGTGTGTGTGTGTGTGTGTGTGTGTGTGTGTGTGTGTGTGTGTGTGTGTGTGTGTGTGTGTGTGTCGGTATACCTGTATGTGTGAGTCAGTTTATGTGTGTGTGTGTGTGTGTGTGTGTGTGTGTGTGTGTGTGTGTGTGCGTGTGTGTGTGTGTGTGCTGGTAAGACCAGCTCCAAGAGGGTGATCCATCTCCTCGGAGCCGCCCATAACAAGGCGACGGGGGATTCAGCCAGAGAACACACAGGACCTCCTTCATACCGCGGTGGTTCTGCTATGCAGGACCTCCAGATGGGTGCTCTACCTGTCCCAACTGGGGGGGGCTCCTTATTCCATGCAATCATCCCCTTTGTTGTCTTTTGATATGTTTGTTTGTTTGTTAGTTCACATGTCGAAACCCCATCGAAATCAATCCTGAGTTTATTATCCGCAAACCCATCAGAGGTCCATTGTCAGTCACAAATAGGGACTTATTATTTCTGAAAAACGATAAACATTACAGTGTCCTGTGCTTTGTTCTTGGCTTCGTCTCAAAACGTACTGTGCTTGCTAGAGAACAGTGCACCTGCGACCAGGCCGCATGGCACAGCTTCAAAACAAGCTTTTATCCCCTTTTGTGCATAGAAGACTATTTTGTATGTGGTCCTGTCTTTCTGTTCTCCTTCTGCTCTGTGTGTGTGTACAGGCCCAAGCTTTGAGTCTACGGGACTAACAAGCATGCTTCTTTGAGGATTGACTCGTGAAGCCAGCAAAAGTTGGTAGCTGCCCAGATGTAGTTAGGAAAGAGGAGATACAAAACCATATAAGCACCCCTTGCATTATCCATCATCATGGTTTGATATCCATTAACTTATTTTTGTACCCTCTTTCTTTGTAATTGTGTTGTAATTTTGTGTGTGTGTGTGTGTGTGTGTGTGTGTGTGTGTGTGTGTGTGTGTGTGTGTGTGTGTGTGTGTGTGTGTGTGTGTGTGTGTGTGTGTGTGTGTGTGTGTGTGAGTGCGTGTGGGTGTGTGATTGAGTGTGTGTGTGTCTGTGTGTGTGCGTGTGTGTGTGCGTGTGTGTGTGTGTGTGTGTGTGTGTGTGTGTGTGTGTGTGTGTGTGTGTATGTTTGTGTGTGTCTGTGTGTCAGTGAGTGAGTGTGTGTGTTTGTGTGTGTGTGTGTTTCTACTAGTGTGGGTTTAATAGGCACCAGTCTAACTTTGATGTAATTGATAAGAAGACGCTGTTCCCACTAATCCTAATGGCACAATTCCTTATGATCCTTTATGCACAGACTTGCAGCGGATCAAAGAAACAGATTTCCGCCGCGGGCAATGAAAGATGTATTAAAAATGAGTTTGAACAATATATTAACAGGGCGAAAATCATGCAATTTATTCAATTGATAAGTTGGGCATCGCCTGCAGTTCAGAGGCTATTTTCATCAATCACAGGAATAACTGCTCCAATAACGACTAACCCAACTGTTCTTGAACATGTTGAGCAATATAATAGAGAGAAACACACTAATACACACACACACACACACACACACACACACACACACACACACACACACACACACACACACACACACACACACACACACACACACACACACACACACACATATTCACTTTCTCTGGCTTTAATGAACCATTATATTTATTTAATTCAAAGCAGAAGTCACTGTGGTTACATTCTCGAGTACGAATCCACCAGCACACATTTTAAACCCAATGGTTTTGTCAAACACATGTCATGGGTTAGATTTATATATATATTTATAGAAATAAATATTGAGATATATAAATCAGCATTCAAAAGTCCACATGGGGTGATTGTTTTCCTCGCCCACACAGACGTAGAGGGTAAACATGCTTGACCCGACCCAGAATCGTCCCACATCTCAAAAGTACAAGGCCGTGCTTCAGCGAAGGACTCCAGTGAACACGGGCTCCCAGGAAGAAGAGTCTTCATTCTGCCGTCCAATGGGAGAGACACTACTACGACTACTACTTCTACTGAAGCAGCAACTGCCCCGTGTTAGCCCGTCCAGAAAAGACTTACTCGGTTTGATTAATTATAATCGATTTGCTTGTTGCCAAATAATCAATTGTATTTAATATAAAATATGCCAAGTGCCTTCATAGTGTGAACAGCTTTTTTTCCCTGCAGGTTTAAAGACGTTTTATTTTTCAAATACCTAATGTATTAAAGTGTGAGTTTTCAGTAATTATTGTGGGTATAATAACGGCCTGCCGAGTTATTTTAAGGCACTGGAAGTTACCAAAGGCCCCACAAGTTCAAGAATGGGTCAATGCAATGACTAAAACTGTATATTATGAATGCATGTTGAACAGATTAAGTGACAATTGGGGGGGCATCCTCTTGGGAAGGGTTTTGGGACCACATAAAGGTGGACAATGACCCCACCTAATACAGCTACTGCGTAGGCAGCTAACTACCGGTTCCACAGTAACAAATGTATTTGATTTTTGTCATTGGCCTGTAATTGCTTGTGGGGTCTGATCATGGCACACTCCCAGGGGGAGAAGAAAGGAAAATAAACATTAGCCCCTTGTTGATATGGTTTATATGTAGTAGAACATTTACTTATTCTCATTAACTATTTGTTTGTTTGAATGGTTGGCAATACATCTAAGTTTAAATAAAAAAAATAAAAAAATTGTCACCAACTAATACGGAAGAGGATTAGGGCCACACATGTAAAAAAAAATTAAATTCTGACTTTATTCTCAGAATTCTGAGAAAAAAGTCAGAATTCTGACTTTAATCTCAGAATTCTGAGAATAAAGTCAGAATTCTGACATTAATCTCAGAATTCTGACATTAATCTCAGAATTCTGAGATAAAAAGTCAGAATTCTGACATTAATCTCAGAATTCAGAGAAGAAAAGTCAGAATTCTGACTTTAATCTCAGAATTCTGACTTTTTTCTCAGAATTCTGAGATTAAAGTCAGAATTCTGACATTAATCTCAGAATTCTGAGAAAAAAGTCGGAATTCTGACATTAATCTCAGAATTCTGACT
>NC_079421.1:7194842-7222342 GCF_026213295.1 Gadus chalcogrammus | reverse complement strand
AGGGCAGAGAGAGAGAGGGAGAGAGAGAGAGAGAGAGAGAGAGAGAGAGAGAGAGAGAGAGAGAGAGAGAGAGAGACAGTCATTAATCTGCTAATGCCTTGCTGAAGTGGGCGGGCCTCTGTGTTAAAGTGCCTCCACCAGCAGAGACCCCGGGAGGTCTTAATGGAGGTGTCCATAGGGCTGACCCTATTAATCTCTCGCTTAATCAGTCAACAATGCACTTCTTGTGATTTAAACATCTATACAAGTCTGTTTACCTTGACAGGATTACACTCTCTGTTCACACACACACATACACACACACACACACACACACACATACACACACACACACACACACACACACACACACACACACACACACACACACACACACACACACACACACACGCACAAACACACACACACACACACACACACACACACACACAAACACACACACACACACACACACACACACACACACACACACACACACACACACACACACACACACATACACACACACACACACACACACACACTGTAGGATTCTTTTCAGGTCTATCATTTTCACATGTGGATTTTACTTTTAAATTCCATTATGTCAATCTACATCACAGTACAGTACAAGACATTACAGCCATTATAGCAATAGCTCTTTGTCAATGCTAGTCCATGAGTCCTGAGTCCATCAGTGTGGGGGGGGGGGGGGATGCATGGCTTGCGCACGCACCCCCACATATAACACAAGGAGGACACAAAGTAACACGTTTAACTGAATGAAGCATGACCTAATCTCTGAGGAATTTCCAACCACTAATTTCTGATACAGTTGTATTTAGTTTAAAATGTTATCTTAAGCTCCAAAAGAATTACAGAGGTCCGGACCTCAGTGACCTCACAGCTTGCTACGGGCACGATTAGGAAGCTATTACAACATTTCCCTTACCATCTTTATGTCATTTCATGAGCAGAGGAATATATGTGTGGACAATCATTACAGAGAGTCTCCTCACATTACAAACAGGTAATTGATTGTTAAGTGATAATTAAACGTTTAATTCAAAGAGTGTTAAATAACACTGCAAAATTAATTTGTATTGTTTTAGTTACAATAAATTGCGTGAGGAATGATGAGTTTATAAGCAGTTGATTTTTTGATGAATGCAACAAAACAAAAAACTACAAAGAGATACACAAGTGAAATAGAATAATAAACCAGGAGAAATAAACCAAACAATTACAGCAAAGAAATACAAAGAAATACAAAGAAGTACAATATATGGAAAAACATTGTGTGTGGGAGGTCAGTGCTGGCCCCCCACCTACACACACAAACACACACACACACACACACACACACACACACACACACACACACACACACTCACACACACACACACACACACACACACACACACACACACACACACACACACACACACACACACACACACACAAACACACACACACACACACACACACACACACACACACACACACACACACACACACACACACACACAAAACACACACACACACACACACACACACACACACACACACACACACACACACACACACACACACACACACACCCACAAACAAAACACACACACTCACACACACACACACCCACACACACACACACACATGAAAGACACCCACACAAACACACGCACACACATGAAGACGCACACACACACAAAAGACACCCAAAGATACGCAAACACACAAACAAACACACACACACACACACACATTCACACACACACTTACACAAACACCGTCACACACACACAAACATTCAAACACACACACACACACACACACAAACAATCCCCCCCCACACACACACAGATTAATACATCGACAACCCCACACACTCACAGATACAAACGCTACCCTTGCCTCCCCCCCACACATACACATGCACACACACACACACACACACACACACACACACACACACACACACACACACACACACACACACACACACACACACACACACACACACACACATGCAATCACTTCCCCCCCCCCCCCACACACACACACACATTCACAAACACACCCTCATACACACATGAACAAGCACACACATAGCTTAATTAGGAGCTCTTTGGAAGTTAACAGTGGGCTCAGTACCAGGTCATACACACAAGACACTTACATGAAACGAGAATAATGCGCCGGTAATGGTGGGGAGAAAGGGGCAGTGAATTGTCTGGGGTGTTGTTAGGTCCAACACAAAGTGGGGTGAAATTAATTAGCTTATGACTAAATTGTCCCTTCTTTTTTAATCTGGTGGTTTGGTGTCCAGGGTTAAACTATGCCAGCTCGCCTAGCAGTGGTTACAAACAGTGATAATATTACTTATGAAGCCAAGTGCACTTAACAAGGGTACGCTACTAATGGCCGCAGTAACCTGTGTTCAGAGGGGATGAGAGAGAGGGAGAGTGCTAGAAAAGTACATGTGTGGGCAATTCCTGCAGCATCGGTCACACTGAGCTACATAAAAAGTCTGTTTTCTGTTGCGTGGGGAATTTTTGGACTGTGGATGCTACATAATAACCTAAAGAAATCTGTGTGAAATAGAATCTTCCACAATTTAAGAAAAAATGCTCATGCATATTTTGGGGAAACAAAATAGTTTCATGAAAGCTAATAAATAATATCTCATAACCCTCTGGTATTGTTTATTTAAAGATAAATGATTGGATATGTATAGCTGTCCAGTTTCATATAGATCATGATCAAATAGTAAACAACTTTGCAATCCATCGGTATGGACTTTCATCTGTGACCCGTTAACTTGCCGTACATTTCAATCTACAAATTCAAAAGATGTTTGTCACGATCCTACTGTTCGGTAATGCCTCAGGTGACCATAATCAAGGCCAACCATTCCCACAGTTAGCACGACAACCAGTTACCCACCTGAGCAAGATGGTGTCTGGATAGACAGCATGGTGCACAGACTTGGTTGCACTCATAAACTATAAGACTATGCAAAGCCTATTCGCCCTCATACAAGGACAATACCAGAATTAAGGATTCCTACGGGGAACGTGACCACCCCTTTGTCATCTATGTATGTCAAATATTCGTATATGTTATATGTCAAACAATAACTGAACAGGACAGCTACCGTTCACCCCAACGCTTGGACAATCCCCCAACAAGAGAGAGAATGACCAGAGCTCGCCAGGAACCTAGGTGAGTCACAACTCACGTGGCTGGAAGCTAGTTGCCTGCCAGCTGTGGTTTGCTACCATTTATCTGTCTAGACTCCTGCCTAGACAGAGAGACGTTTTCAATGTACCAGTGGGGTCGTGACATGTTTTAGAGGCTTAATTTTAAGAAAAAGTTCTGAAATCGTCCAAAATTATCTGCAGCTCTTATGAAAATCCGCTTCAACAGTCTGAGTAAGCCATCATCAGTGACTTGTTTTGTCTAAAGAAGGAATTGGACTCTAACCCTCCATGATGTTTTAAAGATTTTAATTTTGTCTTTGTATTTATCAGGGACCCCTGAAACAAACCCACAACAATGAGAGACCTCTCTTTCGTGTCTCAATCTATATGTAAATCCCTGCTTACTTCCTGTCTTTCTTTAGGGGGGAGAGGGGTGCTGGCTGCAGTTATATCCCATGAACCTCTTCCCCCCAGCTTTCTCAACATCCCATATCTCGTGCTTTCTGCACAGCTCAGCAACCGGCCACACAACCTTTGGGGCCTTTCTTTCCTAAAAGCGAGGGATTTACGGCGATGACATAAACACCACTACCACCAGAGAAGCACAATGCGTTTTCAATAAAACAATATGAGATCATAAAGTTTGAGCAATAATGCATCTTGCAGGCAGATTAAATGAAAATCAGGGAACCAATCAGCCTTGTAATAATGGACCCTGGCAGGGCTGCGGGCGGTAAAACCAGGGCTGTGCACATCCTACATGCCATGTCATGCTGCCACGTCCTCTCTGAGAGAATGACAAGACATCAGCCGTTATGCAAAATTACACAAAAATACACAATGTCTTTAGAGATTGGAATGCCACGATAGGTTGACGTTGCACTCAATTCAAAGTCAGTGAATTGCTCATGAGCCCCCATTTGGTTATGAGGAGGCACTTCATGAAGGAACACTTGGAACCAAATAAAGATAGGCGACAAATCTCTCTCTCAACAGCACCTTAACCAGTGCGCTGAGCTATTGCGACCTCAAACAAACATAAATCTATTGTGAGCGAACTCCTGAGAGAGAGAGAGAGAGAGAGAGAGAGAGAGAGAGAGAGAGAGAGAGAGAGAGAGAGAGAGAGAGAGAGAGAGAGAGGAACAAAAGTAATGCTAAAGTTGAAATGCTGAAGTGATTTCATCGGCACTTGAATGAACAGTTTGGCTCTTTTGAGATTCAGCACAGCATCAAGAGCAGGAGAATGTGTTATTGTAATTCTCTTTTTTTTTCGTTCGTTCTAAAGAGGAATTCGAGCTCTCTTTGATATCCATCAGAACTTTTTAATCATATATATTGTCGTTGTTGCTCACACATACATTTTTGACATTTATTCTGTATCCAATATTCCGAACAAAAAAAAGGAAGGGTCTGGATTGATTCCGGAGCACAACAAGAACAAGGAATAACGCTAATTAATTTACGATTAAAAGGGACAAAGCTAAACATTTTTTTTTTATAATGTACAAGATGATCCTCCGATAGGAAGACATAATTACCATTATTTATATTGTCCCTATACGTCATTGGATTATCTCAAATTTAGCACACAGAGCCAATCTTAGAGTTCCCAAACTTCCCATGCTGAGTGACCATTCCCCAATCTATGTTCGCAGTCTGACGCCTTGTTCGCACTATGAAAATACAAGTATGCCATTATTTATTTATTTAGTTTCTATTGAGAGAAAAAACATAGGTCAGAATGATACTTGTTATTCTCAAGAATGCAAACAAGGAATCCAACAAGAGCACCTTAAACTGCATCGACAGACAAATTGGAAGGTGAAACGTGCACTTTAACGGTGAAAGGAGGAAACAAGGACGGCGCGATAAAATCACCTGTTGTATTGGATTAGGGAGGGTTGTTGATGACATCAGGACTGGAACCTGGAAACAGATGCTTGCGTCCGAGCAGTCTGCCGTCCCCTAATGAATCACAGAGCCTTTGAATACTAAGTGGCAGCTGAGAACTCCCAGGGCAATGGTTTTTGTGAGCCTGCATCTTATTCCCCACACACCTGCACTATGGCAGCTACCTGCCAGCGCATATCACCCATAAAAAGTGTGTGTGTGCGTGTGTGTGTGTGTGTGTGTGCTTAAGTGTGTATGTGTGTGTGTGTGTGTGTGTGTGTGCCTAAATCTGTGTGTGTATGTCTGTATGTGTGTATGAGTGTTTGTGTATGCGCCTATGTGTGTTTTTGTGTGTGTGTGTTTGTGTGTCTGCATGTATATGATTATGCATGTGTGTGTGTGTGTGTGTGTGTGTGTGTGTGTGTGTGTGTGTGTGTGTGTGTGTGTGTGTGTGTGTGTGTGTGTGTGTGTGTGTGTGATTGTGTGCGTCAGAGGACAAGCCAGGTCCAAACGGAAAGCGTGTGTATAGATACATACCTACAGGTCCAAGAGACATTCTGAGACACAGGGGAGCAGGGAGCGCTGGGGGGGGGGGGGGGGGGGGCTGTCAGAAACCCCGGCCTGGACCAGCCTATCGAAGGTAGGTGACTGGTGGGATGGCGCTGTTCCTTTATCAGTATAAAGAGCTGCCTTCTCCGGCCTCCTCCAATTGACTTGCAGGCATCTGCTTTTGTGCGTTGTGATCAATTACTTGAGACAGAAGTGACAGGGCCGCGGCACCTTTACAGTGAAGCCGACCCCCCCCCTCCCCGTAGCGGAGCCGGGCCGTCTCCACCGGAGTGATGGCCCGTCGCTGTCAGCCAGATCCATCCCCGTCTGCTTTAGGGAAACTCAGGCCTCTCAGCCATGACCCGTCTCTCACAGAGAGAGAGAGTCAGGGCGAGGGGTAAGGGGAGGGAGGAGGGGAGGGAGGAGGAGGATAGGGAGGGAAAGGGGTAAGGCGAGGGGGAGGGAAGGTGTAGGGGAGGGAGTGGGGAAATAGAGAGAAAGAGAAAGAGAGAGGGGGGGAGAGTAGTACTCCTTACCTCCACTTCCCCCAACCCAATTTTACCAGCCCTTCTCCCCTCCCAGGGGGAGAAGGGTGTGAGACCTCACCCAGTAATAGACTGGAATACATCAAGTGGGCTTGTTGTCGCCTTTAGGGTGAGCTCAGCGGGGACGATATCTACTTTTATTGAGTCCTGTTTTTGAGTCAATTAGAAACGGTGTGGGTGTATGTGTGTGTGTATCTGTGTGTGTGCTCAGGCACTTGTGTGTTTGTGTGTGTGTAACGGGGTAAGGTGGAACATATTGATGCAATTCTGTCTTTTTTTTTTTATAAATGCGAATGCAGAAACCATTATGTATATTTATAGTTTATTTTCAGGTCATTCGTTCGTTGAACGTTTAGATTCACATTCATGAATTCTTAAAAGCCATATCCATTCCTTTCTTACGTCCAGGTTGTGATTTGTGCTGTTAATAAAATCCCCATGTCCCGCCTTCAGCCATCACTTGGTGCAGCGCTTCAAACTCCAAATAGTGAAGAAAAATAAAGACGACCCATGTTTCACATTTATATATACCCGTGTGTATGTGTATGTATGTATGTATGTATGTATGTATGTATGTATGTATGTATGTATGTATGTATGTATGTATGTATGTATGTATGTATGTATGTATGTATATGTATATGTATATGTATATATTTATATGTATAAATATATATATATATATATATATATTTATATATATATATATATATATATATATATATATATATATATATATATATTACAATCCTATGACAAATCCCACCTTTTGCATCTGCTTGTTGTTGCCAACATCATGCTCTAATGCCAGCCCCCCGCCCCCCTCCCCGTCTAATGGATCTCCCAGCAGAGAGCTACAGGGATCCTCTCATTCTGCTGCTCTCTTTGGGATTGTTCCCTCTGCCCACTTGAATCAACCAGTCAGCTCAGGGAGCTTTGCCTCGGTGCACGGGCGTGGATGTTGCCAAGGAGCTGTCAGAGTGATGTTCACACAGGGAAAAAAGTCTTTTTCCTGTGCAAACCAGTGTGAGTTTGATAAACACACAACATACGGATGTCCCTCAGGTGTTTGGATGCACACACACACACACACACACAGCAGCAGTGGGGGGGGGGGGGGGTCATTTACCTACTGTAGTCCCTCTTTAAGGAATTGACATCTTGATGAATGAAAAGAGATTTGCAAATGAGACACAAGATGCAATCTGGTTATATTGCTTTTTCCGTTTGGAAAAACAAAACTAAAACTATAATTCTAAGACTTGTGGAAACTGGAGTCCTTTAGATTTCATTGTGAGTGTACATTAAATCAAGACTATCTAGATGGCACAGCGAGTTCATGTCCTGTCGGTGCTATGTGCCTAAATAATATACTTATTTGAGATGTTTGAATAGTTAAAAGCTGCAGGTAGATGAAAAATAATTGCATACTTGGCCATTTCCCTTTCTAAATGTACATCTAATCTGCCACAGATCGTTACATGGGACAACAACGCAAAACTCAACAGAAAACCCTGTAGTGTTGCCGTGCCGTTTGTCAACCAGCCATAGTTATCTGGGATTTTTTGTCATTAATTGCTCTCTTCCATTACTTACCCCTACTCTCCGTTCTGGATGATGCAATATGTGCTTTCAGGGCGGGGATAATTGTTGCGCATGTTGTCCCTGTCAGGACTGCCCGCCGATTATGTGAAGAGCAGCGTAGTGAACAGTGTCACCGGCCCCTCTCATTTCTGTTTCCTCTTCGTCCTCCGGGCCTCTTTCCTTCTGTACCGTATGCTTCAAAGTATTTCTGACATGTTTTTACTATTAAAAAAACGCACACCTGGGCAAGCACACACTCACACACGCACACACACTCTCACACACTTCCGCCCGAAAAACCCTCCCAAGCTGTCCATCTGGTGTCATCAGAGAGTCCAAGAAGTGCAGAAACACAGACAGCGCTCAATCAGTCTAAGCCTTGAAGCTGACCTTGCAACCGCAATCATGGGGAGACTGTGGATTAGGCAATCACTCTCCCACCTGGACGGAGACGCAGGGCGCGGCCCAATGGCCCCATCATATGACAAGACGCTTTATTATTTATACATTTTATTTGATTTTATCGATTGCTCTTACCATTTAATTATTAATACCCCCCCCCCCCCCCCCCGCGCGCTGATTGATATGTCGACGTGTATTACTGCATCAAGTCCCATTCTGTTTTTGTGTTGGATTTGTCCACAGAAAGCTGTCTGAGTTTTTTGTATATTATATTGATGCTTGATTATATCTACTATACAATCACTGGCAGTGGGAGAGAAAAAAAACGTGGCTCTGTGCTGTCGACAACATAATCATTTTTATTTGCTGATAATGTCCCCACTCAGTTCTGCCTGATTTGTCATATGGTAATTCTATTATCTTTAACAGAACCAATCCTCTTTGACATACACCCCTCCCCCCAGAGCACATCATCATAAACGTTAATGGTTTCAGAATCGATGGAACAGATGGAACAGAAAACTTGGATCCCCATCTGTAGCTACTGTATTGCTCCGCGAAATCCTCTAATTTCAGACGCATCCGACGGCGGAACATAACGGCAGAATACATGAATGTTCAGTCTGCCGGGACACGTCGTTCTTCACGTGGAACAGATCGCTCACAGCTCCAATTTATGTGTCTTCACCACTGAACACACACCATTTTTTTTCCTATTTAGGTTCAGAAATAAGGTTGTAAATCCTAGTTAGATGGAGATGAGAGAGAGAGAGAGAGAGAGAGAGAGAGAGAGAGAGAGAGAGAGAGAGAGAGAGAGAGAGAGAGAGAGAGAGAGAGAGAGAGAGAGAGAGAGAAAGAGAGAGAGAGAGAGAGAGAGAGAGATGTTTCTTGTTTCTTTGTTTGATTGATTGATTAGCTTATGCAACATTGCTCTACTGAATATGTGTCTGGAATCATCACATATGCACTCCAGCGGTCCTGGGTCAGCCTCGCCGCTGCTCTGCTAATCATGTGGTTTCGGTCTGCGTCGCGTCTCTTCATCATCTCTGCGGTGCTACCCCAGTTAGCTTAGCTCCAATAGCGGCAGTGACAGCAGTGGACGGCCCTCTATTAGCCACGCTGCTAGACGTGAGGCTTCCTGCGTCCAATTAGGTGTCATATTAGGATGATTCCACATCCCCCCCCCCCTCGGTGTTGCATTTGCATGGCGCTCGGGGAAGGGCGATGGCGTGTCACTCATTAATCATGGCCCAATGAGAGCTGTCATTGGGGCGTTGTCACGGCTGTCAAACCAATGATCTCTGGAGCGGCAGGCGCCGGTTATCATGGAGCAGATCTCTGACCGTCGGCAGCCGACAGCGCAGGAGTCACCTTGATGAGTAGGTAAGGCCGAGGAGGACGATGTGTGTGTGTGTGTGTGTGTGTGTGTGTGTGTGTGTGTGTGTGTGTGTGTGTGTGTGTGTGTGTGTGTGTGTGTGTGTGTGTGTGTGTGTGTGTGTGTGTGAGATTTTGTTTGTGTGTGTGTTTGTGTTTGTGTGTATCTTGTTGCGCCTGATTGTGTGTGTGTGTGTGTGTGTGTGTGTGTGTGTGTGTGTGTGTGTGTGTGTGTGTGTGTGTGTGTGTGTGTGTGTGTGTGTGTATTCCTTTTTTTCTTGTCCACTTGTCCTACAGGCTGCAATTCCAATTAGGTAATGGCTTCAATTATATAGTTGTGTTGTTCCCACCAGGTATTTTGTTTAGATAACAGGACAATGATAAATAATGCAATTGTAATTGTACTACCTCTATTGTTTACTTCTCTGAGAGAATCATGCACTGATCTTGGGTGCTTTTTTTTAATTTATGAGACAAAAGAGAGCCTTCCTTGTGTCTCAAGCATGACACCTTAGATGTGTGGAGATGAACATGTTTGCAGTATTCAATTGCCTTTATGCTGCATCTCCTTTTCAGGCACTCCAAATAACACATTGATGTCCATTATCTGAACACATAATTGCCTTATTGATTTTCTCTCTCCCTCTTTCTCTTTCTTTCTTTTTATCCTGCCACATTGTTCCTGGTCATCCAAACATAAACCTGAGCCAAAGGAGAATTCCCAATTGGTTGGGAATTTAAGTTATGTGTTTGATAGATCACATAGGAAGGGAGGGAGAGAGGGAGAGAGGGAGAGAGGGAGAGAGGGAGGGAGGGAGAGAAGATGAGATGGAGGGAGGAGGGAGGGAGGGAAGGGGAGAGGGGGGAGTTCAGAAGGGATGGGGAAAGAGAGGGAAGTAGGTTGATATCTATCTATCTATCTATCTATCTATCTATCTATCTATCTATCTATCTATCTATCTATCTATCTATCTATCTATCTATCTATCTATCTATCTATCTATCTATCTATCTATCTATCTATCTATCTATCTATCTATCTATCACTCTATCTATCTATCTATCTATCTATCTATCTATCTATCTATCTATCTATCTATCTATCTATCTATCTATCTATCTATCTATCTATCTATCTATCTATCTATCTATACATATATACATATATATATAAAACCCTAACACATCACATGGTGAATGTCAACAGTGTTGTTTTAGTTTGATGTTGCCATTAAGTATAGCAAGAACGAGGTTGAGGACGAAGAAGAGGAGGAGCAGGAGGAGGCGGCGTGCCGGTGGAGCTGCTCTGACAATGTGCTCCATGCAGGAGGAGCTCCAGGGAGCTGAGCTGAAAGAAGCGTTACGTTTGTGTGTTGAACTTCAATGCGGCTCTATGGCTATCTGCTATCTACTGTCTTTAGGCTTTCAGAACAAATTCATTGGATATCTGATATTTTCCAAAGCTTCCAAGTGTATATTACAAATTGTGTGGTTATGGTGGTGTGGATATGTGAAACAAGTCTCTTATATATTTCTTGTTTTGTAATTTAAAGGACAAGGAAGGAAATATTCTCGAGGATTTTTTACTTCTTGCTGAAATCCCTTATGAAACTGCCAAAAGTAATAACGGTATTTTTTATTCTATTTTATGATGTCCTTCGATGGAAGACGGCAGGTACAATGCCTAGGTTTGGCGCCGGTTGTTGGAAAATCCATTAAAACCAAAAAAACAGCCTTGACTGCTGCTTAGTTGCACCCCTTGTGACAGTATCAGCTGCCATTATCCTTTTCTTTAAACGTCTTTGTTTAAACATCTTAAATGCAAGGCAGATCTTTCGCCTCGAGGTCCTATAATAAAGAGGTTTTAGGCAGAAAAGATGACTATGGTTGTTAAAAAACAACGGGAATTCAGGTAAGCGAAAGGAAACGATATTTCTGCCTATTACTAGACAGACAGCAGACGGGTGTTTCAGAAGGAGGTGTTGGCACTAAGAAAAACATAGATTTTTGCCTCTCTTTTGAAAGTGTTGCAAGTATTCAACACAGACAAAAATAAGTGTTCTGCAAACTGCAGAAACTGTGAAAGCTTACTTTGCATTCAAGAGACAAAGTGTGTGTGTGTGTGTGTGTGTGTGTGTGTGTGTGTGTGTGTGTGTGTGTGTGTGTGTGTGTGTGTGTGTGTGTGTGTGTGTGTGTGTGTGTGTGTGTGTGTGTGTGTGTTCATGCGTGTGCGCGTTTGCGTGAATACTACTTTGTGTGTGTGTGTGTGAGTGTTTGAGTGGGTGCGGTGGGAGGGGGCAAAGGTTATGATTGTTGGACATCTTGTTTTCCAGTCCAAAGGGTTCATATATAAAATTTTGTTATTTCTTCCTACTTTTGCCATTGAACTGTCTTGCATATAAGGTTAAGGTTCAATGCACTTTTGGAAATTCAGTGCGACACAATGTTGCAGCTTAGCATAGTAAATGTCTCTTGCTCGTGAAATATTTATAACGCAGGGTAATTTCAAGGACAATATGGGCTTATGCCCTAAGAGGCTTCCTGCTGCCCGTCCCCAGGCTGTGAGTGATGCCCTGGTGGTTAAGGACCGGTCAGTCTTAAGCCAGCCGAGCGCTGGGCAGCGACTCTGTGCCAGAAATATGAAGCAGCATGTTGAGCAGAAACTATTTCCTCTTTATTTCTGGTGAGGTGTCTTGAAGCTCCTTTCTGTTAGTCACAATACTTACCATCCTTTCACAAAGAATGTGTCTCTCATGCTGTTCAAATATAATATCAAACCTGTGCACCAAAAGGAAGGAAATTCCAGCTATATTGCTGAATTAATAAAAGCGGTGATGTTTTGAATATTTCTTTGTTCTGATATGAACGTATATGTTTTCTTTCGTTATTAACTGTGCACCAGGCATGCAAACACTGGTTGGATTCATATTGTAATTCTAGTTTAATCAGTAGTTATTGCACACCTGTATTAGAATAGCAGCAGTGAGTAATATTAGGTTTGGTTAACTCTGAAAAATGAAGGGATATTATTGCGTGTTATTAAGGTGTCAAACACAAACACGCAGTGGGGCGTCGGTGCTGCATGGGCACACTGTGAAAATAAACCTTGGAATGATTAATTTTCTATTCATATTCTACTATATACAAATTTTTTGCTAATCACAATCATCTCATTCCCATACAAGAAACCAGCGCCTTTCACCTGGTTTCATGGCCAGGTTCACCACAGAGAGCTGCACTTATTTCTCTCTGTGTACACTATCCTGTCCCCTGAATGTCGTTGGCATTGGGGTCTCTAAAGCAATTTTCTGAACTATGAATAATTCACCGGATATTATTCCAAAGGTCATCTTGGAGTAATTAGTGGCCTGCTGTTGACTAAACAGCCTCTAGGTACCTGATGGTCGCTTTAATTACAAATTGAAATGAGCGCCATGTTTGACGAGCGCTGTATGTTCCACGGCCGCTCCCGTCACACGACAGAGCCGGCTGGAATAAGCACAGTTAGCTTGTTAGGCAGGAGAAAAAAAAAAACAATAACAACATGGAAAGGTCTACATACATACACACCAACATATGTGTCACATAATAATCATTAAATGGCCGGTTAACATCACCTACAGCCTGCGATCGTGATCACGCCAAATGAGCAGTTGGAGACGCTGCGTTTGTACGGTGTAAGCTGTCGCTGTGGACCCTATCAACATCATTAGCCAAGCCGCGTCGCGGAGGCTATCTCAGCTCACGTAGCCATAGCGTTAGGTGTGTAACTAACGTGGAAAAACATTGTGTTGAGGCCGTGCCACGTTTTGTTGTGCAGATATTGTCGGTGGATGTGTGGCAACTACCCACACCGTCTCCCCCCCCCCCCCCCCCCCCAAACTGAGCCTCGGTACACCATTCACGGTAACATGACATGACTCTTCGTGTAATACAGGTTCAGTCTGTTTTTCCCCCGGTACATTCTGTCATGTCCCATTGTCATGAGGGTAGGGGGGGGGCGGCAGGGAGACAAGCCAAGGGGTCCTTCCCCACCCCTCCTCCTCCTCCTCCTCCTCCTCCCTCTCCTCCTCCTCCTCCTCCTCCTCTAAGGGCCATGTGTAAGGTGCAGAGAGGCGCCAGTGAGGCAGCGGGGCAGGCCTCAGGTAGGGAGAACACGGCCTGAGGGGATGGGTGAAGCGGGAGTTGCTGTGGAGACACAGGGAGACGTGCTGGATGGATGGATACACAGAAGGATGGGAATCGGACGAACAAACGGACAACAGATCAAATCTAGGACTGACAGACGTATCCACAGGAGCCATCCCCACGGGAGCCGTCCCCGGTGTCCGCTGACGCAGAAAGGAAAAGGGGAATGTCACAACATGTTCCCGTGGGATTCAGATATTTATTTGCTGATTTATTTTGTTTGTTTTCTGTTCGTTTGGTTTGTTTATGTGTACTGGATTGGAAAATAAAGTGATAATATAACAACATAAATTGCTCAGAGATGACGATTGTGAGAGAGCGCATATGGAAGTCTAACTCTCTCGTTCACTCTCTCTCTCTCCAAGAGTCTATCTTTCCGTGGCAAACTAGGGCAGCATATGGACACACAGATGCTTCACTACTTCACTACCAGTTTTAGTCTTACATCTTAAGTTTGCAGAAGTCACGAAACAAATCATCGCTATTCATCAAATAATTCTGGATGTTTTTTCAACCTTATTTAAATTGTAAATTGCTTCCTTGGCCATCTTGTTTGCATGTGTGTGTGTGTGTGTGTGTGTGTATATGTATATATTCAAACATCAGAAACATCAGACCAGAAACCTGACAAACGGAGGAGCCAGTTGGTTGTTGCATCGCCATGGTTACAACCTGCATCAGTGTGTGAAGGCATTTGCCTAAGTAAACCCAATACCTGCAGAGAGAATGATTAGCTTCAATAGAAAGCAATGTAAATGCGATCCATTCTGAATTTAAACACATTTTGTGACGATAAGCATACGATTTATATTCCGTTTCCTGTCAATCTCAAACCCTATGCTAACTTTGTTAGATGAGAAAGAGAATCAGAATAATAGGAAACATGGTTGTTTCAGTTTCCCTAAGAGCTTCATAACTAGTGCTGCCGGAGAAATCTTGAGAGCCCCAAGGTAAGAGGGTGTTGGCACCTTCTTTCACATCCTAAGGTAAGAGTGTGTTAGAACCTTGTGTCACATCCTAAGGTAAGAGTGTGTTAGCACCACGTTTCACATCATAAGGTAAGCATGTGTTAGCACATCGTTTATACAACATAATGTTGTATAATAACGTGAGGAGAAATCCCAACCACACAAATAAGTAATATAATTAGAGTCAAAAATTTTCATATTTGACTGGTTACTTACGAGAATGAGAAACACAAACAGACGTTTTTGAGGACTCAATATTTAATGGCTCAAGTAAACTTCAATAACAAGAAAAATCATTTCACCATATTGAAGGTCATTTTTTTCCGCGTTTTGAATGAGATATCTTACAAAGGCATGACAACACATACTGTATAGCTTTAACCTACCGATACAGAATCACTGGCAAGCAGTCCGAGCTCCTCTCCAAAGCAACCCTTGACACACACTCACTGATGACTAATTTACAGGCATTTACTTACATCTTATATAGCATGTTTTATATCAGTCTGTTTTTGTACAAGATACATGTGTGTACAGAAAGTATTTGGGTGGGAAGGTGCATGCCAGTATACATACACCTGTGCACCCACACTAAAGGTAATAAGAGTGGCAATCCCAAGCAAAAACAGACACACAGAAGCACATGTACACACACACACACACACACAAGCACGCACGCACGCACGCACGCACGCAGGCACGCACAAACACACACACACACACACACACACACACACACACACACACACACACACACACACACACACACACACACATACTTTCTCCTAATAATATGCATATGTATCCATTAACATCAACATCAGAGATCTTTGTCTCAACCTTTCCTGTCTGTCTTGTTTTGACGGAGCTACTCCTCTCTCACTTCAGTCATTCCGAATACTTTCCGGACGTTTTGTGCCGGGTGTTAAAGGTGCCGCTATGTACAGTGTAAGATGAAGGTTCAATCACCTCCGGAGACAAATATTCTCACGTACGTGGAGGCATTTTTTGAAGCGTACCCTTCACAAACATTAACGTGTACAATGTGTTGCATTTCTGCTTTTCCCTTTGACTAGAATAAGACAGACAAGACAAGAGAGTTTCAAGCGTTTAAACACCAGCAGTGTGGGGAGTTTCTAACAAGGCAATGATCTTTAAGTACAAGAGTTCAAGTGCTCAAAGAGAACGAAGTCCAGACCACATGGTGCTATTTCCTCATGACACACAGTGATTGAGGAACAGTTGAGTTATTTTTTCAGTTCATTACCAAACCAAACAATTTTTTTTTAAGAAACAACCTTAAGGAGGTCTGGACATTTGAGTTGTCATTATTTCTATAGTTTTATATCGATTTAAATGGGACCGTATCAACAATGAAGACATGACAATAGGTGCTTATTCATGCAAACTAATAAAACGTAGATAGAATTTTGCCGTTCAAAAATGGCGATGATTCTCTTCTCGTTCCATTGAGTGTTTCAGACACGATCATATCGTAGGGACCGTCTAATGCGGATAACCTTATAACATATTGCATGTTTACAAGTTGGAATGAAATTGAATCATATCAATCAACAAAGATGAAAAAAGTTAACCCCAAAAACAACCAACCGGTTCAATCAAAATTGATTAAATACGCACACTTCTACAAACTGCCAATATGTGCCTCCGTTTGCCATGACATCTTTTAATAATTTTTATAGTTTCCTTTTTTAGCACATCTCGAAATACGTTTTATTTGGAGGTACGTTTTATTTTGACATAAGAGGAATTTGTATTTTAGAGTACTTTAGATTACGTAGAGTAAGCCTACAATGTCTGACATCGACCCATGGGAGTACTTAACTACTGTTAGCTACATGGCAACCTCTTCACTTATCGTTTTGTTGAAATGCCACCGTTAGACAATAAAAAACTGAGAGAGAGAGATAGGGAGAGAGAGAGAGAGAGTGAGAGAGAGAGAGAGAGAGAGAGAGAGAGAGAGAGAGAGAGAGAGAAGAGAGAGAGAGAGAGAGAGAGAGAGAGAGAGAGAGAGAGAGAGAGAGGTCAGGTTCTGGATCAAATGAGTAAAAAAATAACTAAATAAGATTTGAACATGTATGTTTTGAGAGAGAGAGAGAAGCTTTTCTCTAACTAATTCTGAAACACGCATCCAGAGCATCTGGTTTTGTATTTCTGTATTGGTCAGAAATCTAAAGTCGAAAAAGGACATCAAGAATTTATGCGTGCTCTTATGAATAAAAATAAACAATGCGAAAGTAAGAAATACAATTCAATAAAATGAATCGCCCAATGATGTTTTGTATTTCATAATCTTACAATGAATAATGACATTTTATTTTTGCTTTGAGTTTAAGTTTACTTTTTCAATTTTCATAAGTGACTTTGAATGACATTAAATTGGCTTCCCTGACTTGTCCTTGACAACAATGCCCCTTTGACTGATCTAGAGAGCGTTAGCAGTAAGAGATGGGGCAGCTAAGAGAGTGCATGCATTTTCCCCCGTGCACTTTGCATTATAGATATCGGCAATGAAAATCCGTACAGAAAAATAAGCCATATGCATGTCAGCAGGGACAGGGGGAGTCCACTTGAATTCCATGCAACATTAGACTAGCTAGCCACCTAGGACTACAATAAAACTTGAGAAGGACTGTGTGTCCTATTTTATACAAATGGGAAATTGTTGCCGCAAAGCCATTGAGCCCCATATAAAGAAAAATAACATGGCCGCCCCATCTGAACCAAAAAGGCTATTTTGTTGAATTATACATAAATGGTGAATACAGAGGTGGTGATGCAGCGATGTCAAGCAGCCCACAGAGAGATCCTAAAAAATAGCGCCATTGCCTGTTGTTATAATGACTGCAGCATTAAAATAATCGACATGCAGTTATAAGCAGGGAGCCTAAGAAGAATTCTTGCAGGCGCCTCCGTTATGACCCGCTGTTGCTCAGCTAGCGTTGACAAAAATGGAGAAGCTGATTAGTAAAGAGAGAGAGAGAGAGAGAGAGAGAGAGAGAGAGAGAGAGAGAGAGAGAGAGAGAGAGAGAGAGAGAGAGAGAGAGAGAGAGAGAAAATACGTAAAATAAATAAAGAGAAATGAAAAAGCCAGATTCTCAATTATAATTAATGTGAAGGTTATCAGAATGCTTAATGATGATGTGGAGGTTTCGGTGGATACAATATGAATAAGAACCCCTGCTATTCTCTGAGTTTTTTTCAGCCATTCCTTACCAGGAGAAGCTGCTTCTTGCCTATGGAACCGACTACAGCCTCCCAGAACACAATGCCGAACGCGACCAGGCTCACACATCAAAGTAATTACAACATCGCAAGAATTTCGTAATTGGCTCCATGGCACCTAATAGAGTGATATTTTCCAAATCGAGAATGTGCGAGATAGAATAAAAAAGGAGACCAATGGTTAGCTTCCGAAGCGCATCTGTCTGCGCCTTTCAAGGCTAAGCTAATGAGGTAATGCTGGGAATGAGCACGTTCATAATAGAGGCGGCAGAGTCTCAACAACCACCATAAGGGAAACATCTTGTGTGTGTTAATGTGTGTTTATAATGTGTTTGTGTGTGTGTATACGTGTCTTCGTGTGCCTATGTGTTTGTGCGTGTGTGTATTTTTGTGTGTATGTGTGTGTGTGTGTGTGTGTGTGTGTGTGTGTGTTTGTGTTTGTGCGTGTGTTGCAACATATGTTTGTGCATACAGGCGTGAGTGTGTGTGTGTGCGTTTGTGTGTGTGTGTCTGTGGTTAACTCTCAAACAGACTGTAAAACATACTCCTAACATAGAATGCCTCAGATTACCAGCTCTACCTCCGTTGGCCTAGTTCCGCACTGTAGACTTCTTTCCCCGTTATCCTTCTTCCTATAGTCCTCTGACCAAAATAGAAACCCGTGAAACACATTGGGGCGCAACACAAGCGACATCCTCTACCAAAACATGCAGGCAGCTGCTCCGCATGTCGTAAGCTACAAGCCGATACTTCACTAGAACTTAAAGATAAAGCAACCAGCACTCACCCAAAACAACAACATTAAGCCCCAATTTAGCACAATATGCCGTTCACGTCCCATAAAATGTCCTCTAAGATACAGTTCGGCTGAACTTGTCACGCACTGTGCCCTTTCATCAATATCAAATCTGACGTCAGAAAAAGGCAGCAACATTTCTCTCTTTTTTTACCGTGATGATAATACTTTGGTATAGAACTACCATATATGATCCTTAGATCTGCAATGTGAAGACCGTTCCTGAGGAGAGGTCGACAGTAGTTCATTTTTTTTTCTTATTCCATATATATATATATATATATACATATATACTGTGTATGTATATATCTGCTGAACATGATCTCGACTGAAATCTGATGTGTTAGACGCTCTCAGTTTACCGACGATGCTGAACAGTTAGTCAAATGATCCGCCGACACTCTTCATTGATCACAGTCTGCTGGAGTCCCGAGCAGTGAGGGGGGCCCCATTGAGGAGGCCCCAGTGAGGAGGGCCCCAGTGAGGAGGACGCCAGTGAGGGGGGCCCCAGTATGGAGGGCCGAAGTGAGGGGGGCCCATGTGGGGAGGACGCCAGTGAGGGGGGCCCCAGTGAGGAGGACGCCAGTGAGGGGGGCCCCAGTATGGAGGGCCAAAGTGAGGGGGGCCCCAGTGAGGGGGGGGCAGTAAGGGGGGCGCCCCACTATACACAGGAGGGGAGGGGCTTAAAGCTGGTGCTCGTGCAAGAAGTTCCCACTGCCACCGCCGCAGCCGTGCTGCTGCTGGCCGGAGGAGGAGAAGCTGGCCAGCGGGATGACCTTCACTGGCTCCTCCTTCTTACTGTGGTGCCGGTCCAGGGTGCTGTAGAACCGTGCCCCCCCCAGGCCCTTGTCCTGCTCCTCCTTGCGGGGCACCGAGCGGCCCAGTGTGTGCCGGCCGTCCATCAGCACCCCCATGCCGCTCAGGCTATCCTTGCCCCCCCGGGACCAGCTCTGGAAGCCGAAGGAGGGCAGGGTGCCGGACTGGGTGCCCTGGGTGGTGTTGATGGCGGCGACAGTGGAGGTTGTATGGGGACTGGTGGCGCTGGTTGAGTGGCTGGTGGCGCTGGGGGGGGTGGATGCGAGGCTGGTGCTGCTGTTCCCGGGGGATTGGAAGTGGGCCAGGGCCGGGGGCATCCAGCAGCTGTCGGAGTGGCCCAGGATCAGACACTCCTGGGTGCAGTTCTCAGACGCCTCCGCCAGGGCCTTCTGCAGGTTCACCTCCACGGCTGAGGAGATTGGGGGAGAGAGAGAGAGAGAGAGAGAGAGAGAGAGAGAGAGAGAGAGAGGGAGAGAGAGAGAGGAGAGAGAGAGAGAGAGAGGAGAGAGAGAGAGAGAGAGAGAGAGAGAGAGAGAGAGAGGGAGAGGGAAAAGAGTGACTTAGTCAAATCCAGCATGTCTGAACTCAGCAGATACCCAACAAACGGAAGTGGCAATCGTTGATTCGATGGAGGGAGGGGGGGGATGTGGATGCTGAATGAGAAATGATGAATTGTAATGCAATGGGAACAACGTTGTCACCTTATCAGCTGGATGACCTGTGAAATGTCAGCCTTTTGGAAAAAAATGAAAGTCAGTAATAAATGTTTTATTTCATCTCGTAATGAGAAAAAGCCCAGTAGAGCGGTACATTTTCATGGCTATTCCCAGGACTCTGTCTGTTTACCTACAATATCCAAAGAATTCCCTGTGGCTTAATTATAGCGGGGGGGGGGAGAAGACTTGCTGTTTGCGTCTCTGATTGGCTTTAAGGTATTATATATTTAATGAACATCTTAACAAAGCCTTGTTTATCTAAATCACTGTCAGTTCAGTGCACCTTCCAAACCCTTTGATCCCCCCCTCTGGCTCCTAAAGAGAACACAAATCTGCTCAAAGTAACACAGCCCACACACAACAGAAATAAACAAATACATTTAAACAATCATATGCCGTCCACGCTATTCCACACGGTGTACCTCTTTAGTGGCAGCCTGCCCAGCTGAAAGGTACAACCAGTATACGGGAGGGGGTCGGGCTGGATTACAGCACTAATTGCAACTGTATTTATTTTTTCGTTATTTCTTTTACTATTTGGGGGTGTTAATGGGAGGAAGGCACTGTAGGGAGGGAAGGCTAGGAGAGGGCCCAGGGGTGGGGGGCCGTGAACAGAGCCTTGGAACCATCTCATCTCATTACATAGCCGCTGACATCACATGCGTGATCAGGCTGGGATAGGGGGGGGCAGAGGGTCTCAGCATTGAGCCTGGGCGATAAAACCTGTCAAGACACATAATTAGAATGTGAAACAGCACGCACCACGGCAACCAGGAACCCACTGTCTTATGTTAGGAGGCTAGGAGGCATAGAGAGGAGAGAGACAGAGAGATGGCAGAAAGATCGAGAAGAAACAAGGTCCTCGTTGGAACGTCACATTGTTCCTGGCGGGCCCCGTGCCTTCAAGCTGTCGCGCAGAAATAATTTAGCATATTTGCATAAGTAAGAACTCTGTCAATAATTGAACGATGGCGTGGAAGAGTTCTGCCACCTCATCCCCCATCCGCCCACCCCGGCCTGACACAGACACACACACACACACTCACTCTCTCTCTCTCTCTCACACACACACACACACACACACACAAACACACACACACACACACCACACACACACCACACACACCCACACACACACGCACACGCGCACACCACAAACACACACACACACACACACACACCACACAAACCACACACACACACACACACACACACCACACACACACACACACCACACACTACACCATACACACACTCACTCCATCACTCACACACCACCACACACACCACACACAGACACACACACATACTCACTCACACACACACACACACACACACACACACACACATACACACACACACACACACACACACACACACCACACACCACACACACACACACACACACACACACACACACACACACACACACACACACACACACACAAACACGTGATGTTTTCTGTATGCTCTAATTCACCCACTTCCCCCTCCCCCCCACGTCTTAACACCAAACTTTGAACCCTTTTCGTTGTCAGCTGGTTTATTGTTTAATGGAATGAATCAAATTAATAAGCTGAATATGGTCGTCACTCGTCAGTGATGTGAATCTATGGCTGTGAAATCTAAATCTAGATCTGCTGTGACCAAAATGAACTAGCAAAGCTTTAAAATGTTCCCTAATGCAGCCGCCCGTTTAATTTCATGTACTTTGATTTAGTCACGTTCTTTAAGATTCAGACGTTTCCACACCGGAAGCATCAGTGTCTGCATTAATAAGGGCTGTTTTTTGGCGGGGGCGAAAGAAAGAAAGAAAGAGAGAGAGAAAGAAAGGAGAAAAAAAAGAAGGGAAATTAACAGGTTTCACCCCCTGAATAAAATTAAGGGGGCTGTATTTGATGTGCTTGCAAGGAGTCAAATCTGTCCTCTCCATATTGAACAGGGGCCTTAGAGCGGGAGTGTGTAAATCCCCCAGGCGCTAAATGTGTCACCTTTCACAGGGTCACTAACTTCATTAAGGCTAAAATGGATGCCACTCACTCAGTCCCCGAGCCAGCAACCAGCACCCAGTCGGCTCCGTACCGCTCCCTCACTTTATCTCTGTTGTGTTGCCCCTCTGCTGTGGCCGATGCCTTTTCAAGGTATTGCCTTTATGAGGGTATAATAGCATTAGCATGGATCTTATTATTCCGCCCGCATGCTGCCAAAGACACGCATGCTAAAGCCGAGATGTGGAAGAGAGATGCACGCGCCCACAGATACAGGACGTACTCTATCTCCCACACACACACAACCATGCACATCCATGAGACAATTCACACACATACAAACATAAACACACACATATAACCATGGACACCCACCTACGGTGTCAACCACACATACCAGCAGGCACGCAGCCACCTACCCCCAGACACTAGCCTCGTACAACCTCACCTGCTACACTACCTACTACCTACACACAAACACACACACTTACTCAATTTCACAAACTCACTTACGTTTTCACACATACATGCACATACATAAACACATACACACAATGGCTTGTGAAAAAACACGCACGTACACATATATTTACCATACAGGTATAATAAGGCACACATATGCTTTATCTCTCTCTCAATTACTCCGTCGCTCTTTCTCTCGTCGAGTTCTGTCACTCTTGAACATACAGACCCACACACACTCACAAATGTAATCCTTTGGCTGACGTCTTTCAATGCATGCTCCAGAGCGGTTAAGGTGCTACTGGACGACCTGTGTCTTCTGGCCTTTTTCACATTCAAACGCAAAACTGCAGGTGGTTGATTCCACAGGGATATGTTGGATGACTGTGAGTGAGTGAGTGTAGTGTGTGGTCTGTGTAGGTGTGTGTGTGTGTGTGTCTATGGGGGCACACGTGTCTTGTATGTGATCATGTGCAAGTGTGTGTGTTTTTGTGTGTTTGTGTGTGCGTGTGTGCGTGTGCATGGGTACACACACTGCAATTATTCCACTGATACAGAGGGCTAGCTGGAGTGATGTCTCAGACTGTTTGGGCTGCCTTTCGTCAGCCAGAGGCGCGTGGCGGCTGTCCTGTGATGCCTCCTCTTTGTATTCCGAGGGGGGGGGGTTGGTGGACCCACCGGATCCCGGGGAGCTTTTTCACCAGCAATCACAGTTCCCCCGGCGCTGCGAACACTCTTCCCTTTATTCCTCTCTCTCTCCGCATTCGTCTCAACGAAACAATACCGACTGCAGACAACCGTGGATGAACCCGGGTTTCCGCGGCGCTGTGTGCGTTGGAAAGCAGCGGAAAGCTTCTTCACACCGATCGGCGGTTCGCTGTTCAACCAGCGCCTCCGCACACTTTCCACGCCCCCAGTTCAGCATCCTGTTAACAACCGCTCACTGCTTACTCCTGTTACCATGCATAACTACACACACACACACACACACACACACACACACACACACACACACACACCACACACACACACACACACACACAAACACATATACACACACGCACACTGCAACATAAACACCTGCATCCTAGTAGCCTGAAGGAGAATCTGAAAACTGTACGGCGATCTATTATCCATGTTCTGGTGGAGCCTCTCAAGGTCCCCCCCCGGTTCCCCTACTCCTTGTGCCCCCTGGCAAATCCTGAGGTCCTGGGCAAGGTGAGCGCAGCACTGCGGCGGGGGCCCCCGGCAGTGGGGCCCCCCGGCAGCGGGGCCCGCGGCAGTGGAGGCCCCGCAACATCAACTCAGAACAGCAGGGATGTCAGAGATAGAATGCAGCCCGTCCACCTTGCACTGACCTTCCGTTGGTAATTTGATCATTGCATGGATTTATTCACGTATATATCATCCATCGGGGCACCCGTTTGTGTTTATTCTGCGTTCGGCATTCCATATTGTGGTATTTTTCATATCGTTCTTAATGGGAGTCGACATCACAGAGAGGAGAACAGCAATGGAGCTGTGCTATCGCTAACACCTACAGGTTTAATGCAGAGACCAACGAACGATTGGAAGGTTCTGTGGCAGCTTGTGTCTGCAAAACAAACGCATCCCGCTCAGAACCCAGTGACAGCTCTTTGCAGAAGGGGTAAACACAGGTATGGGAAACAAACAAGACATCAAGATAGGACTGGTGCTGAATGAGTGCTAGTACGTTTCCACTGACTGTCATAACTAACAATGTATTTAGCTCTGTGCAAACAAATGAGTTGCTCCTCTGAACTAATTGTTGAAAAAGAGTAAACATATGCTGCTCTGCCCTCCTCATCGACGGCATTGCTAGAACATCTTCAGAAGACTAGTGGACCACAACAGACACACTATAGGAAGAAAATTTGGAGCTCTACTTCTAAAAATAAAATAATAATCAGTTATCACCCGATGCATGACAGCAACGAGCAAAGGGTGGGATCCTTTCTATGGAAGGAATTGCAATATTGCGCTATATTTGAACAGTTTCCCTCAATATTTGTATTATCTTCGTTGGCCCTTTTTCATTCATTGCGACATGTCAACCGAATCCCACGGTGCGTGTGTGTGTACGCCATCCGACTGACAGACGGACGTACCCGACAGCCACGTACAGGTATAGCTTGGGGAATATTGCAGAGTCAATTAAGTTCCTCTGCCAATCTACCTGAGCGTTGCTCACCACACCAGTGAGGATGTTCAGCGTGACAGCTGAGGCTACTTAGTGACAGAGCTGGTTACATCTTGATGAGGCTCACATTAAGGACGCCACACATATCACGGCTGAACTCATTATGGGAGCATGCACAAACTCATTATTACTAATTAAAAGGATAATTGTATGCATCTAGGACAATAGCTTTGTCTTGAACAAACATGGCTGCCGAGCTGCATGATGATTCGCCGGGCTAATCAAACCAATTGGGGTGTGGCGGGGTGAGGTGAGGGATGGGGTGAGGGGTGGGGTGGGGTGAGGCGGGGGGGTTGAGGGGTGGGGAGAACATGGTTGAACAGGAGCATCAGTCATGACAGGGTTGCGGGGGGGGGGGGGGGGGGGGGGGGGGGGGGGGGGGGGGGGGGGGGGGGGGGGGGGGGGGGGGGGGGGGGGGGGGGGGGGGGGGGGGGGGGGGGGGGGGGGGGGGGGGGGGGGGGGGGGGGGGGGGGAAGGCAGGCTCTGATCCCTGTGTTTGATCTGTCATGATTGCGACATGCATTCAAGTGCAACGTGTGTGTTTAAAAATAACCCCAGCCGTCGCTAACTCTGGTGTATCGGTTTGCGTCTCCGCTTCCATCCGGCAGACGCAATCAAAACGGCTCAATTATGAAAAACTCAAAGGGAAATATGACTCAGCATCGTACAACTAGCTATTTTTGTATGGTTATGATTGTATGGTTATTATTGGGCTTGAATCAGCGCCGACCTTTTAAGGCCCATTCGATGACGGAAGCAGAGGAAAAATCGGAATAAGAAAATTCAAACTGAAATAAAGAGCTGAAGGCAGCCGTCCTAACGACAACGAGCCCCGGACAGGCCAGGCGTCTCCTCCTCCACCGCTTAGTGTCACTCCACTCAGGATCAACAGGTGAACTGCTACAAAAGACCAGATTTTTAAAAGCAGTAGGACTCTGGCAGAGACTCTCCCCCCCCCCCCGATCATCTTTGTCATGTTACGCAACATAGAGGGGGGGAGAGTGAATGAGTGATAAAAAAAGAAGTAAAATCTCGGAGGTGTCAGTGCATACCACTCCTCATGCGTCTCTCTCCCTTTCTCTCTCTCGCTCTCTCTCTCTCTCTCTCTCTCTCTCTCTCTCTCTCGCTCTCTTTCTCTCTCTCTCTCTCTCCCAATGCGGGTGGCACTGGGACGTTTCTGTCAAACAAATGAAATCTGAAAGGAAATAATTGGGTTTGTAATTACCCGGCCTTTATCACATCGCTCAGGCCTACCGCTCACACCCACTCCAAACGTACAATCTGGATAAGCAAATGGACGGCCATTAATAATAATGAAGCTATTAAAAAACCCACGGTGTAGTGGTGGAACGAGAGCCCCCCCAACGCCACACACACATTATACAGATCGTCATTCTGTCTGTCCTCATAGACTGCTGACAGTCATCACTAGAAGGAGTCATGTTTAACTGTCCTCAGAATTAACAGAAAAAAAAAGCAGTGCCGCTTATCACACGCTTGACAAATTTCACCCCATTATCTGCTCCCGTGCAGCTTATAGTCCAGGTACACACACTCCATGACCGGCTCATCATCTTTTAGGATTTTTTTCTCTCAAATATTCAGTTCCATTAGGTTCTGGTCGGAAATTGCCAAGCAAAAGGAGGAGGAGGAGGAGGAGGAGGAGGAGGGGAAGATGTAGGACGGACAGAAAGGAGTTGGTCGATATGAGACAAAGTGGGATGAGGAGGTAAGGAGGTAGGTAAAAGGAGGAGGTGTGTTGAGGCGTTGAGTGTGTTGAGGTGTTCGAGAGTTTGAGCGAGGAAGCAAGAGAAAGAGAGCGAGAGACAGAGAGCGTTAGAGAGCCAGGGAGAGAGGAGGGAGAAGGGGGAGATGGAGAGAAATCAGCAATGCACTGAAACAAAGTATACGGTGAGCCTTAAATAGCTAATCCTTTAATGACAAATCCAAATAATTGGCAGTGGGTCTAGTTTTGATGGAGATGAGAACTCAGAAGCCACTAGAAAATAAGGCTATAGTGCTAATAAGAGACGTGCTGAGAATTAGTCGGGTTATGTGCCAAACTCACTGCTGTTTGCGTTATATTTTGGTTTCTCGATACTTTTATCAGCTAGCAGACTACTCTATAATCCTTGGCAAAGGCAATAAGAGCTATCATTGTCTTCAATGACGAGAACGTGTGTGTGTGTGTGTGTGGCAGTGTGTATGTGCACGATATGTGTGGGTGTTTTTAATTGTATAAACATGAGTTCAATGTTTGTGCATTAGTTTGTTTGTGTGGGTGTGCTTTTGTGTATGAATGTGGTAACATGTGTCTATACAGTATATGTGTCGGTACGTCTTGCGTAAGTGCGTGTGTTTTTGTGTGTTTCTGTGTGCGTGCATCCTCACGTCAGAGCTTGTATGAGTGGGTGTGTGTCTTTATGTGTGAGTGTGTGTGTGTGTGTGTGCCCCAATGAATGTGGTTCCAGCGTGAGGCGTGTGAAGAGGAGAAGGGAACCAGCAGCAGCCCAGCGCGTGGTGGGTCTGGGGGGTCTGCAGGGTCTGGGGGGTCTATGGGGTCTGGGGGGTCT
>NC_079421.1:7152342-7189842 GCF_026213295.1 Gadus chalcogrammus | reverse complement strand
ACGAGCCCATAGAGAACAGTCCTATAATGTGTCATCGAAGAACACACAAAAACACACACGCACACACGCACGCACACACACACACACACACACACACACACACACACACACACACACACACACACACACACACACACACACACACACACACACACACACACTCACACACGCACACTCCCACACTCACACACTCACACACTCACACACACACACTCACACACTCACACACACACACACACTCACACACACATACGTGCGGGCGTGCACACAGCAGATCCCACAAAACACAACTGAACGCTCGCTAGTATATTGACCGTCGCAGACCCCCCCCCCCCCTCTATCCATCCCTAACGGGGGCTGTGGAAAGGTCAGCGATATGCTATTCCATCTCCTTCTCTTCCTCGGACCACCGGCCCACTCTCTGTCTCCGTCTCTCTGGTCCTGATAAAAATAAATCCTAAGAGGCCGTGAGTGCTGGGGTGCGGCGGCTGACGTCTGTCACAATGTGCCGTGTGTGGGGGCTGCCGAGTGTTGTGCCTGTCACGGTCGCTAGGGAGGTGGGGGGGGGGGGGGGGGGGGGGGGGGGGCTGGAGCAACAGAGACGGTCAAAACCAAACAACCATCCGCATAGTGTGAGCTGTCAACATTACTCTTATTCTTACAAATATTTTCTGAATTATGAAAATTGCTATTATTATTACCATTCATATCATTACATTATCATTTAATTAGATTATTATTATCATTATTGTTATTCTTTTTTTGTAAATTATTATAATTACTACAATTATTAATATGATCATACACATACAGTAAGTTGCTCCTGCATACAGAATGCTGAATTCTTACCTGTCAATAAATACTGTGTGTGGGGGTAAAGGGAACTTTTAATGTGGACTGACCTCATGAACTTACATAATATTCAGCCTAAGCACGCCATGCGTGCTGTAAGCCTATTGTGCAGCGCAGCAACCTACAGTCTCGCTACTCTTCTCACAACTCATCCACGAGGACTTAGTAGCCCTGCTCATTTGCAGTTTAGCGGGGGGCTGGTAAATGGAGGGAGGGTGTGTGTGTGAGTGTGTTTTTGTGTGTGTGTTTGGGGGATGGGGGGGAGAGGCGGTATAGCGTTGCTAGGGAGGGAATGCATGGCACGCATCCAATTCAGCTAGGGGGCTATGGCATACAGGAGGAAATACAATAAAGAAAGTAAAAGTAAGAGCAAAAGAGGAAGGAGGAGGAGAAGAAGAAGGAATAACAAGAGCAGGGGAAATATCTAGGTTCACTGATTGCATTCCCCTCCTCTGATGATGAGGAGAATGCTCCAGTGGCCGGAAGAAGAGGAGGAGAAGAGGAGGGGGAGGGGGTGGGGGAGGGGGGTAGAAATGGGGAGGGGGGGGGGCGGGGTTGAAAATAGCAATGCAACATCTTTGCTCCAGAGACACAGACCGGCAACCCGTTTGACCTCAATGTCTTTATGCTGCTTTAGCCCCTGGCGCTAACTATCTGATATTAGCACTCGTCCGGATGTGAGCTCCCTCCCCCCCTATGACTCCCAGAGGGGCTGTCTGCGTCAGCCAGTGTGTGTCTCCCCCATGGGTGCCTCCTTTTTATGTCGGTCGTTTGCTTCCTATCCTCTCACCCCAGTGGACACCCACAGCCTGCCAAGGGGGCTGTCCCATTGTGTTTATTTATTATCCCAACCGATTTGTATATATATATCATTATTATTATTTATATTTCTGATGAGATGATTGCAGCCTGCATTGACTTTGTGACTGGAATATATAAGTTCAACATACAAAGCCTTTGGGGGTGTATGTGTGTGTGTGGGTGCGTGTGGGTGTTTTCCTATATGTGCATGAGCGTGGCTATGAACGTGCCTGTGTGTGTGTGTGTGTGTGTGTGTGTGTGTGTGTGTGTGTGTGTGTGTGTGTGTGTGTGTGTGTGCGTTGTCGTATATGTACGTGCCTGTGTGTGTGTGTGTGTGTGTGTGTGTGTGTGTGTGTGTGTGTGTGTGTTTTTGTGTGTGTGTGTGCCTGTTGGTTAGTGTACTAAGGTTTTGCAGAGAACAAGAAAGACAGAGATTGTGAGGGATAGAGGGACAGAGAGGTTGAGAGAGTGTGTGCGAGCGAGAGCAAGAGAGAGACATAGAGAGAGGCAGACCCCCCACTGAGTCACCATGCGATGACATCAATCTGTATGATAATTTCAAATTCGCTATGAGCAAAGACGGCAACACCGATACAATTCATTTCCCCATTATTAACTGGTGCAGAAGTATTTGGCCTCGGCAGAAGTGACTTCCCCGCGTCCTGAGCACTGGCAGGGTTTGTTTTACGGGTGGAAGGACAAGGCTACCAGCGCCGGGTACACGGCTTAGAGAGCAGGAATCCATAATGATAGATCACCCCGGAACCAGGAGCACGGACCCTCCCGAGCGTGCAGTTAGTGGCTTTTGGCTATTTTCTTCATATATTCTTTTTATTTTATATTTTTCTCACTAGACCCGGGCCCGGCCCATAACTCTGCGTGCTAACCTTCATGCCGCTGAGGCTGCAGTACGCGGTGTCTCATCGGCCACTCTTTGTACCCAGCTGGGAGGATTATTTACACCTGTTCAAAGCAAGTCATCAACGCCCTGACATTTACTCTTTCAACACGTTACGCCCTTTTTAATTTTTCAACTGGGTTTGGTTTCATTCAACCCTCTCTCTCTCTCTCTCTCTCTCTCTCTCTCTGTCTGTCTGTCTGTCTGTCTGTCTGTCTGTCTGTCTGTCTGTCTGTCTGTCTGTCTGTCTGTCTGTCTGTCTGTCTGTCTGTCTGTCTGTCTGTCTGTCTGTCTGTCTGTCTGTCTGTCTGTCTGTCTGTCTCTCTGTCTGTCTCTCTCTGTCTGTCTGTCTCTCTCTCTCTCTCTCTCTCTCTCTCTCTCTCTCTCTCTCTCTCTCTCTCTCTCTCTCTCTCTCTCGCTCTCGCTCACCTCTCTTATCCACAATTCCGATATTGCTAATTATTCCCACCTATCAGGTGGACAATTTCATTTTCAATTAAAAATCTGTCTCTCCTCCTCCTCGTGTGACCTTTGGGAGCAGAAGACAGTCGCTCCCTCAGCTCCTCCCCTCTCCTCCCTCAGCCCCTCCCCCCTCTCCTTCTTCCCCCCTCTCCTCCCTTAGCCCCCCCCCCCTCTCCTCACTCAGCCCCCCCCCTCTCCTCCCTCAGCCCCCCCCCTCTCCTCCCTCAGCCCTCCCCCTCTCCTCCCTCAGCCCCTCAACCACTCCTCCCTCCTCCATCCCCCCTCTCCTCTCTCCCCCCATGGCCCCCAGACAGCTCCTCCTCCTTGGGGCGCTTACGACCGGCATTTAGAGACAAGTACATCGCCAACTCATTTTCTTAAACTCGACATTAGGGAGACGTGCGCACATATCCGGCGGAAGGGGGGTTGCTGTGAGTGTGTGTGTGTGTGTCTCTGTGTGTGTGTGTTTGTGTGTGTTTGTGTGTGTGTGCGTGTGTTTGGCATTCCGGTAATACAAGCTAATGTTCTAATTGAAAGGGGCCATATTTTGTGACTGGACGGTGGATAGCGGCGACCAGCAGCAGATTTACCGCCGTGTGCAGTCAATCTGTCGGACGGAAAATATGGGTGAGGAATTTTAATGCTGTAATGTTCTGATTACACAGTGGGCTGGAAGCTAGTTTACAAACACTGCATCTATTGTTCTCACGGACGCAACAACAACGGAGAGGGGGAAATAACCCCAGAATTTGAAATGTATTTAATCAACATCAGCTTTTGCATTTACATTAACCGTAGCACAGAACCGATTCCTCCTTCCTATATGGGTGTTTTTACTGTACTTTCTGCCATCACAATAATTAATCAAAAGTCTGCGACAATTTGGAAACAAAACACGAAAAAAAAACACTAAATAGTTCTGGCTGGTGAAAGAGAGAGAAAGAGAGAGAGAGGGAAAGAGAGAGTGAGAAGGAGAGAGTGAGAGAGAGAGAGAGTGAGAGAGAGAGAGACAGAGAGAGAGAGAGAGAGAGAGAGAGAGAGAGAGAGAGAGAGAGAGAGAGAGAGGAACGGAGAGGGAGAGAGAGAGTGATAGAAAGTGAAACATAGAGGGAGAGAGGGAGAGAGAGAGAGAGAGAGAGAGAGAGAGAGAGAGAGAGAGAGAGAGAGAGAGAGAGAGAGAGAGAGGGAGAGAGAGAGAGAGAGAGAGAGAGAGAGAGAGAGAGAGAGAGAGAGAGAGAAAGAGGGAGAGAGATAGAGAGAGAGAGAGAGAGAGAGAGAGAGAGAGAGAGAGAGAGAGTATGTATATAAGCAAATCAATTAACTGATATTGACGAGCGAGTGCAATCAGAAGCTCCCTGCCAGACGCCACGAGGTGCCAATCAACTGAGTGTCTCTGCTCTGGTTCCATCTCCACCGCCGTTGCCAGGGGGGAGACACACGGGGCGCTGCTGAACCAGCAGTCCATAGCGTGCTGCTGCTGATGGGTAATGCTGTTTGTGACAGCCCGCTCCTTGTACAACACACCCTTACCCCCAAAACACACGCGCACGCATACACACACATCACACACACACACACACACACACACACACACACACACACACACACACACACACACACACACACACACACACACACACACACACACACACACACACACACACACACAAACACACGTGTCAGCTTTTGGGGGGGGGGGGTACAGCTCTTCTACAGAAGGCTGTCTGGAAAAACAAAAAGGAGAATATTATTTCTCAAAGAGATAGCTGTTTTACTATGCCTCCCTCCACCCAGGGTTCTTCAATCAACAGGGTCTTCTTGTGAAGATGCACTTAACGTTCAACGAGACTATCAATGGTGTCTCTTACGGCACAGTGAAAGGTCTAAAATAAGAGACCCATTTCAGCAGTTTTATTTCAAAAGGAGAGGGAAAAGTGTCTATGAATGTGAGGACTTGTTAGGCCATGTTGTTGTCGTTTGTGTGTATTTTGTGTATTTTGTGCATTTTTGCCCTCTCTCAATTCTCTCCTCACACCAGTTCAATACCTGCTTGGACCAGAATAATCTAATAACAGGTCGGCTGGTGGTGTAGAATAGCATTTTAGAGGAAATAATCCTAATGCAAAGTCATGTGCGACGGAGAGATGTAACCGGCTTTTCCTAACCCAGAAGTGTCAACAGGAAGGCGGAACGCCGCAGCACATCCCAGGTACATATATTGAACTGGATAGATCTGTGTCATCACACCATACAAAACACAATCCTTTTCTCTCCCTCTCTATCGTAATCTAGTGCTCCCTCTCGCCCGCTGGCTCACTATATTCCTCTAGGATAGGAAAAAAGAGGGAGCGAGTCCGAGAGGGTGAGACAGAGCGATACGAGCGGGAGAGAGTTTGAGGAAGGGAGAGAGAGAGAGAGAGAGAGAGAGAGAGAGAGAGAGAGAGAGAGAGAGAGAGAGAGAGAATGAGAGATAGATAGAGAGAGAGAGAGAGAGAGAGAGAGAGAGAGAGAGAGAGAGAGAGAGAGAGAGAGAGAGAGAGAGAGAGAATGAGAGAGATAGATAGAGAGAGAGAGAGAGAGAGAGAGAGAGAGAGAGAGAGAGAGAGAGAGAGAGAGAGAGAGAGAGAGAGAGAGAAGAGCGGCTTGTGTTGCATGAAGCAACCTCGACCACATTTTATCTACAAAAACAGGAGCGAAAGGGGCAATTAAGAAGGGCAATGTGGGGGAAAGCAGCCTCGCCTGGGAGACATTTGGTATGTTAGACATCATTCTGAGGTTTCCCGGCCTGGATCTGTGGTCATGTTTAATTATCTTCCCTCTCATCCCACCACCACTCAACGCACAATGGCGGTAGTTATTTACTACAGCGCCCGGTGACTGAATAGTGAATAGACACACAAACACACATACACACACACACAGACACTCAAACACAGGAAACACACACACCCTGCTCACAGAGACTCAAGCGAGGCTGCCGATTGGCCATCCATCTCTCTGTCAAGCACATAAAAAAATAAAAAATAAAAACTAATTTGCTAATTTGTTAGCTTGTGAACCCTGTCATTTCCATTCATAAAACATTAGGAGAATTAAAAGCGACACAGTATACATCATCCTAAGACAACAAGGAAGAGCAGCCCTCTGAATTAATAATCAAGGGTACACAACAATGTGCGATTAAGACAAACGACAAAGAAACAAATGAAGGGAAATAGATGAGTGGACTTGGGGAGCAGGTGGCAGACGCACTAAACAAACCATGTGTGTATTGTGAGAGATCAGCAGAGTCCTCCTCTAACTACATCCCTTTCACTGCATATTGGCTCTGATTAATACATAAGACTTTATAGAGCTCTAGAAATAACCATATAAAGTAGTTAACACGCCCCAGATAGAACATATCCACATTATGATCTCAAAAAACATAGGGCCCTATCTTGCATCCGGCGCAATTGACTTAATCACTGGCGCATGTGTCGTTGCTAGTTTGCAACTGGCGCAGAACGTTCTTTTCCCTCCTGCGCCACACGTCGGTAAATTAGGGAATGATTATGCGCCCCAAGGGTCGGTTCGGCGAAAGTAGGAGGCGTGTTCAGGCGCAAATGTTCCCTGGTGCTATTTTGCAGTTTCAGAAACCACTTGCGCCACAAACCAGGAAATACATGGTTTAAAGTCAGTGGCGCGTTGTTCAGATGCTATTTTAAGGGCGCATGCATAATGTTGCTTGTGCACCTCGCGCATACACTTTGCTTCCCTCATCTACCTAGCCACACATTCTTGGTAAATTATTTGGGAAAGAACAGCTGATACAGCGGTAATAAGTTATACTTTTAAATCAATGCATCTGCAAACACCGTACAGAAAACACATATTTTCTGGACACCGACATCGTGTACATGCCCATAACTTTTAGGATTGATGAGCATTTGATTGTGAAAAAGATTGTTTTACCGCAAGTGAGTGTTAAAAAGAATGAATGAATGCGGGCGCGTGTGTGCGTCCATCTGTTTAAACACACGCAAACTAAACACGTAAAGCATAATACCATAATAGTCCAATAATAGTCCATGGCAATGTATATTAACGGGGGGACACATGCATATTAGGAACACAAGTCGATAACGATAATGCATATAATACTGATAAGAAACTATGTTTATAATGTATTGCGCCGTAGATCATTAAATAGAACCACAGTTACCGCATATCCTATGTTATAGGCCTATCATATACGTTTTCTTTGCCGAAATTTATTTGAGGACTCAGTATTGTGGAAGAAAACCTTATTCCATGTGTGAATTAGACCATATTATTTGGCCATAAACTGAGCCATTTGAAGTTTGAAATTCAAGTGCATCCGTCTCATCACAAACTACAGACTCGCTGTCAAAATATCAACTTGTCAGATTCAAATGCGCTCATGGCTCTTAAAGGGGATGGGAGCTGCCCCTCTCATTGTTTTTTTTGCACGTTACGCCCAAACCACACCTACTGGTAATTAGGCTACTTGCCGTGTTCCAATACCCGTACTTCCATGAGTATACTTAAAGGAAGTATACTATCCATACTAACAAGAGTACGATGATTTTTCAGATGTGGCTTTGGCTCAGCCTGGCTCCGCCTCTTCCGCTACGTAGCTAAGATGGCTGCCGTTGAGTACGGAAAGTGTCCTTCGATCCACACTTCACGATCAGCCCGTTTTGAGTACGACATCCGGGTCCTTGAAGTATACTTCTTTTCGCTGGATCTGAATTGGAACGTACTACATACTCAAAATTTGGCTAGTAAGTACGGATAGTAGTAGTTTTTTTTTATTGTGTTGCAAAAACACTTTGGGCCCTATTTTAACGGCCTGAAACGCAAGTGGGAAGCGCAAAGCGCAAGTAGCTTTGTGGGCGGTTCTACGGCGCTATCGCTATTTTACAGGCGGATAAATGACACTTGCGTCGCGGCGCAAGTGTCAAAAGGGTTGGTCTGAAGCAGCCTAGTTACCCGTAGGTGTGGTTTGGGCGTAACGTCCAACAAACCAATGAGAGTGCCAGCTCCCATCCCCTTTAAGAGCCATGAGCGCATTTGAATCGGACGAGTTGATATTTTGACAGCGCGTCTGCAGTCTCCGATGAGACAAATGCACATGAATTTCAAACTGCAAATGGCTCAATTTATTGCCAAATAATATGGCGTAATTCACACATGGAATAAGGGGTTTTCTTCCACAACTTCAGAAATACTGAGTCCTCAAATAAATTTCGGCAAAGAAAACGTATATGATATAACATGTGATATGCGGTAACTGTGGTTCTATTTAATGATACACGCAATACATCATAAACATTGTTTCTTATCAGTATTGTATGCTATCCTCATATGCATGTGTCCCCGCGGTAATAGACATTGCCATTGATTGTATTATGCGTTACGTGTTTGCGTGTGTTTAAACAGAGCACACACGCGCGCATTCATTCATTCTTTACACTCACTCGCGGTAAAACAATGTTTTTCACGATCAAAATGCTCATCAATCCTAAAAGTTATGGGCATGTAGGCCTACACGATGTCTCTGTCAAGAAAAAATGTGTTTGCTGTACGGTGTTTGCAGATGCATTGATTTAAAAGTACAACTTATTACCGCTTCATCAGCTGTTCTTTCCCAAATAATTTACCAAGAATGTGCGGCTAGGTAGATGGGAGAAGCAAAGTGTATGTGCGAGGTGCACAAGCAATCCGTATGCATTGCATGCGCATGCATACATGCGCCCTTAATATAGCATCTGAACAACGCGCCACTGACTTTAAACCAGGTATTTCCTGGTCAGTAGCGCAATGGTATTCAGAAACGGCAAAATACCGTTTGCGCCAGAACACGCCTCCTCCTTCCGCCGAACCGCCCCTTGGGGCGCATGATCAATCCCTAATTTACCGGCGAGTGGTGGTGGTGGGAAAAGAACGCTCTGCGCCAGTTGTAAACTAGCAACGACACATGCGCCAGTGACTAAGTCACTTGCGCCGGATGCAAGATAGGGCCCTTTGTGTCTTACCCTTACCGTTACCCTAACCTTAACCCCAGTAACATTTCTTCATCATAAACTACAAGTTACGCAAAATGGCATACAAACATCCAGTCCAATATGAAAGAAAAAAGCTAGCTTCATTAATGAATCAAACCCCTTATCCCCGCGTTAATGAGTTGTTCTCTGACCACTAACCCATCAGGTCTTAGTACATGCGATTCAAGAGTTAACCACTTGACAATCTTTAAACTTCGGTTGCCTAAAAATTTTAGAGACAGTGATGTGTGTACATTGTGCGAGTATCCGTCACTCGCGATGTGTGTGCAGTCGAAAATGAAAGAAAAAACCTTGCATCAATAGGGAATCGAACCCCCAATCATCAGTCTTTAAACGTTGGTCGTTGGTAACTGTAAACAAAGAGGCGCGCACACATGCGCACCCATAGCGAGTGACGTAGGACGTAAAGTCCCGCCCAGGGCGAAGTGGCGTCGATTTAGAGAGTCCCTTTTAGATATGCGCCGGGCGCAAGAGTAATTTTTCGCGCCGTTAAACTAGCGACATCGCCATAGGACCGCCCACAAAGCTACTTGCACTTGGCGCTTCTCACTTGCTTTTCAGACCGTTAAAATTGGGCCCATAGACTTAAATAAAGAACATACATGTACAAAACATTCAGATTATCAGAGCCATTCCATACGGCGAACCCACAGCAGTTCACTGAGACACAGTTTACGAAGCGGTGATAATCACAACTTAAGGTACAACTTGCAAAATACACTTTAGTCTCAGTCATAGACAATTATCAGAAGGTGATACGCTACAGAGAACGAGTCGCCGTGACAACCAAGAGGCGACGAACAAGCCCCTCTCTCACTCCACCCCAACCCTGTCTTATCCCCTTGTTCAGACTGCAGTTCAGAGAGAGAGAGAGAGAGAGAGAGAGAGAGAGAGAGAGAGAGAGAGAGAGAGAGAGAGAGAGAGAGAGAGATGAGCAAACACACCACAAAGGCTCTTAAACTCCACTTGGCAGAAGAAGAAAAGGTATTATTAATTTCCAACATGGAAGCTGAAATTACCTGTAAAAGGGATAATTCATTCAGAGTGGGGAGGAGGGGGGCTGTGGTTTCTCCTTCCCCATGTCAACACAGCTCCTTTTGAGGTGTGCAGTGATGTCTGCCCGGGCCTGATAACTCTCTTATTCTCAGTGTAAGAGCAATTTGCAAAAACACAGACGGCCATACACAGTCTCTCGTATTGTTAATTAATTAATTCCGCCTTTGATGTTTCCTCAGGTTTTAATGGGAAAATAACAATATTAAATAGGATGCTGTCTTTCCTCCTCATGAAAAGAATGATTTGCAGAGGGTGCATCAATTACCCAAGTTGAAATAAATAAACAAAAATAAATTAACCAGGAATAATACTGCATGACTGCTTACTGACGCATTGTTATTCTATATTTTTTTTCACTTAAGCCATCAAGGCACCAGCATATGAAAGCAAGCATATATCTTTTCTTCTTATTCACACTTTGCAATGCCAATAAAACAAACAAACAAAAAAACAACAAAGAGGAACTGGTACTGTGTGAGAGAAACTGCAATCACATTGACATTTCCCATGTAATTTAAATTAAAAGCTTCCTAAATGATACCTAGTTTCAGCTTCCATTGTCCACAGCGTTTACTATAACCTCTAACTTTTTAATTATCCATAAATGTATCTGGTGACTCACCTCATCGTTTCAGTTCATTTCAAATGGAAAAATGTACCACAATATGTGAATATATGCTGCTGACCTCTCTGATTGTGATAACAACCCCCACCCCCCTGCTGGGCTCTTAATTTGGTCAATGAACAAGTTTCCCCGCCATTAAACCTGCGTTCACTCTCCAATCTGCCAATGGTCTGCTTCAAAGGTCAGGCAATGAAAAACTGTTCGTTGCCATAAAAAAAATAAAGAATTGCTAATTAGTTTATATGGCTCAATATTGGTTGGTCACCAAGGTAACACAAATTAAAAAATAAAATAATAAAAAATGTTTCAGCCAAACGCGCAATGCCGAGATCCATTTTAATGTGGAAGGGGACGACGGGGGTCTCGTAATATATACAGAGGGGGCCAATAGAAGGCGACCTTGACACTCACTGCCAACCTATTAACACCTGCGTTCCAAATGGAGTGTGTTCGGAGGGCTGATGAACCACCGAGGACTCAGAAGAGGGTCACGGGGATAACTGTCTGCAGCAGCACAGGTGCTAATGGCTGCCTGATTATCTCACTGTTTAGTGAATTGTTATACCTCTTTTTTTCTTGTACTCCACTTCTCCTAATTACTTCTAAGGCTAGCCTTTGAGGAAGCAATTATCGGCTGAGCCCTGACTATACATCTAACTTTAGCGATTCAATACCTGTATTATTCATTTGTTCCAATTTTCGGGGGGATAATCCCCCCGTATTAGACAGGAAGATTACAACGATAAAGAAATGAAATGGAGAAGTGGAGGATCATCTTTGTCGGGGGTCTCTTGGCCCGTAACACGATCGATGCGTTCAAAATAATCGCAGTGAATAATTAAATACAACAGATTGAGCTAAGACTTTAGAAAATCTAAAAAAATTTTTTTTACAATAATAATGGATGATGATTTAGACTTCGAAAGGACACGCTATGTTTGATAAGCATGACCAACAGAAGGGGAGATATTCTGTTATTTATGGCATCCAGTAGGGGGCATATAGCTCTCCCCAATCTGTCCTCCACACTCACTGAAGACATCATTAGTGCTGATGGTGTTAGGGTCTGACCATTGCTATTTGCTCAATAATGAAGCTACCACTCAAAAAGATTAAAATAAAGATCCATTAAAACTGAGATGAATCAATGAACAGAAAGGCGTGCGGTGAGGTGGTGATGGAATGAGGCACCTGCATAATATGTAAACGGTGCCCCCCGTCCTACACTGTTTGGGGGCCCCAGCTGTCCTGGAGCCACCTGCAGCAGGGGCTGCACCAACAGGCCAACCATTAATGACTTGTGACAGCTACAACGAGCCGGGAACATCCAGCCAGCCATCCAGCAGTCCTTACATAAGCAGAAACAGCTGCTGTCCTGGGACTCGCTCCCACTTCCTACTGTACAACACTCCTTCATTCACAAACGCATATGAGGTGTGTGTGTGTGTGTGTGTGTGTGTGTGTGCGTGTGTGTGTGTGTGGGGGGGGGGGGGGGTATGGGGTTACCCACAAAAGGCTAAACAACACTGGTGTGTTCACCATAGCTGGTAAACACACCGGCTATGGAATGGCACGTTTCAGAGTGTATCCATCTGTGTGTGTGTGTGTGCCTGTGTGTGCCTGTGTGTGTGTGCCAGCGTGGCTGTGTGTGTGTGTGTATCTGTCCGTGTGTGTGTGTGTGTGTGTGTGTGTGTGTGTGTGTGTGTGTGTGTGTGTGTGTGTGTGTGTGTGTGTGTGTGTGTTTGTGTGTTTGTTAGTGTGTGTGAGTGCCTGTGTGTGTGTGTGTGTGTGTGTTTGCCTGTGTGTGTGTGTGTGTGTGTGTGTGTGTGTGTGTGTGTGTGTGTGTGTGTGTGTGTGTGTGTGTGTGTGTGTGTGTGTGTGTGTGTGTGAGGTAGAATGGCTTGTGTTGTGTGCCATTTTGCACAATATGCTTGACTTGACATGAACTAAAGTGACTTGTATACAGATATCTGTGTATTGTCTGTAGTGAGCTGCCAATTCGCCTATTGTTGAATTCTGAGGGGCTTGAATTGTGTTTGAGCTGTAATTCTAATTCGCAATGAATGGTCCTAGATTATAGCCGGTCTGAGAACACTGCAGAGAGAGGATTGCAATTAGATACACCATCGTTTCTTTTTTTTCTCTATTTGATTTTCTGAGAACATTGGCGCGCTCCGTCACAATAGGATTTAGATATTACCATTGTGAACAAAGCCTTATTTTGAAACCTGGGGAACATAAAGTACATGGTGAGGCACTTTGTTTCAGGAAGACAATAGATGGAGCTGGCATGTGTCTGCAGACAATGAATCCACTCGCGACTACAAGCCTCTCTCTCGTACCTCAACCCCTGGGAGAAACAGATGCTTGAAAAGAGATCCAGGGAAATATTGTCAGATTAATGCTCGGTATTTAAGATACAATGTAGGTGTCTTGAAATATTCATATTTTTTAATTGCATCACGCCTTGTACAAATGTCAGCTTGCGCTGTATTGTTAGCATTATGCATTATGGAGGATTACATATCGTATAAAAGACAAACAAACAACTCAAAGTACATCTTCCAGAACACAATGTGTTGTTCTGCCGACTGACCACCGTCTAGACAGCAGGCCAAGCCTCGTATAATCCACCAGAGTCACCCTGTCATCCTATTTCTAGCACCTATTCCATGACATCAGAACAAGACAGGTATTAAAGAGGAACACTCTGGTGGGACAATTAAACCCTCCCTAATCCCCTTTGGTACGAGCTGACACGGCTCCTGAGACATCAGCGCTGAGGTTTGCACGTCCGCACGCACGTCCTTGCTTAGGATTCAGCAGATGGAGTCGAGGGATGGAGGTTATCAGCCATCTCATTCCCCTCTGGAGTGTAATTCGGTGTTGACAATGTGCTACGGCCCCTAAAGGCCCGCCATCTGCTCACCCTGCTCCTTCCAAAGGTGAGGCATTCCAAACCAGCACCTGGTTGATGCTTTAGCGATGCGTGCTATCCAATTACTAGCACTACACCGATACAAACATGCTCACAAGGACACATGGCATAGTGGGCAGTATTCCCTCCTAATGGCTCCAGTGCATTGGGTGGCTGCTGGCCGGGTGCACTGATTAAGAATGCTAAATGTCTCTTGTCCAAGGCTCATCGCAAGCGAGGACATTGTATATGAACTGAATGAAAGGCACATCGAATGGAGATGGAATACGTCTTATGACCAGAATGATGATCGTTTCAAACGGCCACATATCCCAATGTAAAAGAATGATGAAAGAGGGAGTTTGATTTCAAAACTGAATTGCTGAAGTGCGAGAAGAATTAAGAATTAAGATTAAATCAATCAAGCTCTGACTTGTTTTTGGCACGTGCTTTTACGTTTGTCGGGTGAACTGAGAAGGAGGAAGAAGAAGAAGTTGAGAAAAAGCTGCAAGGCACCAGAAGGCAAATGAAGAGCAGAAACAGCTTGCTTGGTCCCCAGAGTCGCTCCATGCTCCGCTATTGAACTCTCATCCCAAACCTCCCCCGTTCGTCCAACCCATACATCATGAAATTGATCAAGAGTGGAAGACTTAAGCCCAAGATTGGAGACAGGAATCTGGTTCCAAGGTGAGGTAATGGAAGCAAAGGGCAGGAGGTCGGCTGACTCCCTCTCGCTTTCCTCCACCAGACACACACACAGACACACACAGACACACAGACACACACAAGCACACACACAGACACAGCAACACACACACACACACACGCACACGCACACACACAGCAACACACACAGCAACACACACAGCAACACACACACTCCATGGTTCCCAGGTGGTTTCCCTTTCTGCTGATGAGTTAAACCTGCCTGAGAAGTTGAAATCCACAGGATTTCTGGCGGAGCCCTGGTCTGCTGCCATGTAGGACAGCGATCGCAGCACTGGGCCCCATCCATCAGGGCCTCTGAAGCTTCGACGCGGCAGGGGCCCCGGCCCCTCGTCGGTCATGCATCAGCGTCTTCCTCCGGCCCGTGGCCGATCAGGAGGTTGATCCCGCCGAGCTGCAGGGTAATTCATCAGGCGCTTCACACGCCGCGCCACGCAGGTCATCCCCCGTAAGCAATAATCTGCACCTGCACATCCCTCCCTCCTGATACGGGGAACACCGGGACGGACAGACGGCAGCTTACATGGATTTAAAGTTAGAAAGTGAAAGCGGTAGGTTGACCTCTGAGTTCCTTTATCTCTTGGGTGCATTATGAATATTGGCTGTTTAGACTTTCGGAAGACGCTTGTATCCAAAGCAGCTCCACTCACAGGGAATTGAATCAAGCCTACCAGAGGGAAGATCACTGCTCCTGTCATGACATGCCACTGCATGTCATGATTTTTTTCCACATGAACTCAACATAGAACCAAATACATTTTCAGGTGGTAATTACACTATCATGCTCCCCCCTTATCTGTGATATTTGCAGCCAAAATGTGAAAAGGGCCAGTGGATTAATTCAGTTTGCAACGCTGTGCTGTTGGTTCCACTCTGGTCTTGACCTTGTTCCCCCACCCACTGACACTGGGTGACACGTCTGGCTGTTGTCTTGTCAAAACCTGTTAGTGACATTTAACAAGACGACATTGCTGCACAGATCCTTGGATGCTGCTTTCAGGAGGAAGAAGACAAAAACCAGCAGATGTCTGGCTATCTGAGTGCTTTGATCGTTTTTTAACAGAGACTGTTAGGAGGTTTGAAGGCTGAGAGGTTTCTCATCAGCACTTTTGTATAATTTGGCCATCTGCACTTGCAACATTTTAGCTATTCGTCAGAATGAAAAATGCTGTTCTTTAGTGACCAATCAATTCCTTGAACAATTACACTCGCCTCAGCTATACCAAACGCAGTCCTACACCAATGCCAATGTTCTTTCCTGCATGCTTCTTGTTACGTATAGTAAAAGCACATTTGGTGAAAGTGCCTCAGGCTATTTGGAGTTCAACAGGGAATAGATTTGTTCAAGGGCAGCGTGCAATCATGGAGCTCTATTATTCCCTATGATTTCGAGACCACTGATGAAATGCATGTGCATGTGTGTACACACACAAACACACACACATACAATTGACAACCATTAATGTGCACACATACATACAGACACACACACATAAACAAACACACATATGCATGCGCACACAAACGCATACACACACTCACACACACACACACACACACACACACACACACACACACACACACACACACACACACACACACACACACACACACACACACACACACACACACACACACACATCAATATGTCGAAGTGTCCTCCTTAACACCATTTTAGTAGTGAGAGTGGAACTTTAGTTTTATTAACATATTCGTGTTTCAATCTGCCTTTTCGGTGTTTCTTAGCCAAGCCAGCCGTTTAGTTATTGAGTATCAACCAACCTGTTGTCATGCAAACATAATAAACATGAGTGCAACAGGTTTATTGTCCTTGCAAGGAGAAGCTCTCCAAGTAATGCAGAATCACAGCAGGCGACTCTGCAGGTAAACCAAGGGAGCAGAGGGGCGTAAATAGAGGAATAAGTGCTGTTTACGGCCCTGAATGGAACTCCACCATTGACCCATGCCCGACCCTTTTTTCACTAACCTGGGTGTGCTGCTACAGCGTGGTGTGATTGGATGTTTCCACTCAGCTGTTGTAATGTTGATGGTAATTAAATGCACAGCATTAGCATTAGTCAGATCACAATCTTGTATTTGCCAAGCATTCTGATTATGAGATGATTGGGTAAATATCATCCCGTCATTATGATAATCGGGTTAGGCGGCGCTCAAATAATGAATGATCACGTACGAAGAAGTTTGTCGCATTCAAATGACTGCACGTGTTTCCCGACCGATGTTAATTCGGTACGCTCAGTGTTGGCTTTGCTTTGCAATTATAACTGCAGCTTGTCCAAAACGTGAAATCATTTTGATTTTAATGCGGTGCAATAACGTACATGTTTACATATTAACAGGTTGTTATGAGCTTGCCCAAAGCCTGAGGTAATAACTAGAAGTCATTTATCCTTATTTACTGTAACTAATGACTTGAAGGTTTGGTAAAAAATTATGCATCCAAAGAAAGTTTTATGGCCATTTGCAGACTGGTCATTTTTGCATGTAATGGTATTCTTCCAACATGAGAGACCCAAGTCCTGAACACTGCTCTCAATAAAATTTGATGTGTTTTCACATGAAAATGCATGTCAAGGGATGTTTCCTGGCACAATATTAGCATTAGTCTTTCACCAGTGATGCCATTGTTCCGAAGGATACATTATCATGCATTTATCTTTCATATTATTTTATTCCTTATCCCCCTTTGCAATTAGCCATCAACATTTAGTCTGCGTAATCTCCCTTAAGTAACCCTAGTCTGTTCGGTTTGTCTGTGCTAACAGGCCTCTCTACAAATACTGCCCCTGGAACATAAACAGATATCAACTAATTCAAACATGGGCGCTAATTGTAAATTTTTCCATTTATGTTTGCACATGAAGAAGAATGAACTTAGATTGCTGCATTATTATGCTCAGTCGTGGATGTCAGACTAATTTCGTTCATGAAGTTAGCAGGGTTTGCTTACTCCCCCCCCCCCCCCCGACTTTGTGATTTGTGTGCATATATTCAGCGGCTCTGCTTTGCTTTGGGGGCCTTAAGGATGAAAAGGACAAAGCACCAAAGAGATTAGCTCATCATCGGCAGATAATAAAGAGACAATGAGCTAGCATGGTATTATTGTGTTTGGCTCCCAGATGGTCTAATAAAATACAGGGAAGAAAATGATTTGGTTTAATTTGATTAGATATCCCTGCCTTTCTTATTTTTTGTCAAATATACCTATTATTAAAAGGAAATGAATTGGGATAAGGATAAGAGAGCCGCACAATGGTTTAGAGTAAATACGCTCCGCAGTGATTAGGACAACGTTTAGTGCTGTGTTTTGTCATCATGTTAGCGGTAGCAACGTCAAATAGCCAGGCTGAAAGTTATGGCCAAATATGACCCGGTTTGCCAAAATAACTATTTGTTCTTCACTTAGAGAACCCCCGTGAGAGACTATGTTTCCTCTCACCTCCAAAGACATTGACATTCAGCGAACTGGGAGATCCCAAATGACCCATATTTGTCAGTTTGAATGCATGTATGTGTGTGACCTTGTGTTGCATTGACATTCTTTGCAGGGTATTTCTCCCCCTTATGCTCACAGTAGGATGCTGGAATATATGTTTGCAGCTTTCAGCCCCCCAATGACTGAGAATGTGCAGGTAAACAAAAACAGATTGATGGATGGATGGACATTAGAAATCATCACTTCGTTGAGTTGAGTGCAAAATGAAGCGCAGAGGAACACACATTCTGTTTTCATTCAGGGGGGGGCGTGTCACAATGTTCACCGTGTGAAAAGAGATAACAAAATGTGCACGTGAATCATGGACGGGTGGTGTGCCATGGCTTGTTATTATGGGGGGGGGGGGGGTTGGGAAATAACATCTGACTTTAACTGACACTCTCCTCTCAGATTGGCCTCTGCGGTGTTCTAAAGGCCCATTAAGTGGGATTCATCGGCCCCCACTGAGCACACGCAGAACACATAAGACGGGGGGGAGAGCGCCACTCAGGTATGCTAAAGTCATCCATGATGGAATCCGTCAACTCTGCAAATGGCGCCTTTCACCCCCTCTGTCTGCTGTGTTTTATCAGCCCAAGGAGTCGATGACATAAAGTCTATTGAACTCTGACGACTCCCTCCATACGAATGATTCCTCTCCGGTTTGGAGAATTGGGATTTAAAGAAAGCGATGGGAGGACTACGGGTGTAAACGTGCGCCACTCTGCTTGACATTACTTAATTGATGAGCTGCGGCTAAATGTACTCCTGCACCCCTTTGTTTACTTGGGAAAACGGACAGATCTGCAGTAAATTCCTCCCCCCTGTTACAACAATTATTATGATGGGACATTCTCCACTGTTGAAGGGGCTTCCGGCTGCCCCTGGGCTGAGGAATAACGTTTCATCATTTGCATCCGTCAGGCTCATCTTCAAACGGCGAGCGTGAGGACAGGAAGCAGCAGGTGGGATTTCACGGAGAGGGGGAGAGGGTCAGTGGGGGGTTCAGACATGCTATTGGATTATTTTTTGAGTGACATCTAACAAGCTCAGAGACCTTGTGAAGCCCCAGCCAGATGGAAAGATATGTGCCAACGGAACACTACCGTCGCCGATGCCTGGGTAGTCTTGTCTTTGGAAAACCATTGTTTTATTACTATAAACTCTCTCAAAGTGATTGACAGTTTAAGAGATTCATGTATTATCAATACGTTTTCAGAAATAATCTCACTGTTCACTGGTTCGGGGATCATCAATATGCATATTAGGCTTTGCACACATTTAAAAAAATGCATGCAATGTTAATAATTTAGTCCTTCAAGCCATTCTGCTTTTACCAGAGATTGAAAACTGCAGATGCTTTATGTAAGGCAAGAGGGTTTTTGATGTCAAGTTGGACGTTTCAAATAAAGAGGCTTAGCAGGGTTATAGTGAAAACCAAAAAATGGTCATAAAATGGTTTCATTTCGAAGTGAAATGTCGTGTAAGGGTGCAAAAAAAATTATTAAAAAACCTTTCACTTTGTTTTCATCCGCTGGGCAAATATGATATTGATGAGCTCTGCAGCGATTCAAAATACATGTCTTCTTTAAACATTCAAATAGCAAAGAGAGCTATCACACTGCTTGCTCAAATCCAGCCCATATTGAAAAATGCAAATCCATTTTTACTGTGAAAAAGCAGATGAAGAGAAGAGACTACTGCTTGCATTTAGTAACGGGGGAAAAGGACAAATATATGAAAATAAATAAATAAAAGGTTTAGAGAGTAGCTGAGAGGCTGAGGTCTTGCGGAGAATAAACACCAACTGGGGCTGTTTTCGCTATCGCATCCGAGACAGAGGTTTCCTGCCCTGGAGTCTCCCCGAGTCACCGTGGCAGCACATGCACCAACGTTAACACCATGCCACTGAAATAATGTGGGATTACCATATGGGGAGTCCAGAGAGGAGATCGCTGACACTGTTTGAATTACTGATTCTCAGAGTTCCCCATCTTACAATTTGGACATCTTTCTTTGGATTGCAACTGTAATCCAAAATCCAAATTTAAAAGTGAGGAATTTACTCCTTTGCATGTCAGAGCCACTTCACTGTCTGGGGGTGAGCTATGCGCGCTGTCGGTTGGTACTGAAATTGGTATGCTCGCTCTCTCACCAAGCCCTCAGCTCTGCCTCTGCATTATTTTAATAGTTAGCCTGGCATGGTTTGCAAGACATTCATGGATGGGACATGAGGGCTGTCAAATGAAGAGAAGAATTTTGTTGTGATTTGGCAAGACATATAGAACCTTAATGAGTTTGCGTACAACCCCTAGAATACATTCCAAGAGAACACTTAGATTGTGATATACAATGTTGCATAAAACATAATAAATTGGTGGAATTACCAAACTGCAATATGCTAGTCTCGTTCGGTTGCTGGCAAATCATGTTTATTCTTGAATGCTCCAAAGGAAGCCTGTTTTTATTTAATTGCATTATAATCTGAGGAAGGAAGGAAGGGTGCTGGTTGCTCGGCAGTGCTGCCCCGAGCCCTGCTTAGACCCCATTAGGAGATATTCTGAATCCCTTTCCAGAGGAACCCCTGAACACTCAGAGCAGCGCCTGCACATCATCCTTCATTATAAAAATGCATAGAATGACAATAATCTGCCTCCCAGTTATCAGGCGCCGTTCATTTGAGGTGACGTTGTAATTCAGTGTTCATAGGCTGCAGGTCTCCGGCCCCTATCAGAGACACAGTCCACCTAATGCCATGGCCTACTGTCGGCATCTTTAAGATATTAGTATAAGAGGCTAGAATGAAGCCATTTAGCCAATCAAAAGGAGAAAATGTGTTCATTGTTAATTGTTGTATTATGCAACCAATTATTTCATGGAAGGTGTAGGGATGAAGGCTTGACTGGAAAGCACATTATTCTAAGATGACACAGATCTAAACGGCGCGGCGCCATGTTTTGTCCACGTAAAGAAAGGTGCGATGCGCTCGCTCTATCCACAATGCAAAACAATAACACAGGTGTTTCCCGCGTGCCCTTCATTTATTTTATTGTCTAGGGCCGCTAAAGAAAAACCACAATGCTGCCACGACAAACCAATAACGGCCCGACTTGTAAATTAAGTTATATTGTCAGCGATGTTTTTATGGCCCTGCAGGATCAGTAAACCTCCCCCCCTCCCCCTCTCACACACACACACGCATTCCTGGTTTAGTTTAAACTCACTGCTTTGTCAATACCTATCATGGCATAGGTACTTATAGTGCAGTTCAGTTTTCTTCCAACTACTTTAAGGACGGCCTCTCCTGTGGCACATATGTCAATTTGTCTGGTGATTTATCATGTTGGCTAACCAAGGTATTATCTAACTCATCCTGGGAGAGAGAGAGATACGGGGAGCAATAGAGAGAGAGAGAGAGAGAGAGAGAGAGAGAGAGAGAGAGAGAGAGAGAGAGAGAGAGAGAGAGAGAGGGAGAGGGAGAGGGAGAGGGAGAGAGAGAGAATGAACAGGGAGAGAATGAGACAAAGCAGGAGAGGGAGAGAAGTATACAGCGATCGACAGAGACAGAGAGAGAGACAAGAGAGATAGAGACTGTTCAATACGATCGTACTTGGCTGGCATCCACTTTGTAATGGGAAAAGCGGCCCATCAGCATATACTCTCATGAGAGAACAGGGGAAAGATGAGAAAATAAGTGGGTCAAGCACGAGGCGTGAGGAGGTGTGCTGATGAAGAAGACCCAGCTGGAATCAATGCCATCCTTTTGCTCTTCTTTTGGTTGGACACTGAACACCAGGAGAACCCAGTGAGGGAGGGGGGGTGAGGGGAGGCAGGGATCGGCTAAAAGCACTCAACGGGGGAGCAGACTTTGATTACATTATTCCCTCGATGTTTTCAGTCATATGATCATGTGAAGTATCGTAACATTGGCGTTTTGTTTTTTTCTTTTCCGTAATTTTTCTTTTCGGTTACAGTAAATTGTCACTAAAATAATTGCACATTTAAACAGAAACAAACCCAGGATGTATCACTGGCCTTTTGGTGCTAAGAGATGATAATTGCCCTGTCAACCTCCTGGCAAATTTAAACCTCTGTTTAATAGGCTTTGTTTAAGAAAAAATAAAAGCTTTGGTCTTCCCTTTTTCACACCTGGAATGAAATAATAGCTTAATATCCGTTGTTGAGCCTCCGTTCAGTAAGAGAAAAGGAAAGGCGCAATATATATTTATATTTATAAGCTCAAATGTGCTACAGTTGGGGTTGAAAGTTAAAAGCATTGCCAACTGCTATGAACATCTTCCGTTGACATCAACAGTGGGAAATCAAAGGTCCGTCAAAATAGCACATTATTCATAGGTGCTTAGATGTATAAAAAGAGATGCTGCTCAAATACATTATGCATTGTTCAACGGGAAATACAGTAAAAATAATGGCTAGTAATGAATATGCACAAGCATAAACGTCAAGTTTATCTTCAACTTATATCTCTTACTATATCATATTTGGAAGCTTGTCATTACTATCAAAACAAATTGAATAAATCCATAAATTTGTTAATCATCTCAAAGTCTTAATGTATTGTGCTGTTTATTAATTCTGTAAAGCATAAATGACAATCACTATGTTTACAAAGTCAACTTCATTCTGTTTTTTTAGGGGTGGATCAAATGTTTCAATGTTGTTCAGGCAGAATTGAGTGGATATTATTTATTCTAACAAGATTTACATACTCTAGAGTATGAATGGGATACTGAAAATGGTGAAGGACAGCATTTGAGGTGGACCAGAGTCATTCTATTTTTAGCGAATGTTTTCATTTATAATATAATCACAGAAGGCCTATCAAGTGATAGACACACAAATGGGATGGGAAGGAGAGAGAGAGAGAGAGAGAGAGAGAGATGTATAAGCCGTGTCTTCGTTTGTTAGTAGCGTGGAACCTGAACTAGCCAGCGAGAACACCACTCTTTATTTATTCATGCACACAAAGTCACGTATTCATGAGGATTAACCCGCAGCATGCTCACAGAGTGGCAGGCCCCGATAGCATATTTTAACATGTGGGGAATTGGCACTATTTTATTATTTATTATTTTCGCCCCCAGATTGGGCGAGCGTATAAAACAAGGCGGGGGGTGGACGGATTAGCACCCTCTAGGTCAGATTAACAAAGAGAGACATTTCTAAATGAGTATTTGTTTATAATTTCTACATTTCATTTCAATCCCTTAGGGAGAGAGGAGGAGAGCTTGAGCAGGTAAGGGAGCCTCTAGTATCGTTGAATAATGTGAGACGTGTCATTCCCAAACATGGAGCCAACATAAGTCTGTCTGCATGGCTCTTTCTACACTTTTTCTTCGCCAAGTGAGGCTGGATTTAGTGTTTAGTCTAAGCTTGCGTGGCATCTCCAAGAAGAAAATCCTGCAATGGTACTTCAACCAATCAAAATGCCACATCTACAAATGTAGTCGTAGAGAAAACAGAGACTCCAGAGAACGGAATAGTAACAAAACCTTCAACTGAGCTCTGCGACACACAGCAAAAAACAGTCAAGCGGCTTTACTTAGGATCACACAAACACACTCCACCGGCAGATCAAATGTCTCCCGAAATAAATGAATAATAGAATCAAATCATCCTAATAGCTAAACTCCCTACTTCAGAATTTGTTATAGAAATCCTCTATCCCCTGTCATATTACCCGCATTTATCAGGATGCGGCGCACCCATTATGTCTCCGGATTTATCAAATTATCTCCACGCAGAACGGCCGAAAAGGGACACATTACTACCCACCAACTGCAGCCGCGCTATGGTGAGGCAATATGCTGCAGCAAGGAAAAGCAAATGATGCTGAGCATAACACAGAGCTCACCAGAGCGTAAACAAAATGGATGGCCTATCGTGATTCTCTATCTGTTGGGACAGATGTCCCTAAGTCCCTGTGACTTGTGAGGTGGACAGCCCTGCAAGCCATGGCAGATGCTACAAAAAGGTAAGCCAGATGGAATGTTTTTTTGTTTTTGCTGTGGCGGGCAAAAATATGTGCGTTATCTTTCAGAAGTATTAATATTAATCATTTTCAATGCAAAAATCCCAGATGCATTTATTTAAGCTTTTTTAAATGGTAATGATGGGGCTCAATTTAGGAGTTGAACAAGTCACTCCAGTACTGTTTGTTGACAAATAGCTTTAAGCAGATTATAAGCACTGATTTAGAATCGCAAATAATTCAAATGGGAGAGGGCAAAAAAAAATAGATTCCTGAATCCTGCCACCTTTTGACATCCAAGACCAAGTATTCTCACTGGCGATGTACAGTCTGACCCCCCATCCGTCCGTCCGTCCGTACGTCTGTCCCCATTCCCCTTCATTAGCCCATCCTGAAGAGGGACTGCAGTTCCTGTATCCCGGTAATTGCCTCAGTGTTGAACACAGAAAAATCATTCATACAGGACAATCTGCAGTAAACTGTAATCGATGATTCCCAGATAGTGTGATTAAAACTTGATCAGATCACTGTCAAGCCTTAATGACAACAAACATGGAATTGAGCTGCTGTTTGGGATGAACAAAGCCACTCAGTGGTTGAGAGATGGCACAAAGTGGTCTGGATAATGGCAGGGGGGATCGATACGCTGGAATGTATTTTTGAAATGCTGTCTCTTTTTAAAAACGTGTTTCACGTTTACTTTAGAACAAACTGCGCTGGAAATATCCAAAAGCGTCTCTGCGACAGACGACATGGTTCTAAATTTTGTTCTTGTTTATGCTCCGATTCTGAATGTGGTTGCTGTGTTAATGTTTGATGTTGTGCAGCGAGAGTGACGCTCTTGGAAAAAAAATACTGGAGGCTTTTCAAAGACCCCTTGGGTTGTCAATGGCAGCGCTTTGACAATGTGGGCGGTTTGTTCTGCTAGATGCAGATCAAGGTGTGTGTGTATGTGTGTGGGTCTGTGTGTGTTTCCGCACAACTGCACACATGTGTGTATGCACGCATGCACATCTCTGTGTTAGATATTCACTATCCACCCCGGTAAACTTGTGTGTGTGTGTGTGTGTGCCTATGTCTGTGTCTGTGTGATTGGCATGCCAGGTTTAAATCAGGCCTTGCTGTTGGTTCCCTGTGTGTGTCTGAGGCCAACATGTGAGGTCTAGGATCAACAGCATACTCTCTCCTTCATCTCTTCTCAATCAATTATTTCTTCATACAATCCAGCGCTGGAGCCAAGGTTTTTCGACTTTATACCAGCACACTTCTACATATCTCTCCTTTCTCCTTTTTACTCAATCATCAGTTGAATCACGTGAGCTAGGATCAGGCTGCCCTGAAAGCCCCCATGGCACCTCTGTTCACACCACAATGTGTTGCATTAGAGAGTGGAGGGCATTGCAGCATGGCCCGGTGGCTTTCAGACACGACAGCACGGCTGATCATCAATTATTATACCTCAGTGGATCAAAATGAGCATACCTCCCCCAGCCCCAGCGCAGACTCCCCCCAGTGGTGGCCTCCAGCCGTCCCCTCCCCCTCTGCCACACACACACACACACACATGCACATCCTCTCTGTCTCTTGCCGCTTCGCTCTCCCAACACCTGCGGTCTGGGCGACAGCAGCCGGTGGCCGCAGAGCAGAGCGCAGGGACATGCCTGAAGACAACATCTGCTTCTCTTTGGGTGACCCGTTGAGCTGAGCCAACTACCGAATGAAGGGCAATCTGTAGAGGTCCAGTGCCCTATCAGCACAAAGATCACTGATTCTGCTGCTGCCGGCTTCTTGCTCCAGGAGAAGTTCACATGAATTTATTGTGTTCCAAAGTAGACTAACTCCTACTTTTCTCCTCTTTTTCTTCCCCTCTTATTCTATGCCCCCTTTCTGTACCTCGTCCATGAAGCAGGTTTCCTTTGTTACGCTTAAAGTAAAAATGGAGCGAAAAAGTGAGTCATTTTCCTCGCCAGTGAGACTTGTATGAGGATTTAATATATTTATAATTATTTTGCAATTGCATGCTTGCTTTAGTAAACATTCAAATTTGGTAGGACATAAGTGAAACGGCACATAACATTTCATCCTATTCTAGTGGTGTCGTGTTGTGGATAAGTAAGGGGCAATCGGAGCAGAGGGAAATCTATTGCATCGCAAAGCGATTTACAAACTACAAACAGTGTTTGTGCTCAGGAAGAAGCACCTCGTATTTAATACTGTGACATGGGGGGACTTCAAATCAAAGATTAGCAGTTAGCCTCTAAATATTTCCAGACTGCCATTCCAAGGAAGGCTGAACCAAAGCAACCTTCCTAATGCTGCAAAAAAAAATCCCTGGCCAGCAATTCTGTCATAGAGCCCGGTCAATTCTCGCAACATCTAACTTAAACTCCCATAAATTATTGTTTGGCTATTCCTGTTTGCCATCGTGATCCATATTTCACAGAGAGGTTTTGCTTATGAACCTGATTCTCTCTGATCTATAAGAGATGAGCTCTGTTGCTTCTAAACAACATTTGGAAGCATTGCTCACTTGGAAAACGCCAGGAACAAGCTCAACTCCTATCTCTACAAACTTCACACCAAAACACCCATTCACAACTGAATATATTTGCTTGGCTGTTAAATGAATGTATTAAACTTGTTGTGAAAGTCGGCGTACGGCACTAATGAACAGTTCTTGTTCTCAAGTTTGTTAATGCGCCCCCACATTAAAATCAGTGTAATTATTTAGAAACAGTGCAGATCAATGTTGGATCAGGGATGATCCCTGACATAAAATCTGACAACGATTACATTTCACAACTCAACATCTCAATATCGCAGTAGTTGCTGTAGCCTAAGGGGGGCTGGCATGTGTGGAGATTCCTGTCGTGCTTCGGTTGGATGAAATGGAGGGGCAGGAGCATGAAGAGTGGCACCTTTCTGTTATGTATAATGTCAACAAGGGGATATGCCATTGTAAAAAAAGCTTTATGTTTTATATGAAGTATTCGGGCAGTTGTCATAGTAAGGGTTTATCATTTTATAATAAGAACAAAACACTTTGACAGATCTGCGATTGTCCCATTTCACATATTAGCAAACAGGGGGCTGAAGCGCTATAATATCCTGGAAAACATAGAGACAATGACATGGATCCGAAACTGCATTTGTGTGAGTGTGATAGTGATGTGATTGAGATGGACAAGCAGTGACTCAAGTCACACCAGACCAGGAATGGGCAGACACAAATTAATCCAGTTTTTCCCTACAAAACCCACCACTGTTTCACCGACTAGCATTGCCTGTGATTAAAAATTCCACACAGCACATTTTCTGATCTGAGGACAAAATGTGCCTGACATATGCTATTCTTGATGGAGATATACATTTCTGTCGAATACAATTTGATTAGGGAGGAGAAGAAAATTGGCAGAAATAATGCTTTTAGGAATTCATTAAGATTTGGAAGCCTTAAACATTTGGCTTGCAGTCATAAAGGATATTCTGGTGCAAACAGGTTATTAAGTTATTAAGCATGAAGCCAGCAAGATATCTTGAACAAATATGTTCTTTGCACAGCACAGAGAGGGCCTTGAGCCTTTGTTTGTCAGCTAAACACTACATTCTGGGCATTTGGCAAAGCTATAATACAGCAAAACAGTTTGTCTCCGTTGTTGACCCCACCTGGAAACGGCTCTCTAATTGGCACAGTCAGGGAAGTGGCAGATGGAACAGAAGACTCTTCTGATGACTTTTGAAACTGGCTATACTGGGAGGGGAGACTGATACCCATGTTGGAGTATCTTTCTAAGGAGAGTTTGCATCAACATCATAATCATCACCATATAATTTGTATTATTATTATTTGCATGACCAAGGCTTGATGAATAGAGGTTGTTGTATTCATTTTTATGTTGAATACTGGATTTTGAAAAGGTTATATGAATGCAATGAAGGCTTTAAAGACAAAAAAGCTGACAACCACAAACTAGACTCACAGCAAAAATAGATATGTTGATTCTTCCTGTCCGACACCTCTTCAGTATTCCCATTCATGTCCATGCTGATTTATCCATAATGAAAGGGTTGAATTGGCTCCAGTCATGTGCCACAGATGTTTGACACTTGAAATGCGGTGGGGCTCTACGGCTGAATAGAATCGGTACAAATCAATACATACAGCAGGTGTCCGGACGAAGGAGGGGGAGCAGCAGAAAAACATGTAAAAACCTTGGGGGACAAAAGCGCCATCGTGGGACAAAAGCGACACCGGCCCTGCCTGCATGGGCCCCTCCCCCCTTGCCTGGGTGCTTCCAGCGAGGCCCGGGAGCGAACACGGCTTGTGCCCCCGCTCCCCCCTAAATCGCTGGGCCTAGCAGAGGAGGCCGACTGACCTGGAGCCGCACTGGGTCCGCCTGCACGCATGCGGGTCCGCCTGCACGCATGCGGGGCATGCCCCTCTGAAAAGTTCTGCTGCTGGCTATTCCACGATAGCCATAATGACCGTACACATCCTTGCTTGGGCCTTCTGCGGTATAGGGGGCCGGTTTGTGGGGGCCATCTGACTGGCCCTCCAAGCAACCCCCAGCCCTTACATTTACCTCACTCCCCTGCACTCATTGTCACTCTATTGTGTCGGTGTTACTGATCCATGAGTGGCCGTAAAACTGATCCAATTGTCCAATCATACTGATTTATCAACCAGTCAGCTTATGCCTTGATCGGGCGGACAGATCCCGAACGGAACGATACAAAGTCATCGCTAGTGTGAACCGTAAACACACACACACACACACACACACACACACACACACACACACACACACACACACACACACACACACACACACACACACAGAACACTCAAATACTATCAGACATCGGGAACATTGCATGGGAGGTTTCCATACACATCTTGATTTATTCTATTTTCTTTTTTTCTTATTTAATTAAAATCACTACATTCAGATAATTTATGATGGGATAAAGTGTATTCCACATTCACATGAGATTAACATTAATGTTTTGCTAATACGGTGGATTGAAAAGTGAAAAATCACCCTCTGGGCCCTATTTTAACGGTCTGAAACGCAAGTGAGAAGCGCCAAGCGCAAGTAGCTTTGTGGGCGGTTCTACGGCGATGTCGCTAGTTTACCGGAGCGAAAAATGACTCTTGCGCCCAGCGCACATCTAAAAAGGGTTGGCCTGACGTAGCCGAATTACCCGTAGGTGTGGTTTGGGCGTAACGTGCAACAAACCAATGAGAGTGCCAGCTCCCATCCCCTTTAAGAGCCATGAGCGCATTTGAATCTGGCGAGTTGATATTTTGACAGCGCGTCTGCAGTCTCCGATGAGACCGATGCACATGAATTTCAAACTGCAAATGGCTCAGTTTATTGCAAAATAATATGGCCTGATTCACACATGGAATAAGGGGTTTTCTTACACAACTTCAGAAATAGGGTTAGGGTTAGGGTTAGAGTCCTCAAATAAATTTCGGCAAAGAAAACGTATATAATATAACATATGATATGCGGTAACTGTGGTTCTATTTAATGATATACGCAATACATTATAAACATCGTTTCTTATCAGTATTGTATGCTATCCTAATATGCATGTGTCCCCGCGGTAATAGACATTGCCATCGACTGTATTATGCGTTACGTGTTTAGTTTGCGTGTGTTTTAACAGATGGAGCACACACGCGTGCCCGCAATCATTCATTCAACACTTACTTGCGGTAAAACAATGTTTTTCACGATCAAATAGGTACTCATCAATCCTAAAAGTTATGGGCATGTACACGATGTCTGTGTCAAGAAAATATGTGTTTGCTGTACGGTTTTTGCAGATGCCTTGATTTAAGTACAACTTATTACCGCTGCATCAGCTGTTCTTTCCCAAATAATTTACCTAGAATGTGTGGCTAGGTAGATGAGAGAAGCAAAGTGTATGCGCGAGATGCACAAGCAACATTATGCATGCGCCCTTAAAATAGCATCTGAAAAACGCACCACTGACTTTAAACCAGGTATTTCCTGGTTTGTGGCGCAAGTTGTTTCTGAAACGTCAAAATAGCACCAGGGAACGTTTGCGCCAGAACACGCATCCTCCTTTCGCCGAGCCGCCCCTTGGGGCGCAAGATCATTCCCTAATTTACTGGCGCGTGGCGCATGAGGGAAAAGAACGCTCTGCGCCAGTTGCAAACTAGCAACGACACATGCGCCAGTGATTAAGTCAATTGCGCCGGATGCAAGATAGGGCCCTCTATGTGAATGACACATTGAAGGTGATACATGCTGATGCTAACACCATAGTAAGAGAGGCAGATGGGCTAATCGGATCTGTCTGTCATAGAATTCCTGTCATTGAAGCAATTCCACATTTGTCAGTGTTGTTTTAAGATTCAACATTTGTCTGACTAGCGGTTCCCCATGTGAGGGTCTCTGGGAAAGCAAACATTGAAAAGATTCTTGTTCAGCTGTTGAAAAAGTTACATGACTTCCTCTCCCCTCAAACATCAACATTAACTAGAAAATGCATTTTCTGCAGCAAATGCATTTTCTAGCTAGTGCTGTAGTACAAAGTGAGGTTGAAAATACTTTTTTTACAAAGCCTAATAGATTAAGACATAAAGAAACGTTAAATGGCTTAAATCAAGTGAAGGGATTTGAACAAAAGTTCAAAAGTCTAAATGGAGTGAACAATGTTAACATGCACACCATTTAAGAAAATGTAAATGGTTGGAAACAAATAAAGTGACAGCTGAATGAAATGCGTAAAGCATTGCAAAAAACGCAGAAATGTAAAATGAATTGAACCGAAGAATCTGAAAGGTCAAATTTATTGCACTGCTGGTGTGTGTGTGTGTGTGTGTGTGTGTGTGTGTGTGTGTGTGTGTGTGTGTGTGTGTGTGTGTGTGTGTGTGTGTGTGTGTGTGTGTGTGTGTGTGTGTGTGGGTGTCTTTAAGAGAATAGCGAGCCGGTGCGTGATCAAAAGTAGCCCAATAGAGCGGTAAAAAACGCCCAATCTGGCAACACTGCCTGAACGTCCTCCAAAAGTAGCCCAATCAGGCGGGAAAAACTGCCCAATCTGGCAACACTGCTGAACGTCCTCACACCCCTTGCCCACTGCATCCGTGCGTTGATGGATCTCATTAGGCGAGTTTCAGATCGTCGCATGCACGGGACTTGAGAACATCCGCCAGAACTAGTCAGAAACTCGTCAAGTTCCCACAACGTGAAGTCGGACAAAGGTGCACTTCTCGTCAGAACAAGCATAGTTTGGGAGAGGGCCAACTCTTTGAAAGGAGTTATGTAATTTCTCACGTGGAAAATTCCACTTGGTTATTCCAACCAACCAGGGGAACATTTTGATATGATGAGGGGAGTGTCTTATGTCCGCACTTATTCGAGAGCAAATGCCCAGGAAAGCAGGCGGAAGTAGTTTTCCTGAAACTACCGCGAGTTTTGAAAGCAAGGTGACTCGTCGCATCGGAAGTTATCACAGGTATTTCTGACATTTTTCATCCCAGAATGCATTTTGGCGCATGGCAAACAAAGCTGCATGTCTCATCAAAAACATAGTTTTTGATGAGATTGACTTTGCATGGGGCTAAATGCATTGTGGGTCCGTCAGTTCCGTCGGCTCCGTCTCTTGCGTTCAGAAGTTGAGAAAATTGTAACGCCTCGTGCCCACTACCTCCGTCAGTTGACTGATCTCCATTGACTTTGAATGGGGACGGACGCGCAATGCATTGTGGATCCGTCCGTTCCGTTGGAGCCTTCGGCTCAGTCAAAAAGTTGAAAAATTTTCAACTTTTTCGGCAGCGACGGATCCGTCATCCAATCAGATCGCGTATGCAAATGTAAGCACTGTGACGCGACTCAGGCTCTGACAATACTGGAAAGCGGGAAAGCAGGTCATCTTGCCTCGCAACAAGCGGGAGAACCCGGCGAACCGATTTGATTGGCTGATGGATGCATCTGCAAAGACTACTCCCCCATCAGTCAGCAACGCCTTCCCACGTCCGTTGACTGACGGAGGTAGTGGGCATGTAGGGTAACTTTTGAGGCTGCGACGGATCCGTCAGCCAATCAGTTCCTGGCTGCGTCTGGCTCCGTCGGCAAATACCACTCGCCCATCCGTCAGACACGCCTTCCGTCGTTCATTGACGGACGGATGCAGTGGGCAAGCTGCGTCACGCTCCAGTGTCAACGCAAATCAATGAGACCAACTGAAAACGAAGCCGGTATGAAACTAAAACTGTGATTCTGAAGAAAGTATAAATGATATTGATATTCAGTTTGGATATTATTGAAGATACAAGTATTTCGATTTGTTAATTGTTTTGAACGAAGGTAAACAGTTGAAAAATGATTGAGTTATGATGTCTTAAGAAGTAGGAGCATCAGAATGGGCGGACGTCTACAATAAAAACAGCTGAAAACGAAGCCGGTATGAAGCTAAAACTGTGATTCTGAAGACAGTTTAAATGATATCGTAATTATTTTTAGATATTATTGAAGTTACAGGTGTGTAGATTTGTTAAATGGTTTGATCGAAGATAAACGGTTGAAAATGTATTGATTGAGAATATCTTAAAAAGTATAAAATACAAAAAAATTCTGAAAAGAAGTGCCTGATTCCAAGCTATTCCTAACATTTTACAATTTAAATGGAGTTTCTAGGTGAAAGATTGAGGAAGAAGATTGGTCCCAAAGTTTGTAGAGAAAAAGAAAGAAAGAAAGAAAGAAAGAAAGAAAGAAAGAAAGAAAGAAAGAAAGAAAGAAAGAAAGAAAGAAAGAAAGAAAGAAAGAAAGAAAGAATAAAACCTAAGAAGAACAATAGTTGAGCGCTGCATACAGCACTCACCTAATGATGGTGGACACTTGATGGTGGTCCCAGGCCTATTCACTAGCTGTCTGCTTCTTCTCCCTTAACCCTCATTGGTCAATAGCCTCATGGGTTTCGAGAGTTTGGTGCATTTTCAACACACACACACACACACACACACACACACACACACACACACACACACACACACACACACACACACACACACACACACACACACGCACGCACGCACGCACGCACACACACAGACGGTCTGCTCAGCCTTCGGGAGACATATTGATGCACTATTATTTTGGTCAATAAGTCCTTCTGAGCAAAGGCCATCCTTATCCTTGACAGAGAGACCGAGAGAGAGAGAGAGAGAGAGAGAGAGAGAGAGAGAGAGAGAGAGAGAGAGAGAGAGAGAGAGAGAGAGAGAGAGAGAGAGAGAGAGAGAGAGAGAGAGAGAGAGAGAGAGAGAGAGAGAGGTGTCTGTGTGTGTGTGTTTGGGAGTGTTCTTATTCTGACCCTGCCTCCTTGTTCCTCCTGCTTTGATTCACTGGTCACTCACAGGGTTGTCAGAGCTCTGATGAGGGTGAGGCCCGTGTACTTCATGTTTGGAATAAAGAGGAAACATGTGGACGAGACCGAACACTCCGAGAACCGACAAAAGGTTCTTATGTCAGCGTACGCTGCTGCAACATGTCACCCTAAAGGCCACGGCTCAATCCATTTCCATTTCCCAGAAATCGTTGTCTTTGTGAAAGAATGCACTGCGAGTTAGGTGTGCGAGTGTGTCCGTCAATGTGCATGCATGGGTTGCGTGTGTGAGAGAAAAGCAGGAGAGATAGAAAGAGATGGAGTGGTTTTTCACGAGGAGGCCAGAAATAAAATACTTTGCCATGCCCGGCAAGCATCGCAGCAACGGCCGCCCAGACCAGCCCTGACGCTGGAGTTCATAACCATAACTCCTGAGTGTGGCCGGCTTCTCCCTCCACTCCATTTGGAGTCGATGAAAGTCAAATTTGCAACGCCTCCTCCATCCACAGCTCTCTGCACTGCGATGCAACCCCCCACACCCCCAGACCCCTACATACCTTGCACTGGACCGGGGGATTTTTGATTAAAGTTAGAGTAGACTTCCCCCTTTTTTATTTATTTTTTCAAGCTTGGTGTAATTGCGCTGATATCCGCTATAGGATCAAGGACCAAGACAATTCATCCCTGCCTACTACCCTCCTCTCTTCTGCCCAGCCTCTCCTCGAGCCTGCATTGGTTTAATATGCAGGCCAAGTTGTATTCCAGTCTAGAAATCACAGAGTCAGTGAAACGGAAGACAGCAAATTGCTAGATGGGGCCTCCCCCTCTTGTTTGAAGTCTCTCTCTACTCCTGTCGCGTTCAGAATACATTGTCTGGAGACGTGATTGGACTTGGCAGATATTGATCCTCCACCAAACCAGATGCAAGACCCACTGAACATGTTAACACCCTCGCATGGGCCATGGTAAATGTATGGGTCTTTGAGAACCAGAACATTGTGAACCAGACACAAAAAAGAACGATCTTCATATATGCTTTCTAATTGGCAGGAGAGAAAAGCTTTATGTAATATAAACAACTCTATACAGTTATGCAGTGTATGCATTGTTCTCTCCTAGATCATTTTCATCTTTTTATTTTATTTCATTTAACATCCAATTCAAATCCTCCTGAACTGAAAGGTGGTATGATGTCCTATCTTGCCCTCTCAACTAATAGTACCTTTACGTGTTACAGCCCGACAGCCACCCGGCAAATAAGCATTTTGTTCCTTTCGAAGATCTCATCCATCACATCCTGAAGAAGACAGTAATGTCCTCCTTACATTTAGATAAACATGTTCTAGAAGCCGTGTAACGCTGTCCTTAACCTTCACAGCGTTAAACTTCCTTTGATTTCTTCATTGCATCTCATCAGGTGGAAAATAGCTTGCGAGTGGCATGTATTGAACGTGACTTAATCTGTAATCCATCAGGCCTTGTTGACTGAGGCTTCTTTTTTAGACGATCGCGCAGCGGAGCTCCTGACATCGACTTCACAAGAGACTCCGTGTGATACTCTGGAAGGAGCAGCTTTCTAATGTGACACTTTCGGGTCTTTTGAAGGAGAGCGGGGGGAGATTTCTGTGAGCCGACTCCACTCTCAGATCAATAGTGTGTCTCTCTCTCACCGAGACAAACCGGTGTGGCATTTGAACTAGATAAAATAAAAAAAACTGCAGGTTCCTCTCCACCTCACTTTCCCTCTGTGAAAACGAAGCATTTCCATCAAATCCCAGTTGGTTGAGATGGATAAAGATGAGTCGATGTAGATCCCCCTCTGACTCCACCTCCAGACCCTTGGAGGTCCAAAAGGAGGAATACCATTTATGTCTTGAACAGATAGGCTGAGATCTATGTAGGTTAATACCCCCGCTTGCTTCATTTAGCTCCATCGCCTGGCCCAGTGGGGCCTCTGTAAAAAGTTCTGGGAGCCAGAAGGCACAAAGGCCTTTATTTATTTATACAGGAGTGAATATATATCGCGGGAGACAAACTGGTTGCTAATGATACCAGATGAAGTCGTTTTACACAAAAACAAAAAGAGTCCACCTTAAGGTGAAGACAAAAAACGAAAGGAGAGTGTTTTTAAAATGATGCCTTGCTCAATGTGTAGCATGACCCCTGTGACTTTAAACTGATTCTGAAAAATAAGAATTCTGAAATTTCTAACTAAGTAAAAGAAGGTTAGCCCTTTTGTCTGACCACCATCTGTGTAACCTGTGTTCTGCTAGTTATCTGGAACGATTCATGATGTATGGCTGCCAGCCCTCAGAACACAGCGCTTCATCCCCTCACATGTCAACTTCGTCTATCCCCCTGGTTGCCAATGACATTGTAACACTAATTACAGCTAACAGCGTCGGACTGAATGGATTTAGTCACATTGCAAATGATATGCCATTGGTCAGTGTCACAATGTTTCCACAGTGCAATTCAGTGGGGAATGGAAATTTGCACAAATGAATGTAATTAAGGAGCACATTCATTACTTCTAATTGCGTATGAGAACCCTCAAAGTGAAACTGAGATTGGACTCATATGAATAATAAATGCCTCACTTTACAGTACGCTCTGGTGTTTTGCTCTCTGATTGCTCCTGCCTGGTGTATTGATACAGCATGAAATGTTATATACCATGCTTTTTTAAAGCACTGTCAGAGATAGTATCCTTGTATTTTTCCACGGAAGATGAATACCTTTCCTATGCTGGAATCAGAGGTTCCTTTTGGTCCCCCCTCCAGCCTCACCATTAAATCTCGTTAATCGTCGCCCTCATTGCTCAAAGATTCAGTCTAGACTTTGGGTAATTCCTGCTGGCTTGGATGTACTGGGAGCAGGAGAGGGGACTTATAATTTATACTGGTTCCATTGTGTTTGGCACGCAAGAGAAAATCAAATGTCCTTCGCGATGAGGACAGAAAAAAAGGTGGGTGGGGAGTACTTGTAAATCACTTATGTGGAAAAAGTCTGCATCGCATCTGGAAGGAAAGACTTTTTGCCTGATAATGCAGCAATGCAGGAGTGGGAAAAAAGGATGCACTCAGCAAAACCTTAATCAGATTATACGTCTCCGGCATGCAGGATTATGTCAACTGGCGCTGGAAACCTTAGATATGAATGGTGCAACATGGCCAGAAAATGTTACGTTTCTACAATGATTCATCAATTAATTCGCTGTAACCAATTATTATTATTATTATTATTATTATTATTATTCAATTAATGAAGAAAAAAAAAAAACTGCACTGTACAATATGCAATGCATTTAAAATGCTAATCTCATTATACTTTCAGTGTTTAAGAAGGATCATCTTATTTTTTGTGGCGGTTTTAGATCTCAGGACAACGAGGCTTAAGCTGGTCATTTGAAAACATATGCCACAGATTACCATGAGGAATACGTTTTATTTTTTTTAATCTTTTGTTGCAGTACACTAAAATACGAACCATGAAAAAAATAAGCTTTTACCAGGTGGCCCAGGCACATTCATCTTCTGACTGCAATAATACGAGACAAAAATAAGTGTATTACAAAGTGTCCTGGGAACTGGAATGGTGGTATTGTTGGAGGAGCGTGGGGGATTTTGGACACAGGGATTTGCAGGCAACAGATTTTTTCTTTTTTTTTTGTCGTTTTCACTGTTGGCGGTTTGTGACATGATGGCTCCAAACTGCTGCAAGAGAAAAGCCCTTGAGGACAATCGTTAAGCTCAACAAAGTGCAGGCTTTCTGGAAAGAGAAAATACCAAAAAAACTGATTTAATTGTTGAGATGCTGTCCTTGGAAACCAAATTGATCCTAACAGCAGTTGCATCGCTCTAAAGAAAGCCATCAGCCATTTTCATGTCAACCAATAACAAGAAGACAAAAAAAAACAAGATGGAAGCCTTGGAAGGTCAGAAGAGGGTGGCTACGAGTTAAACACCGCTGATATTCAGCCAAACTTTCAGTTTCAGTTCGCAGTTAGGGCCTTCCTTTCCATGGCAAAAGATACACACATATACACGCACACACACACACACACATATCACCTTGATTTGAATGCTATGTTGAGGCGTCAAAGGGATGAATGGGATCTATTGTGCCTAATTTTGAGGTAAAGTTCTGTCTAAAGACATGCCAGCTGTGGTGTGGTACAGACACAATGGTCATTAACTCCCCCAGCCTTCATCTGATAGGTGTGGGGTTAGGGATATCAGGTA
>NC_079421.1:7122342-7147342 GCF_026213295.1 Gadus chalcogrammus | reverse complement strand
TTTCATTTTATCATGGCCAAATACATAAAGAGTTACAGGTACAATCTTGATCTTCTCCATCGCTATAGCAACACGGCAATGTGGGGTGCTCTGAATAAAAATAAGATGTCATGATCACAACCTCTTTTAATCTTGTGAGGGGGCAACGACTTTCTATAGCTCCTGTAGAGCAGACATGAAGCAGTTCTTATTATTTGACAAAGAACAGTAAGCATAGAAAACTGATGAAGAAAGAAATATATATCTGGCACGAATCAAGGCCAACAACTGCCAAAGCATCCCATAAACAGCTTATCAGTTAATTTAAAATCCATCGGAAATGACTCAATGTAATTGTAATAAGTACGATTAGCATCCCAAAAGAAACACTGAGAGTGTCTGTGTTCTTTATTTCTTGATTATTTTGGCTCATTTGATACATCGAAATTCTGAATACAAACCAATTGTATGCAACATAAATGACAGAATCTTATGGATTCTACATACTTTCTGATTACAAATATGAATATGAAGAATTAAGCTCCACAAGGTAATGACAAAAATGTTAAACCCATGAGCATAGGTTTAATTTACGGTCAGACATTGATTCAGGCAAACAGAATAATTTCCAGTCAGAGGAATTCTGATTGGTAATACATTGTAGGAATCATTGGAATAAATTGATGCACTGTGTGCCGCCATATGACTGTATTTTCAAAGGCGAGGAGTGAAATTACATGATATTTCACACACTTTTTAATTCCCCTACTCCGATGACAATGAGAATAGAGACAACACCTTTCAGAATAGTTTTGCTTTGTGAAACGTTTCCTTTGGCAGCTGTTCCTCAAGATTATGGCATACGCGAGCAAAAGCAAAGTCCAGCTTCCAGCAAAAGGAAGAGCCCACTTAAATCAATTTGGCAGCTCAACAGAAACACATGCCTCTTCTCTGCATGTTTATAATTCATTAGGAGGTTGTTCCAACAATGGCATCCAAAATCTATTAGAGCAAACAGCTGTCCATTACAGTCAGAGGGACGGCAAGGCAGATATGTATTTAGTTTCTCTACATGAAATGTTAGGAACTGGCTGATTTGCACAATTTGGGCCATCTTTAAATCTACATTACAATTATGTGTCATTTAAAAAAGTATCTTTGAATGTGCTGGCCTCGAATGTAACAACCAATTCAATTGCATTTATTGCTGGAAGACAAACAAACAAAAAAATCAAAGCATTCGCCCGGGAGTCAAGGTGAGTGTTTTACTAGGAATTGTCTCCTATTTAGAGAAGGCGCCGGAAATCCATGAAGTAAAGACAAGCTGTGGTACGAGATATCAAGAACAAACAGACCCTGCTCGGCCAGATAAAAGGCTGCCTTTGAACAGGAGGTACACAGAAAGCCAGCGGTGCACTACACCATGTTCTCCATACCAACCAGTCCACGGCCCCTTGGTGGCCCCCCAGACACAAAGTAGAGACCAACCAGTCCACGTACCCATGGTGGCCCCCCAGACAGAAAGTAAAGACCAACTAGTCCACGGCCCCATGGCGGCCCCCCAGGACAGAAAGTAGAGACCAACCAGTCCACGGCCCCATGGCGGCCCCCATAGGACAGAAAGGGGGGCAGTGGAGAGAAGTAAAGCAGCCACAACCACCACCATGTCCATTCTTTAAATCTATGAGCTTACTTCTTTGCTGGCAACACAACTGCAACAGCAAGCAGGTACATGATTTCAATGATGCATGAACGAGATTGAGTGAGAGAGACACACAGAGGGACAAAGAGAGAGAGTGACAAACGTTCTCGCGTTTACTGATAAACAGGAACCACTTAGGGGTGGATCAGAGAGATTGCCTCTTCCATTGCAGATAAGCCTCGGTGCAGCTAGACCTGCAGAAATCCATTCAAACACAATGGAGATCCTGCATGAACCCCTACCCACATCCCATGTCTGAGGTCTGCCACTTAATGCTGGTGGAGCATCTTCGGTCATCTGCTTTTAAGATATTTATGTTATCTTTATCTCCATCTCCCAACAGAGGCCACGATGGCAAGGCTGTGAAATACTGTGGTTCTGTTTTTTTAATCATGAAAAAAAGCAGAGTTAAACTAAAACAGGTCTCAGGGGAATATAGACAAATGCCTTTCCTTCAAAGTGTATGTTTTTATTTGAACTTGTTATTACCACATACACATTTTCCTTACTGTCATACACTTGCAAAACAGTGTTGGTATTTCACATGAACTATTCAATGCAAACAGTGGAGGAAAGCCAACCAGTCCTCGACAATAAAATCAACAGAGAGAGAGATTCACATTCATCCAGTACGAATATGTGTGTATGTGTGTCTGTGTGTGTGTGTGTGTGTGTGTGTGTGTGTGTGTGTGTGTGTGTGTGTGTGTGTGTGTGTGCGTGTGTGCGTGTGTGCGTGTGTGTGTGTGTGTGTGTGTGTGTGTGTGTGTGTGTGTGTCTGTCTGTCTGACTGCGTGTCTGTGTGTCTGTGTTTGTGGCGTGTGTGAGTGCATGTGTGCGTGCATTAATGCGCTCATGAATGCGCTCATGTGTGTGTGTTGGTGTGCAGTGCAGCAGTTCAATAGGACTGCGATGTGCATAACCCACGAGGTCCGGGCAGGAGGTCAGGGTCAGGTGTCACAACACTCTTTGATGTTCTGCGGTAGAGTCTGCGGCTGGACGAGGTGTACAAACTGTACGCTTCGGGGAGCATAATGCCACCAAACAAGGAGCAGGATTGAGAGTCTTAGGTATAACATTACCACGGCAACAGTGTTTTGGCACAACTTTAGATTACAAGTCAAGTTGTTTTATCGGTAGATGACAAAATTCAGACTTAGTTTTCAGGTTTTTTTTTCTCACATGTATTGTATCAATCTGTTTCAGTTGAAGCAAGTCTGAGTGATGGAGGAAATGTTGCCATGGGCAGTAAGAAAGTGATGTTATTCATGCACTTAATACTTAAGACTGGTATTGAAGACAGTTGAGTGAAAAGATGGTTGAATGATATGTGGCTAAACTGTGTCGGGCAGTGAGATTGAGTGTTGGATTCTGGTAATGTAAAGTACTTACATTTACGGACGCCATCTTGCCAAGTTGACAGGCCTCCTGTGAACACCAGAAGAACAGACGTTATAAATCGCTGCCACGCACGAGAAGTCATGCGTTGAGTGCATATTTACTGTAAAGAGAAAACTAATTATTCAGAGCCCCAGAGAGAGAGAGAGAGAGAGAGAGAGAGAGAGAGAGAGAGAGAGAGAGAGAGAAAGAGAGAGAGAGAAATGCTGTGGATATATTACATTCGAGATGAAATCAGCTAGACCTAATAATATCTGACCGTCAGGCTGCTAAATTTGTTCCCCTATAAAGGGAGACTCGTCTTTAGGGCAGTCATTGATTTCTAAACGGGATGTGTGCGGGAGGACGCATAGAGCTCTCCCTGCTGGACCCCTTACCGATGTAAAGAGAGAGTGACATTTGAAGCAACACAAGCCACAAGCATGTGACTCTTTGATGAAGATGTTTTCTGTGCATGTCAAAGGGGGGGAAGAGAAAAAGTGAAAGGAATATCAAATGAAGATTCAGAATTGAACAATAAACAGCGACAAGTTTTCTAAATTAAGAACAAAGGGCCCTGAGGGGCCCGCAAAATAGCCTCCTGCCCCGGGGGACGGTGATAACTCACACAGCGATACAGATAACAGCATTTCATTTTTAATCATCAATTTACCATTTTCTTTTGTACGGAGGGCCTAACAACTGGGCGACACCACATCTCCCGAACCAAAAGTATAATAGAAATGCAAACAGTGGAAAAAGACACCGAGTCCGCTTTAGGGTTGGGGGATGGGGGGGAGAGGTGGGGAATGGACTTCTGGAGAGAAAAAGTGAAAAACAACAGCCAACAGAGTCAAAAAGTTAAACAGATTATGCTGCCATAATTGTTGGTGAAGAAGTAAATAATTAAACTCAAGCATAATCGCCTGACGACCGCACACAGGCTCGCCAAGCTGTTTTAAATGCGGGAATCTTTTTTTACGATGTACACCTGGACAGTTCCAGGTCTCCAGGGCTTTAGGGTCCTTATATCCGTCTCTGTCCTGCTTTCAAAACGGCTAATAGCCTTTTAATGATATGCTACTGTGCTGCTGTGTGATTTTCCCGGAGGTCCTTTAAACTTACATGAATGATCCATGTGATTATGTGTTTTCTATAGTGATCGATGTGGCCTTGACCACAAAGCTCTCACAAAGGTGTGAGCTACACCCTCGCAAAAGTAAATGTGCCATCACATTGCTTGGGTTAAAAGGCCAGTGGACAAACTCCCCTAGTGTGGAAAGAACGAAAGAAACAACGAAATTGATTATTTTCTGAAAATGTTTTCATGGCTGTGAAGGAGGCATCCAGGGATGGCTGCTATGCGTTGCTAAAGCGCTTTTAATGTTCAGAATTTCCTCACTGCGCTTATTGGTATCACCACTCCTCTGGTACCAGGTACCCACTTATATCACCACTACTGTGGTACCAGGTACCACCTTATATCACCACTACTGTGGTACTACCAGGTACCCAATTATATCACCTCTATTGTGGTACCAGGTACCTACCTATCACCACTATTGTGGTACCAGTTACCATCTTATATCACAACTACTGTGGTACCGGGTACCTACTTATATCAACACGCTTCTGCCATCACGCAACAGCACAGGAAATCATGTCATCAGACGGAAAAGAAAATCCTTATTTTAGTCAGCTGATTTTGAAATAATGTGTAAAACCCTCTTGGAGATCCCCCCCCCCCCCCCCATCCCCCACACACATTTCCAATGATTACGATGATGATGTTTTTAACACTTGAATTATAATTGTATTATAATTGACATCCAACCCTAATTTTCCATTCATCAACATGTATGCAATTTAAAGCACTAGAAGCATTTTTGCATGATTGCTCAGAGGATGACAAGATAGACTCTTTCTGCTCCAGATGAGCGGGGGGCCAGAGTCCGGATCTCTGCTCCAAGGACTAACGTTTTCTATGCAGATCGCTAAAGCTTCCTTTAGCACGCGCTATTTCACTTCCTTTAAATAGACTAATCCAAATATCGGTTTGTATCTGGATTAAAACCTATCAGTGATCAATGAGTCTGGTGGTGCGTTTGGTTGGGGCTCCACTCACAAAGACCAGATGAGTCTGTATTTGGTTTTTACCACTTCAAATCGTTCTAACCTGAAAAATATGTTCCCCTTCAGATTCTGGAGAGGGAACAAGCATTTGAGAGCGTATCAGGGCACATTATTCTTAATTATTGTTAGTCAAACACTAAGATGAAATAATCAATAGCTTTACTATTGTTTATTACTAATAGTTATTTTGGACACAACTATTGAACATTATCTTGTCACATGGAGGGCTTTAAAATAAGACGTAAGTATGAGCATATTTTAGCCCCTTAATACACTGCACCATACCGGTATGGTTGCTATTCCCCATTTCACATGGCGTGTTTATTTCTGCACGATATCGGCTACGACACGCCGTTGTCCGGGGCTGTTTGAAGAGCGTCTCATTTGCATCCACTGAAGAGTCTTTTAAGGCTACTTTTGCTGATCGGTCTCAAACGTATGTTTTATTCAGCAACTCAGGACACAAATAGCGCCTGTTCCCCGGAATGCAGTCCAATTAAACGTATGTTAATAGAAACCTTGAGCTGTCGTCGCATATCTGTGGTAGGTGACCGGTCATATTAACGTCAAGACGTTCGGAGAAAGTAAAATAAAATAATAAAAAGACAACATGAGGCTACGGCAAAAGTGGAACACCGACGGGTCAGGGTTCCTGGGCTCAACGGCCCCTGCTCCCCTCTCCAACCACAGGCTCTCAGAGGAACCACAGGCAGACCACCAGAGAGAGAGAGAGACAGAGGGGGAAGCTAAAGAGAGAGAGAGATCTGAAAAGAGAGGGAGAGAGAGGGAGAGAGGGAGATAGAGAGGGGGAAGCTATACACAGAGAGTGAGAGAGAGAGAGAGAGAGAGAGAGAGAGAGAGAGAGAGAGAGAGAGAGAGAGAGAGAGAGAGAGAGAGAGAGAGAGAGAGGGAGGAGAGAAATAGGGAGATAGAAAGTGGGAAGCTACAGAGAGAGAGAGAAAGATCTGAAAAGAGAGGGAGAGAGAGAGGGGGAAGCTACAGAGAGAGAGAGAGAAAGATCTGAAAAGAGAGGGAGAGAGAGAGAGAGGGAGAGGGGGAAGCTACAGAGAGAGAGAGAGATCTGACAAGAGAGGGAGCGAGAGAGAGAGGGAGATAGAGATTGGGAAGCTACAGAGAGAGGGAGAGATCTAAAAAGAGAGGGAGATAGAGAGGGGGATGCTACAGAGAGATGGAGAGAGAGATCTGAAAAGAGAGGGAGAGAGAGAGGGACATAGAGAGGGGGGGGCTACAGAGAGAGAGAGAGATCTGAAAAGAGAGGGAGAGAGAGGTTGAGAAATTGAGGTAGAGAATGAGAGAGAGGGATACTGGAGAGAGAGAGAGAGAGAGAGGAAGGGAGGGAGATAAATGGAGAATGAGAGAGAGGGTGATCGATGGTCGAGAGAGAGAGTGATGGTAGGGTAAGAGATAGAGAGAGAGAGAGAGAGAGAGAGAGAGAGAGAGAGAGAGAGAGAGAGAGAGAGAGAGAGAGAGAGAGAGAGAGAGAGAGAGAGCGCGATGGTAGAGACAGATTGAGAGGAGAAAGAGAGAGAGAGAGCGATGGTAGAGGGAGACATTGATAGAGCAAAAGAGAGGAATGGGAGAGATGGTGGAGATAAGTGCGATTGTTGGTGAGGCACATCAAAGTGTGGTGGATGTCTTGGCGAGCAGAGGCGAGAGGGACTGGGTCTTTGATCACCCCGGGCTCTCTGATCATTAAAATATTGGATCAATTATTGAGAAGCCCCCAGAACCCCCCTTATTGTGCTTCCATGCGGAATCAGAATTCTCCCTTCAAACCCTGAGCCACAGTAGCACCATGAATACATAGGAGGAAAGCTGATCATCACACGCCAGGAGTTATATCTGACATAACCTGCCGATAAAGAAATGCATTCATAAAAAAATAACCAGAAACAAGAGCACACGCATAATCCACTGATTGTCTTGGGAGTTTTGCATCAGTGATTGTTGATTATTAACAGGTTTGTGGGAGCTACCTGCGACGGCAGAGCTCATCCCTGGAGGTGTCGGAGTTAGGAGAGGGGGGAGGGGTAACGATGGCAGACGCTGAGGCTCAATAATAACAGTGAAAGTGCTAGCGGCAGAAAGGCCGCGTGATGCAGCGCGTGGGGGAGACGTCCCTGCCGTGTGATTGGCTGCTGGGACGGGGGGTGCTAACTGTTTCTGCAGTTTAGTAGTCTGGCGCGCCAGGCGGCTGGAGTTATTAAGATGTTTTAAAAAGGCATGCACCCTCATTACGCTCCTTCAAACAGCAACATGTTTCATTCTTATTATCACAACGTATTGGTTCCACACACAAAAGTTAAATTAATTCATCAAGTATTAATGTTTATTGAAAAGGACTTATAGGAGGGCATAAGGGGTTCACTGGATATTGGAAATAAAGAAAATGATTTCACAGCATATTTCAAGATAACACAGCGGCTCGCCAAGTACTGCTGTTCAGCATCCTGTTGGGCTTCAGAGTCTGCATCTGCAGAGTCAACGAACACCGGACCACCAAACGACCACCGTGCTCCACTGATGCATGCAAGCTCATTTCCGCTGTTTGAACTTCTAGTAGAGGGTGCATTCGGTTGCCTGCAGTCACAACATCTGTAAATAATGAGGCAAAGACAACGATGATGCATCTTCCTCTCCCATGCTACAGATCCCACCTCACACCACCACCCTATTTGATCCAATCCTAAAAAAGACTTTCCCTCGGTTGCTTCCGAGCTACAGTACATACACTTACACAACTTCTTGAATCAGAGTCAATATTTCCATGACTAAATGGCTCAACGCTTTGACCTCCTTAACGCTGGCACTAGAACCCTTACATCAAAGCCATGCTGCAACATTCCCCCTCCATTAGCAAAGGAGATCGAGTGTATCAAGTGCGTAAAGCCCCTTCCCCCCCTTTCTGCAGTTTGTGAAAAATTATTTTTGAAAGGGGTGTGTGATGTGCTACGTGAAGCTACACTGAAAGCCCTAAACTTGTCTGCAGGGCCCTCATGCTCCTAATGGTTTAACACTAATGAGATCTGCTGCTCTCTTCTCCAGCGCGGCACCCACACAACAGTTTACTGCACAGTGTAAATACCTTTGAAGACGGCATGAGACTCAATCCCACAGTGGTGTGTGCGAGCACGCCGGCTCCCCAGTTAGAGCTAGTTTGTCTATGTTTTTTTGCATGTGATTTTTATCGAACACTGCCAAAAGCTTGTCCAGCGCTTCTCTCACATTTGTGGCCGCGATGGAGTGGAGCTGCTGTTTGTGTCAATTCAAGTGAAAATAATGGTCATGCGGGGCTTGTCCGTGCTAATCAGTATTCATGTATGTCAGGCAGTGCCACACACTTCTTCTACTTTGGATGTTTGGTGAAAGTGAGAAAGGAAAAACATAGCTCATGTGGCCTGCGATCAAGTGCTTAACCCCAGAGACTGGACGGATCTGACTGAATCCATCCATGTAGGGAGGACAGCTCTGTCAGGGGGCTGTTCCCCAGAGCAGAGAAAAGTCCTCACAAGCACAGTTAATCATACATAGGCTGGCTGGCGGACATATCCACCTACACACACATTCACACACACAGATTCGTGCACACACACGCACATACATATGTTCTAACACATGCTCACTCACATACAAACAAAAACCCACCAACGCACACAGACACACACACACACACACACACACACACACACACACACACACACACACACACACACACACACACACACACACACACACACACACACACACACACCTACAAACAAACACACTCACATGCATAAGGGCAAACACACAAGTAAGAAACCCTGCGTGCCTGCCATCTGCTAATGTACCCGGGCACAAGAGATCTCCGCGCTTCAGCCAAGAAATACTGAGCAAGAAGTTTACACACCGCTTATTGGCGGACACAGCATGTCTTGGACAGGGCAATAAAAATGTTGCAAACAAACACCTCCTCATCAAAAGGGACTAATAAAGTCTTCAATACACTTAAGTGTAGTCTTAGATAAATACAATCCCCCATTTGCCCCCTGTATCGGTGTGCCTCCGTCCAAAGGCTATTGACATAATTATTGGCATTCAATAAAGGGAAACCCTCTCAGCAAACTCTGGGGAGTGCGGTGTAAATCCTACAGAAGGCACTCCAGGCCTGTTCAGGAAGGAACTTTGCTTTAAGTACTCCACAGCCAGCATTTCGACCCGCTCGGTCAAACAAATTTTGATTTACAAGTGGACAACATGTTGCATTTACATCAGCTTATTATTTTGAAGTGCTTTGTGTGTATCCCCCAGGAGCCTACATTTTCACCCACACACACACCCACCCACCCACCCACCCACACACACACACACACACACACACACACACACACACACACACGCGCGCGCATAGAGGAACCCTTACCCTTAGCTCTGAGTGAGGTATTGATCTGCCCATGGTAGCGGACCCTCCTGATTTCATTAGGCGAGCTGCTGTTAATTACTCCACTCCCTAACCTTTTGCTGTTTCATTTGGAACCACAAATTGGCAGAGAGTAAAAAGAAAAGCAAAAGGAAGGGGAAGAGGAAGGCAAGTAGGAAGTGGAAGTAAAAGAGGTGAGGGAGGGAGGGAGGGAGGGCCACATCATGGCAGATTTGTTCCCCCTCTCTCCCTCTCCTCTCACTTACACACACCACATCGCTCCCAAGTGGGATCATCATTTAAAAAGAGGGAAAAGAAAGTTCATCAATGTTCCTGTGTGCTCATCACATTATGCGGAGTGCGGCTACTGTGGTAATGTGTTTCAGAGGATTCATTTATTGGGGCTGGATAGAGCGTGAGGGGGTGGTGGGAGGGTGTCAAGGGAGCAAGGGGAGAGGCATGCGAACAAAAATGGGTTTCACAGCCATGTAGAACGATCATTATTACCTCGTTGATCAATTGTCGTCTATTTGCATGCTGGGGGTTAACGTCATATATAAAATTATTTTCCATGAATAGAAAGTGCTTTGCTATACCGTCAATGCCTTTCTAATTGTGCCTTCTTGCCGATGATTAAATAAGATATTAAAAAGGACACATATAAGACTAGCTTTAACACCTTATGGTGCAGTCCTCCGTTGCGCAGCATACTAAGCAAATTTAAATCACGGATGATGTAACTCATTAACCATGAGAGCCCGGGAGACCAGATGAGCAGTCTTGTGCTTTATATTCATGTCGTGTCCATCTGTAACAACCTGCACATCAAGGGTTGCTTGATAGAAATTAGTACTTAAAGTAATTGGTGTGCCGCAACACGATACAATTATTCCCACAATAAAGTGCATCAACGTTGTTCCGACGCGACGCATATCAAGCATCAACACGTTACCGAGTGCCATTTCGTTTACGCTAATCCGTCCCCGCCATAGAATCGTATAACGCCACGTTAGTTAGCAACGACAAACATCAGCGTTTTGCACCGCAACGCTTTACCGGCGGATGTCCTTTTTCCTCAAGGTTGAACCCATTCCAGTTGAAAGAAAGGGATTCGATGCGGGTTTCAAAGGAGAAATTGAGAATAACTCTTTCAGACGAGATAATAACTTCATCATAATTAGCTTGGTGGCGCCTGGGAGCGCCGAATCGCTGGTTGCTCTGGGATCTGCTCTGATTTATGGCATGATTTAATTACGTATCAAAATTCAATTAGACCCTGCTTTCAACCAAATTTCAAAGTGAATTTTTGTCAAGCCGCCCCTCCTGGAACGCAGCGTGGGTCTGAAGGACGTCTGCGGTGACGTACGCGACTCTAACTCAATAAAAGACTCTTACCCAAATTGTTTAGCGGCATGAAAGGACGTCGGTTGGAAGGTGGTGGAGGTGGTCCGGTGGTGGAGGTGGATGTGGAGGTGGTTGGGTGCTGGAGGTGGAGGTGGTCGGGTGGTGGAGGTGAAGGTGGTTATGCAGGTGGAGTTGGTGGTGGAGGTGATGGAGGTGGTGGAGGTGATGTTGGCCGAGGTATTGGTGGTGGTGGGTGAAGATGGAGGTGGTGTTGGTGGAGGTGGTGTTGGTGGAGTTGGTGGGTGAAGGTGGAGGTGGTGGTGGAGGTGGAGGTGGAGGTGGTGGCGGAGGTTGTGGTGGTGGCGGAGGTGGTGGAGGTGGAGTTGGTGGTGGAGGTGTAGTTGGTGGTTTAGGTGGAGGTGGTGGTGGTGGTGGAGGTGGAGTTGGTTGGGGTAGTGGAGGAGGTGGGGTTGGTGGAGGTGGTGGTGGGGGTAGTGGAGGTGGTGAGGGTGGTGGGTGAAGGTGGCAGGGGGGATGCGTGTTTCCAAGCCGGTTTGGAGGAGATGTTCTCCTCAACGTTCCTTTTTTCCCCCCCTTACCGGTTTCACATCGCACTTCACATCAAACGCACGCCGCGCACCTTGCTGAACAGACGGAGCGACGCGTGATCCGGTGCCAACACGCCAAGAAGGTAAACGGCAGTTTACAGAGAGAAAGACAGGCGGTAAGCGGCTGGTTGAGGTGGAGTACACTTAAAGAGTGCCTGTCGGTTATTCCGTCTTCAACCAGTAGCAGTTAGCGCTTGTTCATCTCCACTCACTCCAGACTCCACCAGAAGGGGGTGCACATCTCACACATACACACACACATGCACACACACACACTCACTCACATACACACACACACAAACACGCAGACAAAATATAAGACATACAAGACATCTTAAAACAGGAGAATGTATTTGTGTTGACCTTGAAACCTTTGACCATTATTGTTAATATGTCCAAACAGAAAGGTTCGATGAGACAGCCGCCACGGAGGCAGCCTCAGGGGGGTCCGCACAGGGTCAGGTGCCCCGGTGTGACGTGCCACACATGGACAGACCTGATGCTGGAGCAACGATCTCCTGTCCTCGCTCGCCAGAAAGAAGCCCGCCGCTGACGACGCCTAGTTGGGGACGCCGCGCTGTTGAACTGATTCCCGGTGCTTTGAGGAGACGTTTTTGTGACTTCACTAGGAAATGGCGCAGTTGGCAGCCATAGGGTGGGGTCTAATGTAACGCAATATCCTCCTCTAGGGTGTCAAATACACTCACTGTAAAACATGTGAAGCTGGAATTGTCGCTTCACATATCGTCACGCTCACAAGGACTTTGAAAGCTTGTGAAACATTTGCTCACACTCCGTGGCAACTGCTTGTTATGCATTTCACTGAGAATGTCAGAACAAGTGAGGATAATACTCTAATAATGTTCTCTTAAATAACAGCCTTCCGTCGACTCCAGATGCAGACAGGTATCACTTCAAAAGCTTGCTATTCTGGTCATAGGCAGCCCGTTGAGCAGCATGTCATTAACTCCCACTCACACTTTTAACCAAGCCATTAGCATGCACCGTTTAGATCCTTCGTACCAGCATGCGCATAACCTCTATGACACGGTGTCCCGATACGCAACTGTGTTATTTGGACATTTGATGCAGTCAAAATAATACATATATTCTTCATTTTATCAACTAATTATTCCTTTGGCAGATACTTTTTCTGAAAGCTAATGAGTGATTTAGACTTCCAGTGAATCTGGCTTTGGCGACGTTGAGGACCCCTGGTACGACGCCCGGCCAAAAGCTACACGTTCAGGCCAACACTATTTTATGTGTTTTTTGTGTTTCTGTGTGTGTGTGTGTGTGTGTGTGTGTGTGTGTGTGTGTGTGTGTGTGTGTGTGTGTGTGTGTTTGTGCGTGTGTGTGTGTGTGTGTGTGTGTGTGTGTGTGTGTTTGTGTGTGTGTGTGAGAGTGAGTGAGTGAGTGAGTGAGTGAGTGAGTGAGTGAGTGAATGAGTGAGTGAGTGAGTGAGTGAGTGAGTGAGTGAGTGAGTGAGTGAGTGAGTGAGTGAGTGAGTGAGTGAGTGAGCGAGTATGTTTGTGTATGTGCATGTGCGTGTGTGTGGTCCTGGCAAAAATGTAATGAAGCTCTCCAGACCCTTTTGTTCAGCATAAGCAGATAAAAAGAAAAAACAATGCTCAGCCATCCGGTGACTCATCTTCAGCCACCGCTTGGTGGGAAACGTCTGCTTTGAGCGATATATGCGGAGCGCATACCTGAAGAAAACACACCGCTCTCAACTAGAGGAGCGGCAGGCCGTGTAACGAGCGCTGTCACCTGTGGTCGGGTTCAGCATCATCACCGACATCATCGCTGACTCCTCCTCACACATTCTCAGAGAGGAGACGGCATTCAGAGCTGGGGACCTACCGATACTACGCGGTCTCAAGAATTAAAGTCTCAACATTCAAAGATAATTAAGTGTGGTGTTCCTCGCCAAAAAGGTGTTTTTAACGATGGATAAAGGGAACACAAACGATTATAGAAAAACGAAAGCCTCTTTGGCCCGGACAAGGTCATGTGTTTATTTTGTCCAATGAAATGGTGGTTAAACGTAGGGTGACCAGACGTCCTCTTTTTCCCGGACATGTCCTCTTTTCGAGACCTAAAAAATGCGTCCGGCAGGGATTCCAAAAACGTCCGGTATTTTGCCTCGTCGCAAAAAAATAAATAAATATTATTGTTATTATTATTATTTTTATTTTTTTTGCCTCGTCGCATATTTGTGTTTCTGGGTCTTTCACATAACCTACTAGTTATTACCATTGTATATGTCTATGGTTATTACGGCCTTCCAAGTTCTGGAAATGGTATCTCCCTTACGTTCCACCTTCTTGCGCGAGCTGACTGTAGAGAGAGTCTGTCATTGGGCGACCGATCTCAGGGTGCTCGTTGAGAAGGTGCCGTGTATAGACGGAATGAAACCCCCACTGAAGTCCGTAGGCTCACGATACAAACCACCCCCCCCCCCCCCCCCCCCCCCCCCCCCCCCCCCCCCCCGTCAACAATCTTGCCCGGGGCGCAATTGGACCTAGGATCGCCACTGTCTGCAGCCATGCCTGAACGTTAATGTAAGTTCACGGACGAACTAAAGAAAAAATACCCATGTTTTCGCCCCCCCCCCCCCCCTCCCGCGACGAAGTGTCCTCTTTTTCACAAACTCAAATCTGGTCACCCTATTAAACGTAATGCGATCGATCGCTCGCTGAGCCAATAGCGCTGCTTGTTTGGTTGAACAGTGGCTGCTGAAGGACGGGGATTGAAAATCAAGAAAACAATCAGCGGGTACGAAACTAACAGTCGCTAAATCCATTCTCCAGCGGCCGCAGAATCCTCCACAAGGGGCTAAGTAGCTAGTCAATTATTGCGTCAACAAACTGAACGTAAAAATAGCTTTTCCCTTTGTTGTTGGGTATAACTATGTATATTTGAATAATATACACGGCAGTGCTGAAATGTTTTGGCAGTATATTGCAGGCCATCAGTGTTTAACTGCGGTGATTCAGCTGCAGATCCCTCCTCTAATATGCTAATCCTTGAGTTGGACACTTGGCCACGCACATTACAATTCATTTGACTGTTCAGTATTTTTTTCCAGCGACCCTTTAGCTGCGTGTGCTCTCGCTGCCAATGCTAAGAAAGAAATACACCAATTTCAAAGGCAGGAATATGGTCTCCGTAAAGCATGAAAAGATGAGAAGTCATGGGCAAATCCCCATCTGCTGCATGCATATTTTACCAAAATATGTTTATGTCGCTTTACTTGGCAGCTTTTATTGAAAAAAACCAACAACAAATAAATAAATTGCCATTGATGTCACAAAGGCCTCCTGAAGTCCCCCATCCCCCCTACACACAAACTCACACGCGCACACACTCCCACACAGACACACACACACACACACACACTCCAGCACACACACACACACACACACACACACACACACACACACACACACACACACACACACACACACACACACACACACACACACACACAAACATACACACGCACACACACTCACCAGCAGTTCTTCCATGCCCTAATGTTGCCATCACCAACTCACACGTTGGTGCCACAAGGGTAATTTTCCTTTCACTCTTTCCCCAAAGCCCCCACTGGGGCAGAAGCACTCGTATTTATATATTTGTAGAGCGGTGAATGTGCTCCCTTGGACGTCGCTGATCCGCAGCTCTTTATTTATTTATTTATAGTGTTTTTCCTCCCAAACTCTTGCTGTTTCTCTTTCCACAGCCAAGCACATTAACATATGTTCTCACAGTGCAGCGGGCTTCACTGCGCCGTGGGTAAACGCCTTATTACTGCTGAGGCTCCAATCTGGGCTCTCTATCCCCCCATCACCACCATGGAAGATCCATGCACGGTGGAAGACCACATTTAGGATGAGTCTGACACGGGGGCTGGGTGTTGCTGGAGGGGGGCTGGGGGTTCATAGCATTTAGTGGAAGAAGGTCTCTTCTTCAATTGATATTCTACCCACTCTCAGAGATAGCGGGGGTTACAGGGACAAATAAAGGCAATATCGCAGGCGCATGATCGACATAGTCTATAATAAGGTCATCTACTGCATAGGTTTTTTTCCCCTGCAATATCATTTTAAATGCCGATAAATGCCTTTTTAGCACGCAGAGTCAACTTCTATATACAAGAGGAGGGTGCATGAGTAATATTCTGCAGTTTATATTCTCTAGTCGCATCCTAGAATAATTATGATGTTTTTGCTTCAAGCTTTCATTCTATTTGGATGTTGCAAGTAATCAGTAAAGGGTATTTCCAACAATCACAAAATGTGCTATTAATAGCTATAGCTATGCTTTTGTGATGCAGTATGCCACATGTAGTAAATACATTTAAATACGAAGATTATGGCTAATGAGTGTGTAGAATACCGGCAAAATTATGACAAGACATCATAGGCATGCATTCACATTTTCAAATGTGTAAAAGCATGTTTATTTTAACTTTTTATGCAGATTTGAGCTTCATTAACACCTAAAGAAAACAACATGTAGCACAATAGTATTTCTTAAATACATTTCTACACATTCAGGTAACCCTTCCTTTTACAGTCCCTTAATTATCCAATATTTACCCAATAAATGTATGGTAAAATGTAATATATTGGGTATATACCACTGAAAAATAAGTCGGTAGAGACATATAAATGACAGGTTAGCCAAGCTTTTATGCTGGTAACAGCCCAAATTTAATTATGTACCGTCTACAAATTAAGATACTATATTGAGATAACTTTTCTTAAATAGGTATTGTTCATGGCTCCTACCATTTATAAAAAGTTTACTTGATTTACCCTAGAACGTATTGAAAAGCTTATGTTTAAGTTTAACATTTACATCCATTCTTACCTGGTTAAAACCTAGGAACAGTATCCTCCTGGGTCATGTTACATCTTTTAAAATAAAGGGAACGTGCTTCAGAAATGTTGAACAATTTACCCAGTAAGTAAGTAAGCTTAAACTGTGCGATGAAAGTAATTGTGTTTGTTTCAAGGTATTACCAGGCTCTAACTATATCCCCTGTAAACTTGTTATTCAGTGTTTATTCAATGAACACAAAGTTTTACCTTGTGTGTTATGCAACTTTTCTAAATGAGATATTCCCTTCTCCCCGCAGTATTAACACGGCATTGACTGAAGTGGGCTCAAGCCATTGTCACTTCTAACACAAATGTAACTCTATTCAGCACTGGTAGCGACACTTTTTATATTATTCTGGGAAATGTCACAAATGAGGATAGGGATTTCAGAAGTACCCCAACTCTCTAATCTAATGCGTAGTCTAAATGTCAACAAAACGCTTTTTTGGCGTGCAAAACGTCTGTGATAGTTTTCACCAATGGACACATATCGATAGTGAGTTGAATTGGTTTTATACACAGTCGAAAACAAGAAAACCTTCCCATGAGTATCCGTCTTCTGCCAACTACTCTACACATTAAACACATAAAGAAAAGCTATATTTTAAAAACGTTATACTTTTTAATGTAGTTTTCAGCTTGTTTTCTGTGTAGGGAGGGGTCCACTGGCGCCCAGAGTGGTACTGTGTAGATCTGAGGTAGGTCCCTTAAAATTATTTGTACCAAACGCCACAAAAAATATGTCTTTGGGGGAGGGAGGGAAGACATAGCCACCCTAGCCATCCAGCAATTCAACTTCATAACAGTGGGAAGGCAAAGAACACGAGATGGATCAGTGGAAATAATAAAGGCTCTGGATAACACTAGAGCGCATTAATAGTCGTTCCAAAGAATATCTCCAACAGGCCATGCAGCTGTCACAAAACCCCGGCGCGGTGAATCAAGGATCACCTTTACAATTGAAGGGATCAAGACAGAGCAGAACATTTCATATTAAATTTAGATTTGGCCTTTGGATACAATCATTGTTTTGGAAAAAGTACTAGTTGCTGTGAGTCTTTTGGCCCTATCGAGAACAAAACTCTCGAAGAGCCTTTGTTTTTGTCCCAATAATGTATTCCCCAAAATATCCTTAAACAGCAAACAATAGGAAATAGCCCTTGACGGATGTTGTAATTTTGAGCGTATGATTTGATTCATGTAATCAAGCAGGGAAACCAGATCGTAGGACATCAATATAGTTTTAGATTACACCTCGGGTCTAGATTACCTTTTGGATAAAAAAAAGGACGAGGAAACTCTGCAGTAATCTCCAGCGAATCGAAGCACCGAAGGACCTATGAAGGTCTCTGTGTGTATCCCTTTGAATAACGCTGCAATCAGGGAGTCAGGGAGGTCGTGGTAGCCGTCAGGCTAAGAGGGGCTAATACATTAGCTGCTCTGAGGAGAGCTGCTATCCTAAAGTATACAAGGACTCCCCATTAATGGGTTCTGGGGCGCCCGGGAACACCCCCCCACCCTGAGGCAGTGTTTCCTCCGGGAGCTGGCCCCTGCCATGCTGGCCTTACCTTTCCTCAGCCATCTGCCTAGATTTGACAAATGATTATATATCAAAGGGCTCGGCACTGATTTGGACTGGTAATTGATTGGAAGTAGGGCCTTCAAATCCCTGAATGGTTCGGGCTGGAGTGTGCATGCCTTTGTGTGTGTGTGCGTGTGCGTGTCGGCATGTGTGTGTGTGTGTGTGTGTGTGTGTGTGTGTGTGTGTGTGTGTGTGTGTGTGTGTGTGTGTGTGTGTGTGTGGGTGTGTGTGTGTGTGTGGAATAGGCTCGTAGAGCATGGTAGAAAGAATTTGGGGTAAACGAGAGAATAGAGAGAGAACCAGAAAGAGAATGAGGGATTGGACCTAAAGTTGAGCTGATATTTATTTCATCCTCAGTGGATATGCAATATTTGAATATAGTTCGGCATTAAAATGGGTTTTACATTACTAGCAAATTAGGGGAACTTTATTGTCATAGACTTCGTTCAATGATTACAGTATGACATTTAGTTTAGTTGTTTTTCAGATTTCGCTAGAATACTGTTTGAATAAGTTTTCTGTGGTTGCTATGATTGACATACATACATTTCCCACTATAAATAACATTAATGTCTTACCATGTTTGGTTCTCATCGTATTCAAAAATGTTCTGGCAAATATTCGTCATAACTAAAAAATTAAACATAATATACAATCGCTGAACGGAGATTATGACAATAACCTCCACATTTCTGGCTAGAAATGAAATCAAAATCCATTTGAATGCCGAAACAATATCAAAATATTGAAATTTATCACATAAACGTCAGTCACCTTTTTTGATTTACAGATAGAATAGGCTAAATCTCAGGATCTTAGAGCTGTTATTGGGAAACTACTACTTTTTCCGCTGTGGCTGGTATAGCGTGTTCAGATTTTGGTGTGAGACTGGAATGATATATTTATCCAATAATTACCAGTGTTCCTGTCGTCTGCATAATAGCCAAAACATTAGTGCAGTACCGGAGCTATAGTTTCCCCCATCGAGGCATCTACCAGTAGGCTAGGTTCAATACGGAGGCATATGATTTCGCTCCATGTGCAATCATACACACATAATATCACACCCACAATGGGTGCGAGCCATACATACCATAGTATTAGTACTTAAAAAAGAACACGGCAACCAATAGTGTGCAGCATCATTTTGTGGAAGGGTTTAAATGGCCACAATTAAATTCTCCTTTTCTTTGTCACAGTGATTATAAAATAAATGCTAGGTTTATACGTGATCCTTTGAAGGCAGCCATTAGAGTTTCAGTCATTTAACAATGTACCACTAGTCCCTCCACTGCAATAGCCGCAAAGTGTGTATATGAGTGTCTGTGTGTATGTGTGTGTGTGTGTGTGTGTGTGTGTGTGTGTGTGTGTGTGTTTTTATGTATGTGTGTACAAACGTGTGTGGCTGTTTGCGCATGTGTTTGTGTGTGTGTGGGTATGTATGTGTGTGTGTGTGTGCATCGATGTGTGTGGGTGCATCGGTGTATGTGTTTAGGTGTGTGCCATAAATGTTGGCCTTCTGCTTTAACAGCGCAGCAGGCTGGCTGTAGCTGCGTACCTTTTGCCATTTGACATGGTCCTGCTGCGCTCGCGGGCGACAGATGCTGCGTAGGCCCTGTCCCAGAGGTCACAGATGACCTTTCACTTTGTCTTTTTTCCCGTGCCAGTCACAACACATTATTTGTTCCTGCGACGGCCAGGGCTGTAACTCCGGGCACCTTGGCAGAGCCCTGCCTGCTCCCTCTACCCCCCATTCTACTATGTATATTTTGGTTTCCATCTTGTCTTTTGATATCACGTTTATCTTGAATTAAATGCCTGTGCGTGTGTGTGCGTGTGTGTGCGTGTATGCGTGTGTGTGTGTGTGTGTGTGTGTGTGTGTGTGTGTGTGTGTGTGTGTGTGTGTGTGTGTGTGTGTGTGTGTGTGTCTGTGTGTGTGTGTGTGTGTGTGTGTCTGTGTGTGCAAGTGAGGCGAGTGATTGTGCGTTTGGCCGCGTGCGTATGGGCGAGCCGTTGCCCCCGGCGTCGTCCTAAACAAGCCTCAGGGACCGACGCCGTGGTCGTCTAGTGGCCGACTCCTCGGACTGGGGGTGACGCTCCGTCGACTAGCCTCGTGATCCCGCGCCACGGGGAAAGGCTTTCTCCTTATTATACACCATGAATCACCGCCATTATGGGCTGATTCACCGGTGGCCATTCCATTATCTTTTTTTAAATTTCTTTAACATGTTCATGTTTTCATGCAGTTGTTCACGAGGACAAAGGTTATCAGCACGCCCTTATAAAATTGAGCACTAGCATATTCTTCAATGTGACAGGGAAACAATTAAACTATTACATATTGATAATCAAACACAAGATAGACCTCCATACAAACACTAATAATACACACAATCTGTGACGAAATAGCTTCGAGGCACTGGGCGCCAGATTTCCATTGTAATTATAGAAAGCCTGGCGGGACCAGAGGGCACTCTGGGAAACCCTGCAGAGGCAGAGGTCCTTGATCCTTGGCCTGGTCCCTCGCGCGCCATCTGTCATCTCCCTGGGTCGGGCGGTCCACATGCCCGCACGCACGAACCGCCGTAGTAAACACACAGGCCACATATGAAACCGCTCGTGCCCGGATTAATGGAGCCACTTTCGTAACGCGTGCAGGTAGACAATTACATGCTCTCCCCCCCCCCCCCCCCCCCCCCCCCCAGAACAGGAGCTTTAAGTGAACACAAATTGTAATTAGTTTATGTTCTCACAGACTAAATTCAACATCCAGCTGAATGTGATCTACGAGGAGGAAGAAACTAAACTGGAATCCTCAGCTGGATGGCGATGTTATAAATGTATTTCAGAACACATAAGTGCTCCAATATCCCCCCCTTTGTTAAGAACGTTCCCAATGCTGTTGTACGCCGCGATGAAAAACTGTTTTTCATAAAGTAGTTTTTTTTTCCAGAAGAAGAAAAGAAGTACGCTGAAAAAACCACACAATTTCTCAGCGCCTGAAGCCTAATGTCAGAAATATGATCTCAGCATAACCCCTCGGCCCGATCGCTGTACTCCACGACGCTGCAAGCTAAAATCCGCTCTTCAATTATTCACCAAACGCAAATTTCCTTCCCTCTTTAGTGTACAACCAGGCAGCATAGACCGTCTGGGCAGAAGAATACAACAGAGTAAAAGGTGGTAGAATAAAGTCCTCTGTGTTGAGCAGGAAGAAAGAACGTGCAGGAAAATACCCGAACAATAACTGATGGGGAGAAGTTAGTGGTGGCTGGACAATACTTCCGGCGTTGGTTATAATTGTTGTTTAACAATGCGCGGTCCCCAAAGATTATCCACAATGCAATGTATGGCCTTAAGATGACGGTCACTATGGCAACCAAAGGGCCTTGAAGGACCCTAGGGCCCACCCACCCGGACAGCCCTTAATCATCTTCACTCGGAGCCTGGCACTGCAATATTTGGCCAATGTGTCAAGAACAATTATATATACTTAGTGCCTGGGCACGTCCATCGCTTCCAACCCTCCCAATCTCCTCAGGTCTCTCTCTGCCTCTCTCCTTATCTCTCTCTCCTTCTCTCAGCCCTCTCTCTCTCTCCCTCTGTCTGCCCCTCTCTCGCTCTCTCTCTCTCTCTCTCTCCCTCCTTCTGCCTCTCTCTCTCTCTCTCTCTCTCTCTCTCTCTCTCTCTCTCTCTCTCTCTCTCTCTTCCCCCTTCGTTTCGTTCTCATACTCTTAATATAATAACAGAGCAGAGAGTTTAAAAGCCCCGTCGCTCAAGAGAGGGAGGGGGTGCGGGACCGTTGGAGAGGGAGTGGGAGGTGGGGTCGGGGGGTAGGGGGGTGGGGGGGTGGTGGGTTGGGGGTGTGAGCAGTGAGAAACAGAGACCCAGCGTTAGGAGGGTCAGCCCAGAGTCAAACTCGAGCGTAGAGGAAGAGGAGTAGAGTAGAGGAAGCCGACGTGTGACTTTACACGACGCCACAAATTCCAAGGTCTAGAAGGACTCTGAATAAGGTCAGCTTAGGGAAAAAAAAATATTTTAATAATTTTGTTCTCCTTGCCGTATGAGACGATGTCATGCCTCGTCCTCTAATTAGGGAGATGATCTGAATATGAGCAGTTCGCGTCCAGTGGGATGGAGATACCCGGGCCATTACCGTGTCATTTAGACTCGCAAAAGGTTTTGGGAACAAAAGCCCATCGTCTCTCATTATTCCGTCAATGATGGAGTTGATGGGAGGTGCCTCACTGTGTTATTATCATTATGATCATTATGATTATTATTTACTGTCAGCAGTTAGTGTGCAGCTCAGGAGTCCTGCTTGACAGTTAGCCAGACAGCTAGCTGCATTAGCTGTGAGAGGCGGTGGTGGTGAGAGGAGGTGACCGACCGATGACAGCTTGTCATTGACTGGCTGAAGGATGCTCAAACAGGCTACACAACTTTTACTTCTATTTTTTAATGGCAATATTTTTTTTTACATGACTTTTGACTGGGGCCGGCGGTCAAATAGAAGCTGTTTTTCAGTGGCGGCGCTAAGTGGGCGGCAGGAGGTTGTGTGAATTTGTACTATGCAACACGTTTTTTTAACAGTGAATTTAACTAGTGAGGCGGTGGCAGAAGGAGTCGTTGGGGGAGATGGTTCAGCCGGGGTGTGGAGATGACTTGAGGATGGCAGCGTGAAGTGATGACTTTGACTGTGCATAGATAGGACAAATTATCGTTGAATAAATCTTCCCTTCTCACCAAATGCTTAACAAGCACTGGTTGGATCATGTGAATCACTGCTTTCGTGTAGAGTAATTTAAATGCAGGGTTGTAGATTCAAACTATTTATTATAGTTGTATTTGCTTCTGCTCAAGGCATCACATGGGACAAAGACTCCCAGAGGACCTGCATTGATAATTGATAAAGAAAAAATATCAAGTGCCCGGTCACCGAAAGAAAGCAAGAAAAATGAATTACAGTTTTTTTCAATTGCTTGAACACTATAGACACATGCTTAGACCAAAGCAACACAACTTGAATTTTTTGTTTCTATACCTTAAACACATGTAACAATTCCTTAAACAAAAGCGCTGCTTTGCACTTTAGTTGCAATGGTGCAACACACTTGCTCCTTTCTGCAACACACTTGCTCCTGCACACTACACAGTATTTCATACATAAGACACTTAATTCAAAAATGACGTCTCATTGTACCATTGGGAAAACACATCTATTCAAAATCCTAAACACATTGGTTAATTGAGAATACTTTCTTACACACCTTAAAACACTTTCTTCCAAAACTGAACACCAATCAGCCAGCTGCAAAAAGGCCTCAGTTACAGTTTTTTTCAATTGCTTGAACACGTTTTGCAAAATTTGTCTCATTGTGTCAAAACTCAACACACAAGCAAATAAGACAACAACACTGGGAAATAAACCATTCACATCTATGTCAAATTGAAACTCGGCTATCGAAACCTAACAATTCTTTGTAAAAATGGCACTCTGATGTCAAAATGAAACACACTTGCATCATATGAATACACTTTCAGATCAGCAGCAACACACTGGTCTACTTTATATAAAACACTGCTGTCTTTCATGTTCACTGTTTTTATTCAGTTCCACAGAGGGCACGTTTTCACCACAACCAAAATAAATACTAAATACTGTACATTGCAGGACTGTACATTACAGTGCAGTAAATACAGTTTGAGCAAAAATAAATAAATAAATAAACCCTGTTGTACTGTGAACACAGAAAAACATGGCAATTGTGCATGGGTGGGCTTATGGACCCTGCCGTCTGTTGGGGTCTGGCCATAGGATCTCATCAACATCACAAGCAATATTATCTTCCGCTAAGCATCGGGGAAAATATTGCCTTGTGTGCCGAATCCATCCAAGGATTGACCCTATGTTGATGTCTCCGCAGGCCTGTTCCATTGCCTGCAGAAAAGGCATGTGAGCATGAGGTTGGCGGTCATATACGCACCAACTCCAAGCCGAAAATAACACTTACCTGTACATATTCACGTCGAAGTCCTTTGACCCTGACACTGTTTCTCTCAAATGGGACCCTGTACAATTGCTTCATGGTAATTTGGTGCTTTACCATGATGCGTCTGATATTGGAAATGCTCACTCGCTCTATGTTATTGAATACATCTCTATCTGCAAGTATTTGTTGCTGTAGCTGGTTGAGACGGATTGCATTGTTTGCTCGGACCAGGTCCACAATGGCAAGTTTCTGCTGTTGGGTGAACAGGCGTTGGCGTCCGCCCCCAGAAGGTCTTCTAGTCATTCTATAGAAAAAAGCAACCACGAAATGTTACTGTATTGGTTTGCTTCTTTTTTATAGTACTGTATATAATGTACTTTACTGTCTATACCATAGAAAGTACTGAAACATCTCAATGTAAGTAATCACAAAACTACCACTTTCGTTCAAAAAGGAGCATTAGCCACCCTGCAATACAGTACATGTGATATGGTACAGTACTGCAAATACTCTAGATACAGTCTGAGTAGAGTAGAAAGTAGAGAGTTGAAGACATACCTGTCTTCCAGTCGGAATGTCCTTATTATGGATGAAACTGTGAAACGGCTTAGATTAGGGTGGACTCTGCCCAGCTTCCCTCATAGGCAGGCCATGGTTTACAGTATGACATGGTCCACCAAAGTTGCTCTTATGTCATCGGAGATAATGCTCCGTGCACGGCCTCTTCCACCACGTCCTCCTCTATGTCTCTGTCCTCCTCTTCCTCCTCTACCTCTGCCTCTTGCTCTTGCTGCATCCATGCTTGCAAGTTCTCAAAATGGCTTAACTGAGGCCTTTTTGCAGCTGGCTGATTGGTGTTCAGTTTTGGAAGAAAGTGTTTTAAGGTGTGTAAGAAAGTATTCTCAATTAACCAATGTGTTTAGGATTTTGAATAGATGTGTTTTCCCAATGGTACAATGAGACGTCATTTTTG
>NC_079421.1:7104842-7117342 GCF_026213295.1 Gadus chalcogrammus | reverse complement strand
GAATTTTTGTTGTTTTTGCTTCCGCTGTCGTAACCCCATTTAATCGCACTAAATGAAGAAGTGCTTTACTTTAGCTGTGTACAATTGTAGATTACTAAGCACGTTCAGTGTTTCTTTGTTGTTGTTTTCTTTGGCAAGCTACTGGTCACAAACATACAAAATGTTTTTAAAAACGCATCTGATTAATCTAATACTGATATAGGAAGCAAGGATCCATTATCTTCAGGGGGATGTTCATCTCTCAAACATCCCCCGCTGTTCATTAGCGATGCGTTCGCCTCGGGTCGTTTTCCATAGCTTCAATACGCAGATTATTATTCTTATTTACTCCGTCGCTTGGACACGCAATAGATGCCACACGCAGCATGTGAAGTGCTTACTGTGACGCGGTATGACTCTTTCTTTAGTTCACTGTTCCGACGCACATTCCTACGTGCCAAGGGAAGCTGTTGGGAAAAATAACCTGCTGAGCACATATAAATATAGCTAACTCCCACCCTAGCCTGATGAGCACAACACATGGCAGTCACATTCAACTTTTAAACACATAACACACACATGATAACATAGTCAGGTCGAGGCCAGAGCTAAGGCCCCATTTCTCCGCCAGGCAAATGGTAAACACTCAGACAATGCACTGTTTCATCCTCAGAACGGGAGGGCCACAAACAGGAGACTCTTTGAGGCGCTCCCCCATCAGGAAGAACACGAGTAGATACACTAGGGCCTGAGAGCCAAGGTCACGCAAAGACACACAGAACCACATACGTCTCAAACGCACACACCTCACCAAGAGGAAGATACAGCATAAAACTGTATCACACAGACACTTCTCCCCTTCTTCTGAAGCAGACCTTCCACGGAGGCGAAGCTCTGGACGAACCATCAGCGCTGATTAGGGACTTAGACATATTCGATTTCTCACGCTTTATGACTCTGTATAACCGTTGCCACTTTACTTAATAAATCCAAGGTCCTCGTGCCGACAGACTTTATTACCTCTCCGTCTCATTTTATCTGATCCAGTAACTAGACAGACCGTTTTTCCCTTCAATTTGGTGACCTCCGACGTGATTTTTTCTGAATTGAACACGCAACTGGGAAACGAGAGACGGAGAGCGGCACGACCTCGAGACCCCGGAGCACCGGACCGATTCCTGCAGTCTCACCTCGCGTACGCCCAACAAAAGGTAGGCAGAACCTGTTGATAAAATCCAAATTCTGCATAGTTATATAGGAACCACATTAGGAGGTGAGACTGTGAGAGCGGTTCGCTACGGGATATCTCGTGGGGACGAATAGAGTTACATTCCAGCATTGCCCCATAAACCCAATTGACCCTGAACGCGTGACACATCGAATATCGGCTCGTTGCATGGTGAAAGAATACCCTCGAGACCATAGGGCCTATAAGAATCGGTCATAGTGATACAAGACTACCGATGGCCGAATAATGTATGCCTGGGCCAAGAGTGGAGCCCAGAGGGATGCCTGGGCCGCGGGTGGAACCCAGAGGGAATGAGAAGGGCCTATAAGAATCGGTCATAGTGATACAAGACTACCGATGGCCGAATAATGTATGCCTGGGCCAAGAGTGGAGCCCAGAGGGATGCCTGGGCCGCGGGTGGAACCCAGAGGGAATGAGAAGGGCCTATAAGAATCGGTCATAGTGATACAAGACTACCGATGGCCGAATAATGTATGCCTGGGCCAAGAGTGGAGCCCAGAGGGATGCCTGGGCCGCGGGTGGAACCCAGAGGGAATGAGAAGGGCCTATAAGAATCGGTCATAGTGATACAAGACTACCGATGGCCGAATATTGTATGCCTGGGCCAAGAGTGGAGCCCAGAGGGATGCCTGGGCCGCGGGTGGAACCCAGAGGGAATGAGAAGAAAAAACTAGGGCCTATAAGAATCGGTCATAGTGATACAAGACTACCGATGGCCGAATAATGTATGCCTGGGCCAAGAGTGGAGCCCAGAGGGATGCCTGGGCCGCGGGTGGAACCCAGAGGGAATGAGAAGGGCCTATAAGAATCGGTCATAGTGATACAAGACTACCGATGGCCAAATAATGAATGTGTATTAAATAATTCTATGTGGTAAGAAGGTTAGAGTCCCTTTGCAGAGGAAACCGTATGCCTGGGGCACGAGTGACACACAGAGAGACAGTGTGTGTATGCGTGAGAGAGGCTGTGTGTGTGTGTGTAAGAGGCCCAGAGAGATTGAGACGGAGAGGCTGTGTGTGTGTGTGTAAGAGACCCAGAGAGATTGAGACGGAGAGACTGTGTGTGTGTGTGTGTGTGTGTGAGAGGCCCAGAGAGATTGAGACAGAGAGACTGTGTGTCTGTGTGTGTGTGTGTGAGAGGCCCAGAGAGAGAGAAAGAAAGAGAACAAGCGTATTTGTGGGCCGGCTAAATATAGAAATAAATCAATTAATGATAACCCGGCTATGTGTGCAACGCTTGCTTGCTTTGTTATGCTCAACGCTATTTTGCCGTATCTGATGATTGTGGGTGCGGGACACAGAATGAGAAGTCTGTTGATATGTGTTTGTGTACGTCTGCGCGAAAGAGAGAATCTGTGAGTGAATCAGTGAGTGTATGCGTGGTCCGCTCTATCTTCGCCCGTTAAAACGGGTAAAGGAAAGAATAGATAGATTGATAATAATGAATAATGTCTCTCTGACGTATTGCTTCGGTCTATGGCTTAACCTGCGGAAATAGATAAATTGACAAATGATAAATAACCTTTTTTACGGTGTTGCTTCCATTTACTGTTGGACCCGTTAAAACTAGACCTGGATAAGTTGACAAGGATAAGTGACATCTCTTTTACTGTGTTTCTTTGAATTACTGCTGGACCTGTCGCATAGATAAACTGCGATACTAAACAACATCTCTTTGCCGCGTTGGTTGACGGTTTAGTCTGTTGAAGCAGATTAATCAATAAGGATAGATAACGATTATTGGCTATAAGGAATATCTGGATGTATTGAATAACGTCTCTAGGCCCTGTTGTTGTTTTTTGCTTCCCCCGCGCGTGTAAGCAAGAGGTGATGTTTCTGTGTGTGTAAGAGGCTGTGGGAGACAGAACGAGAGGTCTGTCGATATGTTTCTGTGTGTGCGTTTAGAGGAGACAGAATGTGAAAGGTCTGTTTAGGTGTGGGTGTGTGTGTGTGTGTTTGTGTGAGAGGGAGCGAGAGAGATAGCAAGGAGAGATAGCAAGGAGAGCTAAAGTCGGAGGACGATCGAGAGGGACCATTTTCCCTCTAGACAGTTGGAGGTAGCGATGGAGTGCGTGTTTTTCTAACAATGAACGGTTGTTTCAGGACCACGAGAAGGGGCTCTGTATGGTTTTCAGGCCCAGCGTGTAATCCCCTTTCCCATATGTGTAGTCCTCCCATTTGAGGTCCCCGTCCACCATATTTGAAGTCCTCTACTCCACCTCATGTTGTAGTTCCCCTCCCTAAAATTGTATGGAAGTTAGAACCTGTGAGGGTGTTTTGGTTCGGCCTGACGAGGCCTGTACCAATTTCGGTGGTCAGCTTCTAGTTTTGTGTATATAGAAATTTGGAAAGGGGGAGCAGTATTAAGTTATATATAATAAAGTGAAAAGTTATTTGTGAATGAAGGGACAGAAGGATCTTTTTGCGTGTGAGAGATAGTTATTAGGCCTTGTTCCATGATGGAGAGTTGAGGATGTTGCATTCCAGGCTTATCTGTTAACGGTCCTAGCTGCTGCTTGACCCTAAGGGGAGTGAGGAAGGGTGAGAGAGAGAGAACACATTTCCCCCCCCATTTGTCGAGCTACACCATTCAGGCAGTACAGAGAGACACACTAACACACAGTACAGAGAAAGGAAATAGAGTGTGTTCAACTGAAAGCGTGTGGTGGCCATACGCCATAAAATACCACATATCCAAGGAATGCAGGTAGAGCTCTGTTGAGTTTTCAGGCTTTGATAAATTTGTAGTTCCCTGTCTGCCATGTTTGAAGTTCCTTGTAGTCTCTGTCCATAGGTTTCACCTGAACAACCCCTCTGCTGGCCGAGAAAAGGAACTACCCATGGTTTCTCTCACACCCAGCCCCCAGAGCACACTCGCTTTCAAGGCGTTATGGCCGCACCCAACGTGGGAGGGAGACATAGAGAGAGAGAGAGAAGCCACATTCCACCCTTATCTGTTGTCTTGCACCAAACAGCACCCCGTACTGAGGAGGGAGAGAGAGCGTGTTCTCCCGAAGTAGGGAGAGAGAAACAGGGAGACACACAGTGGATATTCACATTATGGCTAATTTGTTTTAGTTTTAGTTTTGTTTTTTGTCTTCCTAGGACAACAGTTATCATTCATGATGATGAACATCGAAGTTCATGAGGAGGTTATAAGGACAATAACGTTGATACTTTAATAGGACAACAGTGATGCTAATCTAATGCAATTGGACTAAAGAAGGTGTTGCTATTAACTAAGTGATTCATATTATTTTCACACAGGAAAGAATAATTGAATAAATATGGATATGATAAAGATGAGGATAATAATTAAAAATATATATATATATACATAAAGTAAAAACGTAATCTTCATAAACTGTACAAGTAGGACTACACCTATTAAAATATGGGGTGTATCTCTTTGGTCAAGGATGACAGGTGGATTGATGCCACATCTGCTGGGAAGGGATCCTACATGCTATGTTGTCAATTTGGATTCGGAAGTAGTGGGTTTACCTTTCAAATGCCACTACTGCTGCTGCTGCAACACTTTAATAATTTTAACTCTGATAAATGACTTTTTGTTTTATAGTTTCCCTGAGGAGTATTCATTACGCACACACATTTGGCTGCATAGGGCAGTTGGGGCTGAAGACTCTGTCTCCATCCCTCCACTTTGCGATCTATACCACCATATGGGTGGGGATTGATTGTATCCCAGGTATGGCATCCTGCAGCGAACCAGTATGGAAGGCTGGTTAGCCAACGACGGGTAAGATCCCACCTTGACACCCGGGACGACCTAAGGCAGGCACAGTCACGATTACTTGGCAGAGTCGCTGTGGGCATTGGCTTACTTGATCATGAAGTCACGAGCTGCAACAATCATAGGAAGTGCCGGGTGGGGTGTAAGGTGGAGGAGGAACAGGGGTCAGATATGTCAGCTCTGGCAGCAGAGGTGGTCTTGGAACGGGGCATGTCGCGTTTTATTTTATTTAATTTTACCTTTGTGGTATAGAAGCCCACTAACGCATGTACGTTTTTCGGTTTAGTGCATGACTTTGGAACAGCGTGGTTTCAGGCGGCTGATGGTAAACCCACCCATATTGGGCTTTGGTTTTGGACACACTGGTTTCGATTTCCCTTCCCAAAAGATTGGTTTTAATTTGCTGATGGTTAAGGTTAGACGTTTCGACGTTGGTTGCACCAACGGCGTCCTTAGATTTGCTTATCATTTAATGCGCATGGTTTTGACCATTGCGCAAGGGGGGAGGTATTGAGGAGAATTAAAAAAAATATATATATAATAATAATAATAATAATAATAATAATAATAATAATAATAATAATAATAATAATAATTATTAGAAAACAAGGTTTTTCTTCACCATACTTGCAAACAATGATTGACATCCAGCTAAATGAGTGTGAAATACAGTGTTCAACAGATGGGTAGAAGCAGTCCCATCAAAAGACCAAAGTGCGACTACAGTAATCAAGTTTCTGACTGGAGAAGTCAAGGCAAGGTTTGGACTTCCGTCAGAAATAAGCTCAGACAAAACGTTTATTCAGAGAACACTCAAACAAGTGATTCAACATTTGCATGTCAAATAAAGACTAGATTACGCCCCAATCATCAACCACAAGGTATGGTGGAAAGAGTGAATGGGACGCTCAAGACAAAAATTAACAACATTTGTGCAGGCACTAAATTGAATTGATGCACTACCACTGACACTAATGAGTTATCGCATGAAAACTAACAGAACGACGCATCTAACCCCGCATGAAATGCTTAAGGGTCGACCCATGCCTTCACTTAACATTCAAGGGTCCCAAAAGGGACTTCCATTAGAATAATTAGAAATAGGATTAAGGAAAATATGTTTGAACATCTAACTGTTGTACATAAGTTTGTAATTCCAGCAAGAGGAACACAAAGTTCCAGGGCCAGAGGAGGAGCCAGATGCAGACACGCCCGGAGCCGACCAACTACCCAAGGATGATGCAATCAGATTTCGGCAGGGTTTGAATCAGTCCTGTTTTGGTGGTCCACTATTAACAAAAATGTTGTTTGGATAAATAGTATATACTATAATCAGCAAAGTTTTGTCAATTTTTCCACGGATAAGGTCAAGGGACTATATAGATATAGATATGCTATTGGCAGAGCAAGGAGGGGTGTGTGGGATGATAAAGACGACATGTTGTACTTTTATCCCCAATAACACAGCACCGGATGGGTCGGTGGCCAGGGTGCTGGCAGGGTTACAGTCCCTCAGATTAGATTTGGCAGAGAGAATTCCGGCATTAATGACCCCTTCACAGGATGGATGGAGAGCCCAATGAGCGATGGGCGCTACAGGTGCAGCAGGTGCCATCCAAGCTTACCTGGGGATCGAGAGTTTGGACGAGGGACCACCAGAGGGGCCCGACCTGATCCGGCTGGAGAACATGGAACAGACCCCTGCCCCACTGTCCAAGAGCCCCCCACGCAATGCAGCGCGCCAATACATGAAGATCACCTGACCCCCCCCCCCCCCCCCCCCCCCCCCCCCCCCTTCCCCATCCCAGCCACTACAAGCAAACCCCACCACCACACCCCCCTCCCCCCCCGCCTGTGACGTACTAGTAACCTCTCCAGGTGGGCTGCCCCATTCCCGTCCCCGCCAACGGCACCACCCCCCTCCCACCTGATGCACCTGATGCACCCACGTCGCCCGGACCAGGGATCTGCGTTCCGGCACCAGGGGCTGCGGCCCGTTCCCTTAAGGCTTGAGGGCGCCCCTGGCTGTATTCGCTTCTGTACGCTTCACTGTTTTTAGCCGCTCCCATATCTATGCCCGCGTCTACGCAACCGACGCCGGGAACGTAAATGTTGTTGTGTATATCGCTGTCCCACTAGATGGAGCTCGGGGATACACACGGGCGAGATTCCAGGGGCCTTGATTGCCCGTTTATCAGATGAGGTCCTGAGCGCAGTTGAATAAAAGGGTCTAATGCTCAGGTGGCGCCTTGCGTCCACCTGCCCGTGATGACGCTCAGGGCTATTCCGTGGTTTCAGTTGTTCCCGTGCCCCGTGCCTACCCTGGATACCCCATGCGTGTGATTGCTTATTGTTACACGACCAGCTAACTCCTCCTCACATCCTTAGTGTGTGGTCACCTAGGGATGGGTTGAGGGGGATTGCCATTCGTTATCTACCTCATATCTTTCTATTATTATTACTATTATTTAGGGACACGTTTCATGGTTGCATTTCTTTCCTGTGATTGTTATGGTGTGGTATTTGTGTGATTGTTGCATTTTTGTTTATTGTTTACTGTTTGTTTTATTGTTGTATTTCGTTGTTATTATTAGGGTTTGGTGTTAGTTTTGTTGTTGGTTGTTGTTATTTGTTTTTTGTATTATTGTATGCTTGTGATATGTTTGTTTTTTGTGTATTACCTGCTGCCACTTTACTTGGTATCGTCTGTTCGCGATGTAAGGCCGGGGTGGATGCCACCCCCTAGGTGGGGTGTGTATGGCATACCCATGTCTGAAGCATGGGTGGCGTTTCTCCCACGTGGTTTCCCCATACACCCGGTCCAGCGACTTATTTTAGTCCCATGCTCATGGTTGTTTGTTTTTATGGTCATTTGCCTTCTTTCTGTTATTTCTAATGGTGTTATGATGGTAGTCCCGTGCTGGAGTCCTATCCCTCGTACCCCAAATGAGTAAAAGTCGTCTTGCGACGACTTGAGGGGGATATGTTGGGAAAAATAACCTGCTGAGCACATATAAATATAGCTAACTCCCACCCTAGCCTGATGAGCACAACACATGGCAGTCACATTCAACTTTTAAACACATAACACACACATGATAACATAGTCAGGTCGAGGCCAGAGCTAAGGCCCCATTTCTCCGCCAGGCAAATGGTAAACACTCAGACAATGCACTGTTTCATCCTCAGAACGGGAGGGCCACAAACAGGAGACTCTTTGAGGCGCTCCCCCATCAGGAAGAACACGAGTAGATACACTAGGGCCTGAGAGCCAAGGTCACGCAAAGACACACAGAACCACATACGTCTCAAACGCACACACCTCACCAAGAGGAAGATACAGCATAAAACTGTATCACACAGACACTTCTCCCCTTCTTCTGAAGCAGACCTTCCACGGAGGCGAAGCTCTGGACGAACCATCAGCGCTGATTAGGGACTTAGACATATTCGATTTCTCACGCTTTATGACTCTGTATAACCGTTGCCACTTTACTTAATAAATCCAAGGTCCTCGTGCCGACAGACTTTATTACCTCTCCGTCTCATTTTATCTGATCCAGTAACTAGACAGACCGTTTTTCCCTTCAAAGCCATGGCTCGTATTTTGTCAGCATACCACAGAAATTATTCTTCGCTCCCATCATCCTCGATTAATGTAATCGCCAAACCCCCCAGAAAACACGAGACATAACAAAACAATGACAGATTTTTGATCTGGGCTTCAAGCAAATTCAGTGCTTCCCAATCCTGAACGACACACGAATCCTTCAATCATAACGAGGCGTGGCTTGAGGGGCTGGCAGAAAAAGAGAAGTAAGCCCATCAAAAGATGATTGAAAATCATTTTAATGGGCATAAACCTTCGAGGCGGTCAGAGATGCCGTCCACCTGACATGTGTAACAGACGGACCCCTTCAGTCAAGCGGCAGAATACAAGCGGGTGGAGACAGACAGGGGGACACGGTCCACACGCACGCTTTCCCCGTCTCCACCCAGCCTGCCATTGTTTACCGAGTCTTTCGACACAAGCTTAGCGGCGCAACCCGTGCGCACGCATACAAATTCACCAACCAAAAATAAATAAATTATAAAACAAACAAACAAACAAACAAACCACAGCCTGAAGGATGCTGGATACATTTACACCGAGGTAGAGGAGGAAGAAGAAGGAAGTAAACGCTCTTTGAATGTGTGCCAGGGAGGGGCCTCTCTGCCAAGCGTGTGGTCGACAACAAGAGTAAAATACTTAGACGACTTTTAGGCTGGATGACAATCAATGCAGGCTCACGCATCTCTGTGGTCGCACGGCGTGGGGAGAGGGAAGGTGAGACAGGAGGGGATGTCTCCTGTCCTGTTTTGGCATTCTGATTGGTCTGGAGCATGAGAGAGGGGTAATCTACATGACAAGTCCTCCAGGCAACAAGTCGCCTTTGACCAAAGTGGCCAAGAAATAAGAAAGCTTAGATTACTTTGTTGTACCAGAATGAAATCATTAAAAGTAATCAAATCTGATCAAATGTGTCCTGCTTGGACTGAAGGACTTGCTGGTAACAGCCAACCGCAGTAGTGGTGTGTGAGGAGAATGGTTAGGTTCGATATATTGTAATTATGAACTAACTAGTAAGGCCTTCTGAATCCATAACCAATCAGGCTTCAATCAGAATCAATTTAACGTTGCCTTTTGCTTGTTTTAGAGTTTAATGAGACTCCTTAATGTGAAGCCGCCTTCAAATGTATTATGTCAATAACTTTTGTATAACGAAGAAAAATGCCTCTGCAGATTGTCCCCAAAAACAAACAAATTAAGGCAATGTTTTCAAAATACATCAATACGCATCGGAACGATCCCATGTCAGATCCCATAAAGGAAATGCGTCCCAGCATAGCGACAGCCCCGGCGTCAGTAAAGCCGGTCCATAGATCAGAGGCCGTTTGTACAGACAGAATTCTAATCCTACTAATGTTTTGGGTCGCTTTCTAAGATAAAAACCAAACTTTGGCATTGTCTTGACAAGAGAGCGCCTCGACTAGTTTCGAGTGTCTTTGGGCGTGGGATCAAACTGGCGAGCGTGTCGTCAGGCCGTATACACTTGACCACATCGTGTGGCACGCCGTCGCCAAACCCCCGCGCCGCTCCTCTCTTCAAAGTGTATTTCTTGGCGAGCGGCGTGCTCGTCGCTCTGCCTCCAACCAATTTGTCATTGTAAGCCTGGTGCTGCTGTTGCCAGGCCTGGATGATAGCATTAGGGCATCTCTGATCCAGGCGGTGGCTAGGGAGCAGGCCAAGTGCTGCGCAGCGCCCTGGGACATCCACAGCCACTGCAGCGCGCTGATGCCCGTCTCTGAGAGCCCGCGCCCGCTGGCACCGCACACTCTCAGCATTCGACACAGAGCGGGAGCTCATCCACTTTCTGAGGACTTTGCGTGTGTGTGTGTGTGTGGGGGTGTGTGTGTGTTGTGCGTATGTACGTACGTACGTACGTACGTGCGTGTTCATTAGCGTGTGTGTGTGTGTATCATGTTTGAGTGAACAGCAGTTTTTAAAAGGATTGTGTGCACACACCCACACACTCACACACACACACACACACACACACACACACACACACACACACACACACACACACACACACACACACACACACACACACACACACAAACAGCTATGGAGTGTGGCCAGTATGTGTGTGTGTGTGTTTGTTGGGGGGAAATTTGTATTGCGTGTGTGTGATGTGTGATTTTGTTTGTGTGCTGCATCCCCAAATTTGTGTCTCCGGTTGACACCATTTGCAATTCTGTGTGTGTGTTTGGTTGTACACATTTTTGTGTATGTGTGTGTGTGTGTGTGTGTGTGTGTGTGTGTGTGTGTGTGTGTGTGTGTGTGTGTGTGTGTGTGTGTGTGTGCATGTGTGTGTGAGGGAGTGGGTGAGCTAGATGGTGATTAAGTGCATGTGTGCACAGTTATCGTGCAATGAGTCCAGGCTATTTTTCTTTACGCAATCAAAGTGCTGAGTGACTTCTAATGACACGCTGCTTCTCGCTGATGGCCTCTGGAGGTCAATACACTCACTATTTCCCACCACTGATGGACCATCTTTGGAAATTCGCAATACAGAATTGTCTTAGTCACTTCATTATGAGTATTTAAAGCTACCGCTAATGTCCTCATTCAAATGCTGTGAATACTGCTCTGCCGATGGGGTTATCAGAGGCCGTTCTCTCTCTGCCAGGCGGAGCAGAGACAGCAGCCAGAGGAGTCAGTTACATGAGATAGACATGGTTGAGGGAATGCCCTTTTCCATGGAGCAAAACATACCATGTGTAGATTGAGATTGAAACAATCGAATTGACTTAATACGATACATCTTTTTTGTAATGTAATTCCTTAAGTAAATAAAGATGTTGTTGTGAAGAGGATTTTCTTGAATGTTTTCAAACCTTTTTGGGACTGGACAGTTTGGACGGCGGCGATAGGCCACAGACATTTTGATGCCAATTGGTTGTGAAAAGTACAGACGTATATCTCCACCCATCAGTGCTCTGTTGGTTGTCTGTTTTTCTCCAGAAACAAAGCGGCCTCCCCGATTGGCTGCCCGTCTGGGGGAGCCCCGGGCGATGGCGCCTCCCTGCGACCTACAGACCGGCTTCTGGGTCGCAGCTTACTGCCGCGTCGCACTCCGGATTAAACTATGCATGGCTAATGCATTTTCAAAAGAAGTGGATATATTTATCTTCCCCATAGACCGTCACATCCTGCACCTCACAATCAGCGCTCGCAGAGAAGAACGCCCCCCCCCCTTCAGCAGCCACCATCAATACCCCCCGAACCCCCCCCACCTTCAGCTGCCACCATCAATACCCCCCCACCCCCCTTCATAACCCCCCCACCCCCGCTTCATTTGTTTCATAACGGAGGTCTCAGAATAGCCCGTTGAACGCATGGCCTCGCGGTCGTTAAACATCTCCAGCCACAATTGCGTCGCGGCGCCTGGGCTTTTATCTGTGATTCCCTGTTTGATTGGAGAGAATCTGCAAAAAAACTCCAATCAGTCTCACTTGTGTGCTCACAGTGACGCCTTCTTAAGCCGCTGATGGTGAAGGCTCAGGCAATAAGGGTCGCGGCCCAATCAAAGCAGCTGTGTTTGCCTTGGTGACGTTGGTCGCGCTGCCGGTTTTATTCTGGACACGGATTGTTTTGACACACACACACACACACCATCACACGTGGCAGGGGTGTCCTTTTCATGAAATGTAGTGCTACAACTCTGATATTGTGTTACCTTAAAGTTGTCGCCAAGGCAGTATTTTGTAATGCTATTTAAAATGGTGAAACTGCATTTTAACCACTGCATGTTGTGCTGTAGACTTTATCCCCACTCTAGGTGTTTTTCTTTCGCTCCTCTGTAATGCCAGCTCAGCGGTGAGTGAGGTGCGCGTCAAACGAAGGCTGAGGCTCTCCTGGCACAAGGCGAGCCTCTCTAAACACCTATTAGGGCCACCGATGGAGGAGGCAGGT
>NC_079421.1:7072342-7099842 GCF_026213295.1 Gadus chalcogrammus | reverse complement strand
AACATGATCGATATATACTAGGACTGTTTGAGTTGGGAGCACAAGATAATTAACAAAGTGGAAGTTTTGTCTTCACATTAATATCCAACACATTTGTTACTAATCGTGCAACACGGTGGCCTAATTATTTAATCTTGATCAAATGACATCAAAGGCTGACATGAATGCTTGGAAACAGTTCCCTTTGCAATGAGAAGAGTCACTTATGTTTGCTGCACCACAGGGAAACAACAGCACGAGTTCAAAGAAGCTGTCTGAGATTAAAGTGGCGGAAAATGAAGTGAGGTAGTAACAGACATTGTCAAAAGTTGTGTTTAAATAAATAAAAAATAATAATGGAATAAAAGCAACTCCTTCAACTTTGCAATGCGGCCTGATTCCAACCTCTGTCACTCTCCAAAAACAATAAAACAGTCGCTTGGGTTTAATAAAAGGTGTATGTGCCTCTGAAGCTTTCAATATTCGGCTTCTTCATCATTTGTAGTTCACTACAAGCTAGGGGCTTGTAACAGAGCCACTGGATGACAAAAATAATCATCACACGTTTTTTTGGTTTTCTTCTCTTCTTCTCACGAGTTGATGGATAACATCCACAGAAAACTCAATAATAATCTAATCGGCCACCGTACGCGTCAGACTTCTCTGGGGGTATAGGGGAGAGCTGATATGAGATTGTGGTTAACACTCTTGCGTGTGTCAACCAGAAGTGTTTGATCACGAGCCATGGCAGATAGCGGAGCAGCATGGGCACAGAGACTCTATCTGGGGTGTCTTCACGAGACGCTGAAGGCACCAACATCAGACCGTCTCAACAAACACAAAACAGTGGCTAATGTGCTAGGACAGTCCACATAGACGGACAGAGAGACAGGCAGATGGATGAGCCAGCACAAAGACATATAGATGGATCAAAATATATATTGTGATAGAGAGGAGGTAGATAGACCGGCAGATGACAGACAGACGGGCAGAAGGATGGGTGGGCGGAGAGAAAGATTGATTAATATTTAAATATTTACAAAGATAGATGGATAGATAGATGGATAGATAGATAGATAGATAGATAGATAGATAGATAGATAGATAGATAGATAGATAGATAGATAGATAGATAGATAGATAGATAGATAGATAGATAGATAGATAGATAGATAGATGGATAGATAGATAGATAGATGGATGGATGGATGGATGGATGGATGGATGGATGGATGGATGGATGGATGGATGGATGGATGGATGGATGAATGGATAGACAGACAGACAGACAGACAGACAGACAGACAGACAGACAGACAGACAGACAGACAGACAGACAGACAGACAGACAGACAGACAGACAGACAGACACACATACAAACAGACAGATAGTTAACAATAGAGAGGTACATAGATTCAGCTAAAAAAATCTGAGCTGCTCCAGTGATCTATAATAGCGACAGACTTGCCATGAGAACACCATTTGACTCCCTCAGCTTACCTAGCCACCCCTAATGACACACTTTGGTTGTCAAGCCTGCCATTCTGCATAGGCCACCAGCGGCCGGCTGCTAACAGCCAGACGACAGCGGACCCGGTGGGAGGCGCGCGGCAGCGGCCTTCTACCGCCGCCGCCACCACTGCATTTGTTTTCATTAGAGGGGATTGGTCAGCAGTCTGGGCCCCCGGTACAATAATGGAGCAAGCTCTTGTGGAGCCCATTATGGACTCCCTGTGAAAAAGATGATTCTGCTACGTGAGACAAGACAATGTTTAGCATCTGTTTTTCTCCGGGAATATTGGATGCACTCTGTGCCTTCAAGAAAAAGAAACCAATTAACAATTAATACTCTGGAGTTCTGGAATGTAGTTTTACAGTGAGATTAAGGTGAGAGGGCGATTCAACATGAGGAATGTTTACCTGGTCACCCTGATGAAGGTAATGGGGCAGCATCTATGTATATTCAGAGAGATAAGCTCTGGTATTTATGAATAGTCCCAGACATTAAACATCGCCGGCACCCTCTGCTTAGTTGTACCAGGCAGCCAAGCAAGCCAGGACCCAAAAGTCAACTGATGCATGTAAGTCACAGTCGCATTACTATTTAATTTGGAGGGCGGTCGTCCTCTGACATTGTGTTGGGGGGTTTGGTAAGATCCAAGGGGGGTGGGGAGGCTGTGATTGTGTATGTGTGTGTGCGTGTGTGTTATGTGCTGGGGGAGCGGGGGTTGCTGTCGTCTTTTAATTTGGGTCAACCTCAGTCTGCGCGGGACGGAGTGTGTGACAGAGCTCTCCTAGCGTTTCATCTAGAAAACACATATGTTGTATTACCAGGGATCCAGCAGAATTAATTGCCCTACATATTCTAGAAAGAGAAAACTAAAGACATGGGGGGGGGGGGGGGGGGGGGAGATGACAGAGAGGAGATAGTGGAGGACAGAAAAACAAGGAGCCATGAGGAGGTGCGTGCACATTAAGGAAGCGGGGGGTGGTAGACTGAGGCCAGCTGTCACGTTGCGATCAGCTCCCTAATTGCTCTAAAAGGGGGGGAACATGCAAATGCTCTATGCTGGATTGAAGGGAGAGTGCATGGAGGGTATGCGGTCATAAGGGAGCCCTGTGATGACCAGCCCCACACTGAGGGGAGGGGGGGTCGCACTGAGGCAGGGTCACACTGAGACACCTTGAAGGCTACGCGGATATATCCTACTGATGTTAGTGGATAACATGCCGTGATATATAGTTGTAGTACTACTATAGTAGTACTATAGTAGTACAGTTATTAACATGGTCAGTGCTACCAATACCATGTAGTATTACTATAGAACTCCAAGCTGAAGTTTTTGGTTGGACAATATACTAATTATCGAAGTCGATTCTAGTAGGGTGACCAGATTTGAGTTTGTGAAAAAGAGGACACTTCGTCGCGGGGGGGGGGGGGGGGGGGGGGGCGAAAACATGGGTATTTTTTCTTTAGTTCGTCCGTGAACTTACATTTACGTTTAGGCATGGCTGCAGACAGTGGCGATCCTAGGTCCAATTGCGCCCCGGGCAAGATTGTTGACGGGGGGGGGGGGGGGGGGGGGGTGGTTTGTATCGTGAGCCTACGTACTTCAGTGGGGGTTTCATTCCGTCTATACACGGCACCTTCTCAACGAGCACATGAGATCGGTCGCCCAATGACAGACTCTCTCTACAGTCAGCTCGCGCAAGAAGGTGGAACGTAAGGGAGATACCATTTCCAGAACTTGGAAGGCCGTAATAACCATAGACATATACAATGGTAATAACTAGTAGGTTATGTGAAAGACCCAGAAACACAAATATGCGACGAGGCAAAAAAAAATAAAAAGATAATAATAACAATAATATATATATATTTTTTTTTTTGCGACGAGGCAAAATACCGGACGTTTTTGGAATCCCTGCCGGACGCATTTTTTAGGTCTCGAAAAGAGGACATGTCCGGGAAAAAGAGGACGTCTGGTCACCCTAATTCTAGGAGTAGGCCTACTATACTGTAGGCTGAGCTGTTTGGTAGTAAAATGGTACTTATTATGTTAGTCGATACGAGAAGATATGACTACTAGCATTATGACTTCTGGAACGTTTGATAATACAAATATAGGTATACGTATTAACTTGATACTAGATTAAATTGCCCCTACTACTGTAGGCATGGAGTGTTTGTGAGGAAGGCTTGCTACGTGATGCTAGCCGATGCTAAATTTTACGACATCTACTGCCTCTACGACTACCACTACAACTGTGTGCTGGAGCATTTGGTAGAAGGCCACAAATATAATGTCAAAAGGAAAAGCCATCACTGGTCGATACTAGACAGTATTTGGCCTGCTAACATTACTACTGCTAGGACTTCTTTGTGTAGGATGGAGCTTTTTAGTCCAGATATCCTTATATAAGTGTCAGCTGAAATGAAAAGCCAGCTTTGGTTGGTTCAGTGTAGATGAAATTTAAATTTAAACAAAGTGAATTATATTATACGTGGTAGAGAATACATTATTTTTGTATGGAATTAAATAAGCACCGTGACCTTGACTGTATGTACTGCTCAAGTTGTGATGAAGGACTTTGAGTGCACTCGGCCACACCAGTGAATACATAACATGCACTCTAATCCACGCAAATCAAATAGAAAATCGAATAAAAAAAGCAATAATACAAAACTGCAAAAAGCTGTTGACAGCCAAACAAAAGCAGAAAGCAGGGGACAGCTCATTTCCCAAATAGCTGAAATTATGGATTATTACAGCTGGCCTGGCCACTCTAACCATTACGAAGCCCTAACTAATGGCAGCTAATTTTTGCAGGTGTAACATTGCACTTTATTCATCTCACTTTAAGCGTAACTGGTTATGTTAATAGTATTTCAACTCAATTTATTCAAGTGCTGATCAATGGCGCACAATCGCTGCTCTTCATGCATTATGCATTTTAATGGAACTCACTTGCTTCATAACAAAACGGTGAAAGGTTAACAGTCCCCAATAGGTGGGACTCCCTAAAGACCAATAAGAACTTCAAACACAGCTTATTTTTTCACTTCACACAGCAGAATGCGCTGTGGAACGCTTGTGGGTTTTATTTTTTATCCCTCCTGTTCTGCCGCCACGGTGGAGGGGATGCAAGCTGTGGCCTTGCATCCTCCGTGCACATTAATGTTGTCTATAAATGTCCACAGACATTTCGGTCTCCGTAGGAAGTGAGTCAGAACAAAATGTGGGGAGGGAGGGAGGGGGTTTGTGAGTGAACGGGAATTAACCAGAAGGGGAGAAACGAGAGAGAGGGAGAGAGAAAATGGAGCGAGAGAGAGAGAGAGTGAGGGAGAAAAAGAGCGAGAGAGAGAGAGAGAGAGAGAGAGAGAGAGAGAGAGTATGAGGGAGAAAAAGAGCGAGAGAGAGAGAGAGAGAGAGAGAGAGTGAGAGAGAGAGAGAGAGAGAGAGAGAGAGAGCGAGGGAACGAGAGAGCGAGAGAGAGAGGGAGAGAGAGAGAGAGAAAAAGAGAGAAAGAGAGAGAGAGAGAGACAGACGGACTAAAGTGGGAATAGGGGTTGGATGTGGGTGTGAGAAGGAGACAAAAGAGTAGGCGCACGATTGTGCCTGAAGTGTCGTCAAGACCACTCACACACACACGCACACACGCGCACACAGACACACACACACACACACAGACAAATATACGTACTCTCTAACACAACCGCACACTAAAATACTCAGATACACCAAATAGGAGTGAATGACTCAGACTCTAAAAACCTTCATAAATAACCATAGTTTGAAACTGAACGAATGAAGGCTATATCTTGAGAAGCTCTCGATCTCAGTTTTGATATTACAAGACAACATGTAAGAACACCATGCTGTGATTGGCATAAGATGGTACCTGCCTTCTACAGCACCTCTCCTCTCTCCTCCTCCATCCCCAGCCTTCTCTCGCTCATTACCACCCAAGGGCGTAGGAACAGGGGGGACGGTGGACGTCCCCTCCAATTTTCGAGACAGGCGCATTTGTCCCACCCAAAAATTATACCGCAAAATATCTGATTTTTAAATATTTTACTCACTTGCTTTTATTTTGAAAGTGCAACACAGCGTCTTGTCACCGGCCCCATGTATGGCGTTGTATGCCCCCCACGGAGCCTTTAAGGCAGCGCGCAGGGTTGGGGGCGGTTGGGGGTTAAGGCCTTCAGGCTGGAAACGCCTTCGAATCTCTGCTTGGAAGGCTAAGTTGGGGGCATAAAGCCTGATTTCCACCGGGGACGTAAGCACCGCGGTTACCGCTGCTGATCGCTGCCACTCTAATCGCGTGATCTCGTGATCTCGTGATCTCGCGTGAATACGGCTGTCTCGCAAGACTGTTTGAGATGCGTCTGCAGCTAACGCGACCGGTTAGAGCCGATGAAAAGACAGCAGCAGCGCAGTTTAAATGATTTCTTTCTCCAGGGGAAGAAATAAAAGAAAGGAAATGTGAGTTGGTCATAATTTTATCCAGGAGGATAATTATATTTTCAGACTAACGTTAGAGTTGTTGATGTTTAGATGTAGTTGTGATTCAACATAACTAGTACACTCTTGCTAGGTAAAAGTTGTTATCATGAACGTTACTAGCCAACGTTTGCTGGCAGACTTTACAGTAAAGTGAAGGACAAAAAGCGATTTGATTTAAGTGAGTGTAAAAATAACATTATTTTTCTATTAACTTAACCCATGTCACTTGAAAACGAGTAACGTCACACATATCCCACATCTAGAAAGGAGTTAGTCTGTCTCTATGTTTTTCCCTTGTTCTTGACAATCCCATCAGTATTCTTCTATGCCTTATTAATCTCCACTGCTTTCATATTAGAGTACAGATGAAGTCCAGCTGGACATTAGTGAGGTTGAATCAGGGAAAGCCAGCACTGCAGAGTTGCAGGTAGGTGCTACAGCAGTCCCTCCAGTAAAATGCGGCAATTTTTTGTGATTGTTGCGGCCAAAAATCCTTGATTATGCAGCATATTTATGCAATTTTATGCTATGAAATTGTGGGAACTTGCAAAAATTGCGGGAACTTGCGAATTAATGCGGGAACTTGCGAAAAATGCAACTTTTCGATTACGTTCACGTCGCGTAATTACGTCACTTCTTAACGTTCCCATGGCAACAGGGGGAAATGGCTGCTCTTGTGTGAAGTAAACGCAACATTTTTCAACATTCTGCTAAGATATATGTGACTTTTTTGCAACGAAAATGCAGGGATTATGAAATCATGCAAGCTCCCCATATTTTGCGCGGAAATCTGCAATTTATGCTGTGAAAGTGCGGCATATTTGAAAAATATGCGGCCCCTTCATATTCATGGGAATTTGGCTGATTAGACAAGAATTCAATTTTCCAGCAATTCGTGGCTGCAAATTACAGGAGGAGAAACCATTTTGGCTCTTTTGCCTAGGCCATTGTTTTTCAACCTTTTGTGTGCCACGGCATGCTTGACCCTGTTGGATAACACTACAGTGCTATCTAGCTTTTATTTGTATCAGAACTACACAGTAATTTATATTTATCAGTTCATTACATCCATTCTAATGTCGTTTTCGTTTACCTTCACACACCAATTAGTTAGAGGAAATGTGGAACATAGGGCTACTCGAGAGTAAAAACAAGTTGGTGTATTTGTTAAAATTCTTGATGCTGTTTTTCCCTTTAACCTTAACCTTTGCCTGTGTGTTCATTGAGGCATAAGATCCAACTAAGAAAAGAAAAGGTATTCAGAAAATACGAATTCAAATTTAGATCAATATTCTTCCCATGTTATTTATCAGTCTACAAACCTGTAGGATAAGGCCTGCAATTTGATATGTATCAGTTCAATACTGCCATTCAAAATGTGTTTTCCTTTACAAATGTATATTTTTAGAAGAATAAAATACATTTGTGAATGTTTTGCAGTGTAGTTCATTTATGACATATTTCTCTTCGGACCATTAATGGATCTGTCAGGTTTCCGATATGTGTCCCCTCCAATGTTAACCTCGTTCCTACGCCCCTGTTACCACCTCACTATGAGTCCCTCTCTGAAATAGCATAACCAAAAAGAAAAATAATAAATTAAAGTTTAAATGCATTTATGAAAAAATAGAGCCCTTCAGTCTACACCTCCAAATGGATGACAGAAGTTGCTTGGAAGCGTAAGCCTTATTGTCGTATCCAATCACACAAGAGGTTTGTGCAGCCAGCTGATTGGAGATGCACATAATGCTGACGTCTCTAATCCCGATAAAAGCCAGACTAAACAGAGTCAATTTGTGTTGTCTATCTGTGTTCTCCTCTCATAGGATGAAATACACAGAACTTAAGTCTTCGTCATACTCTGAAACAGACCTCGGTGTTGTGCTGACAGGAGGCTACTGGCTGGTTGGTAAACCAAGACAAATGCAAGTGAATATAGGAAGCTGGATGAATCTGTCATTCGACAGACACCGGAGCAGAATAAAGACGTATTAGTTCACAGACACGGTAGATCTGGAAGAGATGCTGTGCCATTGTTTGATCTTTATTTCACAACTTTTGGAGAGGTTGTTATGTTTCTGTTGTTTCAGTAAAGGCTGGTCATGCTATTACTTTGAGGGGGGGGGGGGGGGGGGGGATGTGCGGCAACATTGCGGTGCTGTCAAGGAATCACTTAGTCAACAGAAGGTTCCAGTTAGCAACATGATGTATAACCTGTAAGATGCACTTGTCTTCAACACAGCCTGAACTGAGGCCAGCCGTTCTAACCGGCGCCATCAGTCTCCTCCAGGTAATGCAATTAGAAGCCACCATTAGCTTGGGATGCTCTTCAAACTGCAAATGCACTTTTGCTAAATAGCACACACAGGAGTTGCCAGTGACAGCACTCAAGCAGCTACATTGAGAAGAGAAGACCGATGGAGAGAAAAGAGAGAGAGAGCATTATTTTTTAATAAATAATAAAAATAAAAAGCTTTTTGACTAGGGTTTGTTCGTGTAATTGTGAACCGTTCCCCCGCCACCAGCCCCATCCCTCCTCCTAACAACAGCCCTGGAATTGATATATTCCATTAGGCATAACAGACACACAGAGCCATACCAACTGCTGGCATGTTTGTTTTTTTCCGCCAGGTTAACAGAGGCTCTACCTTTGGCGAGCCCCCCCTCCTCCCCTCCCCAGCTGCTGAAAGATGCTAAATAAATGGTTGGGACATGCTCAATCAGTTCTCCAGGCCCTCTAATCTCCTAACTCGTGGACAGATCAGTCACCAGGTCTGCTTACACCACACCACCCCAATCCCCCCCCCCCCCCCCAACTCGGCCACCTCGGCACAAAAAAATAGAACAATAACAGAAAAAGAAAAATCAATTCCCTGAGGGCTGGGCATTGTAACCGCTGCTTAACCGGGACCTTATTGAACCCTCAGCCGCCACTCCGACTCAGCTGGACAAAGGGTCGGTCCAGGAGAACACCCTCCAGGAGAACACCCTCCAGGAGAACACCCTGCAGGAGAACACACTGCAGGAGAACACACTCCAGCACTCATTATCCGGGAAGCACTTTCTTTTAGATTTTTGATTTTTTCCATTTACAGCCAAATCTCTCGCTCCACCGAGCGCCGGCCCCCAGCGCTGGGGTGCATATCAGACCACATCAGAGACCCCATACATCGGGGGCACTGATGTGGTCGTAGAATACGGCCGAGAGGAGACAGGGGGGGGAAGGGGGGGGAGGGGGGGGGGGTGGCTGGTGCTGCTTGGTGGGTGTTCATTAGGCGATAGGGAGTGAATGTCTCCTGATTGTGATTGGTGTTTACTAGGTGTTGGCGTGGGCCTGGGTGTGCAGGCAGCAGCCGGCTGCTCGCTGAGAAGCTAGAGGGGGGCCGGGGGGGGGGGAGCTGAGGGGGGCTTGGGGGGGATGGAGGGCTGAGCCGCGGTGGGGAGGCATTGTGCGATCTGCTCACAAATCAAAGTCTCCCACACAGGAGAGGAAGACGGAGCGCCGTCATTTAACACAACCGTAGGCGGACACGCGGAAACGCATAGGACCGCACTATCACACACACACAAACACAAACACACAAAAACACACAGAGGCATACATAAAGAAGCCAACGCCATATATACAGGCACACACACACACACACACACACACAGAGGCACACATAGAGACACACATATATATATACACACACAGAAGTTTGCACACACAGGCACACAGAAACACATCCACACAAGCACGCACACAGAAACACACACACACACACAGTCTCGGGAGAAGCAAGCCAAAACATGGGGATGGACACGAAGAAACAGCGGCTCCTGACAGAGCGACTAAAACAACAACGCTCAAACAAACACACACACTGATGCACAGACAAATACACACACACATGCATCCCACACATTCCCACAGAAACAGATATGTGTAGGAATACTCATACAGGCTGAGATACATGTGCTGATAAAGATGCTAACACACGTAGCATTACGCTGCGTAGCCCCGGGCCGCAGACGGGAGGAGCTGAGCTCACTGGAAAGGCCTAATCTGAGCTGACATCTTTTCACTTGACGGATTAATTGGTTTATCAAAGAACACAATACAACAAAAAAATTGGATCGCAGCCGTGATAACTCTGCTTTCATGGAGGCAGAGAGAGTGAGAGAGAGAGAGAGAGAGAGAGAGAGAGAGAGAGAGAGAGAGAGAGAGAGAGAGAGAGAGGTGGGTGGGACCTAAAGGATCTGCTTGTTCCCTTCTATTCCTTAAGGCAACGTCAGGCTAAATCTTCTGAGGGATTATCCCAGCAACCCAATGTTCTCTATTCTGCCATTGTATGCCTCTTTAAGCACAATTGACAAATGAGTTATTTGTATTGTAGATGTGTGAAAGTAAAATACTGGATTTTCTATTGATTTCCTGTGGCTAGAATGCATTACCGACTATGCTATGTGTGTGTGTGTGTGTGTGTGTGTGTGTGTGTGTGTGTGTGTGTGTGTGTGTGTGTGTGTGTGTGTGTGTGTGTGTGTGTGTGTGTGTGTGTGTGAGTGTGTGCGTGTGTGTGTGTGTGTGTGTGTGTGTGCGTCTGTGTGTGTGTGTGTGTGTGTGTGTGTGGGTGTGTGTGTGTGTGTGCGTGTGTGCGTGTGTGTGTGTGTGTGTTCCTCACAGGCTAGCATATCCTGAACGTGGAGACACAGAGCGCATCATGCCTCTGTGTCTCCTTACAATCCCCGCTCTGCTTCTCGAGCTGCGTTGCTGCGGTCCCCATGACGCTTCTCTTGAGATGCGTTTAGGTTTTCGTTTCTCTCCCTTCATTATAGATACTTATGTTCCGCTCACAGGACCCAGGGAAGACATTGGAACCAGGAGGCTGTCGAAGACTTGCCGTTATACTGATTTCAGCTGGCTGGAGCTCAACAGAGGGGCTCCTAACCGACTGTTAAATGAGTTACACAGCGGATCAGATATCTCCCAGGGAGCCCTTCTGCTTTTAATTTAAGGTAAACTAATAGCTTCATTTATTGGGAATTAAAATTAAATAATATCACCATAGCCTACTTAAAAATGGTCTCATATTCATATTCCTCATGAAGAGCTCACTCTTCAGTAGTTCATGAATTTTAATTCATTGGGCTGCGGTCAATCCCCTTGCTGTAGGACGCGACAGAGTCTTAAGTCAAATTGAATTATTCCCAGGGTTTCCATTGGGCTTGTTCTCCTTTTAACTTTACTCCGGCAGCATACTACTCACAATTCCTATCATTCTCCACAGTATTCTCTCCATTACAATAGAAAAGTTCCTTGGTCTTAACTGAAGAGTCCCCAGCCCCTTGGAGGTTAGCCGTTTGAGGGATGAGGGGGAGAACCACAGCACTGATAGATAGAAGAGTTTGGAATCTGCTCTTTTCAGGGATACTTTTTCGACATGAAATTCCTTTCAGGTTTCACTTTTCGCCTCCGTTATTTTTGGGGGGGTCTGCCATTTATGGAATCCAAACTCTATACATTGGGCTGAAATATTATGGTAAGATGGAGGCAACATTGCTCCTACACTCACACTAAAGATGCTCTTCAGGGAACGGGAAGTCCCGTGCATTATCAGTAATTCCAAATGTGCGGCTTGGCAGCACGTGTCAAAACAGCCTCCCTGCCCTCTGAAAGGATCAGCCGTGCAAAAGCATACGGTACCGCCAGAACATTAGGCCCGCCAGCGGCAGAATGCCTTCACCTGCCGGGAGGAAAGGAGGAGAATGTGTCTCAACTTATGAGGACATGATCCGCATTACCACAAATCATTCAAATGACTTCGGAGGGTGGAAATACCTACCGATCTGAGAAGGAAATGGCATGATCGCCCCTCTCTGCTCCTTTCAAGAAATAACGGGGAATACATACGAGTGAGCAGAAGATTCGATCACAGCGGATCCGTAGATTCACATTTTCCATGTCAAATATTGCAGTGAGCGGTAGGAACGGTAATGGTGTTTTAACGGGATTCATCCCTTGTAGAGCTTAGCGCTGAAGACAACCGCCTGGCTGAAGGGATCCTTCATGAATGTGTCTCATAACTTCAAAAAAGAACCATAAAAAAAGCTAACTTGCAGAGGTAGAAGCACACACACACACACACACACACACACACACACACACACACACACACACACACACACACACACACACACACACACACACACACACAACAAGGAAACAGTGGGATTAAATCAGGGTTGGTTTTAAAAGGTCAGAGGCCAAGGGAGTAAGATTCGGCGATTAGGCTTAGGTACCTAAAAGGTTTATTTCTACACCCCTGTGATACGTTTTTTAAACTCTGCTCTTTACTTCTAGTGTGCACTGCAGTGAAGCTATCCAAAAGCGAACAGCACACTACAAACCCCCAGCATTCTGCAGAGTGAACAACTGCCCCATTTTACTGAGCGACAATGCACTTCCTGCTTCCTGCCCAGACTTATCCTACAGACTTATCCTACAGACTTATCCTACAGTGTGCGGCCAAAGGGGACCTCAATTAGATATCTGAAATGCATTTATGTCCCATTGCAAATATATGGATACGTTCATAGTCCTGAATCTGCCCCATTTATGAATAGCCACACAACCACCATCCATCTTTTGGTTCCCAGGGAGGCGTAATGGTATGTGCCTGGAGGGCACATACTACGGAGTCTAATTCTCCCAGAAATTGTGTCTAAGCACTGGGCCTGGTGGTGGCACAACAATAGCAAGTGGAAATAACTCCAGAAGTTAAAGCGAAAGAGGAACTGGACACCCCTGGCAATCTCTTTGTTGTCTCTAAAAATAGCCAAGAGTCCCAACGGTCTCTCTCTCTGATGCAAAAATACTAATAAATAAATAAAGTATGCAACACGCTTCATTATTTCATTACACGTCACACAGTGATTTACATGCACAGCAGAGGAAGAGCCGTTGTCATCCTGAGCACTAAGGCTCTGGCAGAGGACTGGCGTGCTGATCCCCAGCAGAATAGGAAGACAGAAAAACAAGCGGGAGAAGCACTCAGTGTACCCCGCCTCTGGAGGCCGGCCATGATCTCATGTTATCCATGTTTTCCCCAATGCATTAAGGCGGTATGCATCATGTCAGCCAGACCCGTACACACAAACCGCAATCCCAGTCTTGCTGCTTAATAATGAATCGCAGAGCAGGATTGTCTAATTTGAATGGAATGCTGGATGCCAGTTAAACCCAGACAAAGCCTGTCTGTAAACAAACAAAGCATAGTCTCATTCATCTGACATTGACCTATTGACATTGTATTACTGGCGGCACTGCATTATCTCTTTTCTTCTGTTGATACCGACGTTGAACCTGTTTGTGACCTCCCTGACTTCCCCTTTGTGAACTCAGCATCCATAGAGAATGCAAAGCAATATTTGACACGAGTAGGCACATTGGGTGTCCACTGCATTGATTATGCAGCGTACAATATTGTTGTGCTGTTGTACAGCGCAAAAACACTCAACCATTAATGGTCATAGTGGATGCAATTGGTTATGGAGGAAAGCACACTTGGCCATTTGGATATTTGTCTAGACCAGGTTTTATTGTTATTTCCTTTATTGTGTTAATCAACACATTGGAGTGTGTTTCCTATTCTTTACTTGGACTACCCTGGATGACAAATGGTCGATGTTTGCATTTTGGAGGAGTCCTATAAAGGCTCTCCAAGGATGTGCAGCCGACACAGGGTCGATGAGAATCAGGGGTGTTGTGATGGAAGGGGGGGAGGGTGGGGGTCAGGGGGGGGATGTCAAACAAATGTGGTGTTGTCTTGGTGACCTTAATCACTTCCAGGTTCATCCAAGCTCCGATTTCACTTGTACGCCTTATTTCAGGTCACTGCCGGAAAGTCAAAGTAGGGCACAGTCATTATCTCTGGGTGCAGAACACAATCATCCGCACAATACAATAAGGTCGGCACAATTCACTGGAGTGGTGTCCATTTCCTCCCGGCCCCCAACACACCCGGCCGATGCCTGGGTGCTTACGCCGGGAAGCTAATATATGCTGCGGTTTTGTCCATAGCAGAAATACATCTCCCCGCAGATAGGTTGGCTCTTTTGTCTCTTGTCTGCTAGGTGAGGAACGGCATACAATGTCAACTACAGTAACACAGGAGAATACTTAAACCTGCGAGGTCGTGGACATGTGCTACAAAATGGAATAGAGATGGGTCTATGAAGTGAAGGTTTTTAAATGCAAATTGGAAGGGAATTGTATTATTCTTAGTTAATCTCAAAAGGAGAGAACATTTCTACGATGTATGAATAACAACGCTTGAGGTCAAACTTTTCACTTTTACTTAGAAAATGAATAGATAAAATATGTAATTGACGATAAATATTTAACATGAAAACATGCTGTTGTAATACGAATAACATTAAAGTGTTTACATGAGAAGCACACACTAAATTCTATGATATCATCATTCAGTCCGCAATGCACACATATAATCCAGTAGTTAATGACTCGGCATTCAGGAAGGAAAAACATGTGCCGCTGAAGATGATCAAAACAACTTAGATTAATCTATCTGAAAGGCCTCTGAAAGGAAGAACTTTCAAACACTCTTTCAAGACTGCGAGCACATCCATTCTTTATGATGGCCAATGATTCAGATGCATTATTAAACACCAATGTTCACAATCCCCCTGACCCTTTCTTTGATATCTCACATTTTCCTCTAGTCAGGCTGTGTGTGTATATTGTGGAATATGATTTCAGAGAGAATACAATAATTTAATGCAGAATCTATTCAGCCTTACAATTTTTCCCTTTTCCATTTTTTCTCCAACATATGAAAAGTAAAAGTGTCCTTGTAAGTGAAATCACATCCTAATAAGACAACCCTCAATCACATATCCTTATCAGCGAACTAAGGAGCTTGAAGCTGGTGTGAGCTGTCCAGGCCAACGCCTTGGCTCCAAGTCAAAGACTCAACTGTCTAATGCAATTGGCACAGCCAATGAGCCAAGCTAGTGGAATTAGCCCCGGATGCACATTACCACTGACAAAGGGTCTGAGGTCTGACTCTGCAAAGGACACTATGAATCCCTTCTTGACCGGGACCCAGTCCCGAAAGACGGGTGGAGGGCTGAAAATAAATTCATGAAACAGAATACGAGTTCTGAGACCTTATTCCCCCCCACTGTCCATTGGTGCTTCTAGTACTTATGATATCTTTCTATTACCATCAAGACAACTCAAATCATTTTATCGATTGATTATTTATTTAGCGAAGATGAGAAGACAAAATGTTTCCAGATTCTGTCTGCATCTGATCTGATCTGTTCTGCATCTGGTACAATATGCCATTTAAATTAAATACAAAAAAAAAGAAAAAAAGTGAATGCCTTGGCAGAATGGTTGCTCTGTGCATGTAAAGCATTCAAGAGCCCTAATGCTGCTCTTAGCTCTAATTAGCCAATGGGCTGATCTCATTAGACAAATGCTGTTGTTACAGGCGTCCACTTCTGCCTGAGATGACTGCCAGAGGCATAAGGTTAGAGAGGTGGGCTTTAGGAAACCAAAATAAGAGATGGGACGTATTACGATCGTCACGCTCATACGTTCCATGTAATCAGAGCGATTGCGTTTCACAGACTGCAGGTAGGCGTAGTGCTGCAGCTTCTATTCAGACTAGCAGATTGACTGTAGCAGACGAACACGTTCTGGCATCTATTTTGTTTTACAAGGCAGCCGTTCCCTCATGTAATCGAAGACAGGGAGAAAATAAACCTCTTTTATTTCGGTGTGTGTGTGTGACAACTTTACGAAAAAGCGGGGCAGTCTGTGTATTTTGTTTGTGTACTGACCTCCTTTGACTACACACACACACACACACACACACACACACACACACACACACACACACACACACACACACACACACACACACACACACACACACACACACACACACACACACACACACACACACACACACACACACACACACACACACACACACACACCCTTTCTGTCCAAAGTGTTACGATTAGCCCCGAGTGGGATGTGGGTCTGCAGTGTGTGTCGACGGGTCGGTTCAAAGGAGGCTACTTAGCAGATATCACTCAGAGAGTGTGTTCTCTCGGCTGGGTACGACCAGTCCACTGGGCCGCTGATAAAAGAAAATAAAAATAAATAATGGGATGTCTTGAAATTCTGATTAGCACACTGGCCGGTTAATTGTAAGAGGGTTTGCAACAGGCCTAATCAGGTATAAGGAGCCGGCTGCACTCTAAGTTGCCTTCTTCTTCGGGGTGGATGGTAGACTGTTAGGATGGAGGAAGGCGATTGTCTACGGTCTGTCCCGATAATCTGCTGGAAAGCCTCTAATCTGGCTCAAGTACTTAAGGAGTCAAGCAGCAAAATAAACAACATTGATTATAGTCCCACTGTTCTTTTTTCATTTGGCCTTTTTTCTTTTGATCTGGCCCTTGCAGAAGAGGGGGGGCGTGGGGGCAGGAAGTCAGTGGGGGTATGGACGGGGTTTGGGGGGTTGCCGCTCGCCCCAGTCAGGGCCATCTGGTCGGGCAAATGTTAAGGCTGGATAAATACCCCCTGAGTCCTCTGTTCAAACCAGATTATCTGCTATTCTAAGGACGGGGGCCGGCATCTTATCGCCCGCCAAATCTCTTAGACAAAAGCAAATCACAAATTCTTCCCTAGGATTAGGAGGGCCACAGGCACGGCCGGTCTGACAGTCTTAAAGCAGTCACCTCCCGCCTAGCTCCGCAGACGCACTGAGGATCCCTCCTCTCTGCCATCGGTCCTTAAGACCCGGCTGGTTTCATTAGCTTCAAAGCCTAAACATCCACCTTAGGGATTGTTGGCATGCAATATTTAAACAAAATAATAGCATTAGCACTAATTTAACCTGGCTGCAGCCCTTCAACCATGAGCTGCATCTGAGGGAATGTCCAGGATGAGGTCATTGGGTCTGGATCACGTTGAGGCCTGAAAGCTGCAGTGAACAATGGCACATGGCTCCACAGAGAGCTGTCTGTGGGAGCCCTGCAGCACCACACAGAGTGGAGGGGATAACGTGACAATCAAATATAAAGGTAAACATAGACTTATTACGGTTAGGCTTTGACGCCGGTATCAACAGAATATAGATGTAGTTATTGTAGTTAGTCTATTTGGTCCAACAAATACTATAATTCATAATAACACACACACACACACACACACACACACACACACACACACACACACACACACACACACACACACACACACACACAGAGTCACAGAGTCACACACACACACACATACAGAGTCACACACAGACACAGACAGACACACACGGAAACAAAATCTAGACAAAACAAGAAAAGTTAACTTAATTTGTGTGTACCTCTCTTTGTGTTTGTCTCTGTGCTTTAGGAAGATTAGCGTTAAACCTCATGACATCCCAAAAAACAACCTTAAAGCCCTGTGATTAAGGGGCTAAAAATGTGTACAGAGGAGGGGGGAGTCGTACCCTTAACCTCACTTATCCTAACCACATTGGAGTAACATAAATGGTACAGACCAATCAGGCACTGACAACCTGCTAAAACCTTGGAACACCAGTGAACACACGTCCGCACATGATGCATTGCCACAACCTACTGAACCATTATTAAACCAACCTATTGCCATGATTTCACTCGCCCCTGAAAGGAACAGCCCCTCACTGACAGCCGTGTGCTATTTGCTTACCCTGAACCAGGGCTGTTTTTAGATCATGCATTTGAACAAGGAAAAACACGAGTAGGAGCAATCCGAATGTATAGTTGAGAGCCCCACCAGCGAGTCACCACTGCTTTAATCAACAGGATTGTTTCCAATGAAAACAATCTCCAGGCTGCTGCGTTACACTCTGTGTATCCGGAATGAGAGCCACTCCACGGTCTTCCACACTGATTTGATTCTTGCTCACACACAAAAGGTAGCGAGACCGCCGCTGCTACGGGGGGTGAGTGAATAATTCAGCCTCTCACAGATTTGGCACCGATTGTGCGTTGCCTTGAGTGGAGTGCAACAGCAAGTGCATCGCCGTGTTTCCTGCACCGCTGCACAGCACATGCATAAAATAGCCCCTGCTTAGGGAGCCGCTTCAGGGCTCCCATGTCCCCCCCCCCCAACCCCCCACCCCAGATACACATGGTGCTCGGCTAAATCGTTAGAACCTCCCACCGGACACCTTGACCAATGGATGCATCCGGAAAGGCAAAGGAATTGGGGCAGGCTGTTTCTTTCTTAATTCAAAACCGACACACACACACACACGCACAACTATTGAACTGCAAGGAACTCTGGGTAATTATGACAGATAAAACTTGAAATGATGTCATTCTTCTTCTTTTTTTAAGGAGGAAGTGATCTATTATTCCTGCATAGATTTGCACCTTAGCACCAATTAGATGAGCCCAAACTGTCCTTTTGAAGAATCCCATTAACTCTTCCCGTTTCCACGCCGCAATGGCGGCGCAAATGGCCCCTTTGCCGCCCAAGCAGAGACAATGCGCAGGATTTATGGAGCTGGTTAGTGTCAGTCTGTCATTTGTGCACCAGATGACAACATGATCTCGGTGGACTGTGTGGGCGTCGTATAAATCAACGTAATGTGAAGGAAGAATGGGCATTTGTTATCACTGCTAGCATCTCTGAAATTTTACCCAGACAGATTCTGGAATAACGCCGGGCATTATGTTAAATTTACATAATAAAGGGAAGTTACTGATAATATCACAAACAAATAGGATCACAGTGATTACATGCTCAAGGTTGAGGAAAGTCACAAGGTTGGGTCCCCGTGCCGACATTCACACTTGGTGCCAAAATAGAGTTGCCTCACTCTAAAGATTCTAATAAAAAATGGAATGTCACTGTATTGGTATTTGGAGCGAGAAGGTACATCAGGTTAGTAAAAGTGGGACTGACTTTAATGAGCCTTACACCATGCAAGAAATTTTTTTTGTGAAAACATTAAGCAGACACACACACACACACACACACACACACACACACACACACACACACACACACACTCAATGTACGGAGGTGCACACATGTTTGCTTGGTTGTGCGCTCGTGAGTATGTGTGTGTGTGTGTGTGTGTGTGTGTGTGTGTGTGTGTGTGTGTGTGTGTGTGTGTGTGTGTGTGTGTGTGTGTGTGTTTGTGTGTGTGTGTGTGTGTGTGTGTTTAGAATAATATGAAATGTGTTTTTCTGCCCACAGACATATCATTGCATTATCTGTAATCAAACTGACTATACATGACTCGCTTTCAGGGCCGTTACATGAAATTGAATTCTACATCCTCATGAATAATTAATGGACATGTCAGGACAGCAGGTCTGAAAAAAAAACAGTCAACCGAGCCTCTAGGTGACATTCCGCAATACAAAGCAGGGAAAACTTTACGTCTCTTTTGTTTCTTTTCAATGACAAGTTCAAATGAGTGTACATTCTCCTCTGAAGATTATAACGAAATCGCAAGCACATGTTACGAACGAGAGAAACCCGGGAACAATTGCTTATGCATCCAAGGAAAATGGAAATGGTGAGAAAATAGAAAGAAAAGCAAATAGGTTTTAAGGAACTGTAATTATGATGGCTCACATAGCAAGTGTTTGCTTTACTGACAACATTTTGTGCATATTGTAGCCCGATCAAATGGTATTTATTTATAAATAAATACATACAATGAAGTCAAATCCATTCATCAGCTACAGTCTCTGCTCTATTTCCATGCATAGCTGTTGGCCCTGTTTAAGAGATGGCTCACATCCATATAATGGATGTGAGCCAAAATCAAACCACTTTGGTTTGATTTTGAGAACAGTCCATAACCTTAATGAGCCACAACAACTCGTTGGAAATCAGACCCAATGCTTATTAATTCTGCTCTAAAAGTGTGCTTTGCTGGACCATGTGAGAACGAGGCATTTATCAAGTGAACATTATGATATTATTAGCAGGTTGACATTGGTTTGTACGCCTACAGAAGGCGTGAGGACACTAAGCACACCTGTGCGCACCGTTACTTGTATATTTCGGGATAAAATTAGCTGGCAGCATCAGGCTGGCTTTCAACACCTTTGATCGCTGTGCCCCAGTAACAACTCTGGGTTGATCCCCCCTCCATCTCTCTGATTTGCTATGTGTGCTTTGTTTCAGTGTGTTTAAGCCATACTGTACATCATAGAGGCAAGCTTATTATTATTATTATCACATGATCATTATCAGCAAGCCAAAAAATAACTATTCAGACTTTTCTTTTTGTTTTCTGCCTGTGCACTTCAAAGGATGTATTTTCTCACACAGAAATTTCCATAACTTCTTTGCTGTAATCTGTTCCTAATGAGAGATGTGTATCTAAACGGTATCATTGTCACATCCCACTGGTTGGCTTGTGTTGGTGCACGGAACAGAAGGGGAAAAGGAAAAATATTCTGCATAGCTTCAGTGATGAGCCAATTAAAGTTGTAACACTGCAAAAGCACACTTTTAACACGACCGGTCTGGCTCTAGTGCTGGATCAGTACAGCACATTCAGGGGGTCCTAGGAAATATGTATTTTTATGCTCTAACCGTTCATTATAGCATCGGCGTTTCTATAATTACTTTTCTAGCATACATTAACGAAATACTATGCTCTCTGCAAAATTAAACAATTTTGAGTGAGGGAAATGGAAGATATGCGATAATGCTTATTTATGCACAACAATAACATCTTTTTTGGTTTGTTTGTTGTTCCCCTAGATGAAAAATAAGAGTCATGGAAATAAAATTACAATGCAAAAAGACTTTAATCAATTTCAGAAGCGCACACATACATAAACCAAACATTTTACATTTTTCTCAACACACCGGCAACTCAAAGTCAATTACAAAGATCCTGTAAGGTGCGTATTGTATTTCACATTGAATAAAAGTGAGGTTATCTGTCTCCCGTACAAGTATACCCATATATGGGTGTCATTGTTATTTTTTTGTGATGTTTTTCTCTTTTTTTGTATTTTTCCCCAAAGATCAGGCAAATCTAACCATTACACAGTGCTAGGATGCTATGTATAGACCATACTCTGGACTCCTACGCAGTGGAGAATACGTTTGATACCATAATTACATGAACACACCTCCTCCTGATACAGCAATGTCACTCGCTATGAGGTAAGATATAAAATTAAAAGCTTTAAAGTAGACATCATCTTCTAACACCATATTCAGATAATAAGACAAAAAAACTGATTTCTGGACAAGTTTTAATTGTTGTGTTGTATATAATACACATTTAGAAAAATGGCTGCCGGTCAATGCCACCCTAAATAACTCAATTATGCAGGCCATGTCTATTTTAATGGTTTTAATTCTATGGCTATATACTGTATATTTATATATTTATACATATATATGTACTGCATAGCCCCCTGGGCTTTACCTATTGAAGCATTCTTAGGCTTACCAATAAACAGGACTACTGGACAACAATGCTGCTTACCATCAAGTTACTGGTGTGGAAGTGAATAAAGTGTTCTATATATTCTATGTGAGGGAATACAGCGGAGGCAAACGTTTGTGCGCTTCGAGGGAAGTAAGTGCACTACAGTGGATTGTTCTTGTCGAGTGTTTCCTTTTTATTGCTGCTTTTAGGTTGGAGACTGGATTACCTTCTCGATTTGGTGTTGCATTGCATTCCCTATCTTAACCTGTCACTTTAATAAATAAGGTGAATATAAATAAGTGCACAGAATTAAGCTAATTTGTGCTGAAGCCCACTGAGTCAAATTCTGTTAAAGACTGCCTGAGGATTTGTGTTTGTTCTGCTTTTCGCAATCTGAGTTCTTGTTTTATTTCTTTTTCTATTTTTTAATAACGCAATTTTCCTCTTCATTTCTATCTCCTTTTCTCTCCACAGGATAAGTCAACCCCGGCTTATTGGTCAGTGTGACACCCACAAAGGTCAAGCTTAGTGCGACACCTCAGCTATTCCTGCTCTCCATCAACAGCTTTTGTTTACAGGACTTGCCGTTTAGTCTTGTGACATTGTGGCTTTGCTTAGACTATTCAACTTCTCCGCTCGCTATTCTGACCACTTCGAGAGCATACCACAAGGGTGTGTTTGTGTCTGTGTGTGTGTGGAGGGGGGGGTGGTGGTGATGCACAACTAATTAAGTGGTACCGTTGTATTGGGGGCCATGCGTTGCTCTCTAACGTCAGCCACATTATTGATGAAATGCGTTTAGTGGCATCAAAAGTGGGGGACACAAGAAAGGGTAATATTTGTACCAAAAGTAAAAAAGGGTAAAACTGTGAGGTGGGCATAAAACACTAGATATAGGCCTCATTGTAGACTTTGCAGCATTTAATAAAAACAAAACACTATTTGTCACAAGCTCTGCGAGCCCAGAAAGAGCTACTAAAGCATACAAAAACATCATGTAAGAAAATAAATTGTCCACGTGGCAATTTTCAAAGAAATAAAATCAAATAATAACCAATAAATATAAACACCATCAACTCTGTGATAGATAAACATACACACATACATATAAACATACTTTGTACAAGTCTGCTGACTGTGTTTTCCTTATTTTACAGAGCGGTCTGTGGTGGTTGTGGTGGTGGTGGAGGTGGAGGAGGGGTGGGACTTGAGTTTGGAAGTTAGTTTTTTATGACCTCCAAGCGCATCGTCCTTGACAAAGCAGGGAAGTGAACCTATAGTGTGGGGAGGGGTCTGGGTAAAGCAGTTCAGCATCACCATGAAAGAGGAGCGTCATCAAGTTTGAGGGCATCTGTGATCCCCCCCACCCCCCCCGCTAAACGGCAATCCAAGTGCATGTTGTCCCCCCCTCCCCGACCCCGGGCCACTTGAGCGAGGAGGCAGAGTTTGAGGCTGTTGAGACAGTAAGAACTTGTTTCACCTCTTCGCAGTTCTCTCCTTCCTTCCTTGCTTCATTCCTTCCTCCCTCTGCCCTTCTCCCCCTCTCTTTTCTCATCCCTCCCTCTTGCTTTTGTTTTCCTCCCCTGAGGTGGGTGGGAGCTAGAGATTGATTTTAATCCTGTGGGAGCGGGCTGTGCCACAGAGTGTGCCATAGTGTGGTGGTTTCAGAGCCGTCTCCTGAAATATAGAGAGACAGACAGATATAGGGAGATTGTCGTTACAATATCATTGAGCTCTGTGCAACCTAGGCTGCAAAATAATAAGTGAAGCATTCTTCAAGGCATGGCTGACAGTCAAAGTGTTAATCTTGTCAGGTCTCCTTGAAGAATGTTGCAAGTGTCACAGATTTTGCTTTTTGTTTTATTCCTGTACTTATCAGAGCATGCAGTCGTAGCCAATCATTACATCCGATTTGTCTTTTTTTGTCTCCCACCACACTATCACACGGCTCCTTGTTTGTCCCTTGGAAAGCCATTTTGGAATCAATTTAGAGCCCACGGTTTTGGACCCTTGCCTGTGGGTCTTCTGATATGTACAAGATTTAACAAAAACAACCGAAACACCCATCAGAAATGCATCTTTAACCAACATCTCAGGCAGACAAGATGTTAGCAACCTTAATCACAGCATGACATTAGCATACAATTATAGATATTAGCCTGAGCCGTGAGGAAAGCATGAAAAGAACACAACGGTAAATGGATAGAAGAATAGAGCATTGAATGAGAAGCATACAATTTGGAAAGCCAACCTAGTTAACCTCTTAGAAGGCGGGGCCCTCTTTCTGGGCCATTTCCATCACTATGAGTCAACATGAGCACTTGTTTATCATGGTATGTGAAAGAGTGACCCTAACCACCTCAACCACACAAACTGAAAGCTGTTTAGTCAACCGTGGCAAGGCTTGTTCCTCCAATTCCCTTTTCTTTTTAATCTCAAAATTACAATTTGAGGGTTTTACAATAAGTGGAGAATAATTGACCACATATGGTGATCAAAATATGTTATGTATAGTGTAGTGTAGACATAATTAAATAATGTAAATAAATGAAGATCGGACAGGAGTTCATTTTTGCGAGTCACTGCTAAACACCCCCCACCATGAGCCTTTCCAGGAAACACAGACCAAAACAGAAGAGGAAATGCATTGGCTTCATGCATTCCACAATATTCATGATATGTGAGCTGATGGAGAGCCGGTGTGGCATTTGATCTGGGTCCGAGGAAACACATAGAATGACACGCTTATCGCCGCAGGCACACTGACCTCCAATAAGATGTCGGCAGCGCATTGAAAGAACAAAGGACGAGATGAATAAACTGAAGAGGAGGGGCAATGTCGGAGGAGAAGTGAGAAAATAGTGCGGAGGGAGAGAGGAAGGGGACAGAGAGAGGGAGTTTGCAAATAACTCTCTTTTGCGTATAATGTGGCCATATTGTGGCACAAATATGTGCTCTCCGAGGCGTCCTTGTTGACAAGCTTTTCTCTTTAGCGGCTACATCTGTAATGTCTCGGCAAAACATTTTGCTTTGACCTTCATCTGGATGCCTTCCTCCTCTTGCTCTCTCCTTCCCTTTGATGGGTGATTCTAAGGCACTATTACTGTTTAAATCTCTCACTTTTTCAAAAAAGATTAGATTTATTATAATACTTTTTCAATGCTAGCAGTTTGCACGCTAAAGATCAAGGCTTCATAATGTTCAGACTTTTCTTTCTCCATTTTGAGATCATGTGTTGAACGTAGCTTTGGTGGAACAATGAGAACGATTTGAGTAAGACAGGATCAAATAAGGGGAGTATTATAAAGTGGTGGGGCTCCCCACACCGGGCTGGAGGTCATCTCGTCGTAGATCTCTTCCCATCCTCAGGATCTCTCTCACCCCGGGGGAGAGCACATGTGACATCCCCGATAATCTTAAAGGAAGGCTGCAGGTTTTTTTTTCCCTGCCTCTTATCAACCTCATTTGAAACCTAATTACAGTGATTTTAATCATATTGTGTAACGAGTGATTAACCCTTTAGTGCATTTAATTAACCTCTGCAGCCATAGTCTCCTCGTCAGGAAATAAATTGTCATGCCAGCGGCCTTTTTAGGGTAATTTTTCCAACCTGGTTTTAAATAAGCACACCCAAAAACTACAGGGAAATCTTATATCTTAAGAAGGCATCACTTATCGATCACTCAGGGGGAAGGAGAGGAGTAAATGTATTGTTTGCTTAACGCCGCAGTAAATGGTTGCCAGCTAGGATGACTCACAGAGTTATGACAGACCATCATCTGACCGCTCTCATTTCTACATGTATAGAAACATCAGCAGCGTAGAATATGGCGTTGGGAAATGAGGATATGTTGTTGTCCTTGATCATAAATTAATGTCTAACAGATTGTCTTCCCCAGAAAAAAATCCAAAATGTGAAAATGTAAACGGAAGATAATTCTTAATTCTTCATACTGACTGAATTCTTCTGCCTATTTTAAAGCAGGCGATAAAAAATAATCATCCCGACAATTTGTCATGGAATGGTATGAAGAGGTTTCAAAATGAAGCGCTCCTCAGAAGTAAGGCGTGATGTTGGTAAGCTCCTATCTGCGTACTATACAGCAGTGAGCAGAGCTGTGCTTTAGCCATGGTCCCAGATAAAAGGTGGATCAGGGGGATGACTAGCAAGCCTATGTGGGTGTCGCCATTAATGATCCTAAGCAACAATAATTCCACAGGATAAACAGGCGTTTATGGAGAAAATCTATGTCATGAGGGGTTTTAAAGAGCTCATAGGATTTCAAAGAAGGGCATCTTGGGAGCAAAAGCAAAATGTGTAAGAACACCAAATGATTTGGAAAGTGGTCGCAATCGGTGGTGAGACAAAAATAATAGGCATCTCAAATCATTGATGCGGTATGATGCAATTGGCTCAGAAATGTAGAAATAATATATATGTCATGATCAACATGAAATAACATGAAAATAAGCCAGCACAAATGTAATTTAATAAAAATGAAAAGGATAGTTTTGTGTGAATAGTTTTTATGACTGATTGTAGATTGTTAAGATTAGTTTTATTTGTTAAGTAGGTATGTTAATGTAGATATTTCTACACTAAATAACCCTTTATTGTCCATATCTACATTAAAATATTCTTAAAAAAAACATATACCACATCGTATCTTTCAAGAGAAAGATTATTCAATCAGAGATAATAAAGAGATCATGTATCAATTCAACATTCATCTGTGTCATCTTCAGTGTATCTAAGGTGTGCGTACAGCCTCAGCTTATGTTTGTATGTGTGTGGTATTCACAGGTTCTGCTAACATTCCCTCTGTATGTCAACCTTTGCGTATCACCTTCACCCTTCACACACAGCAGTGGTTTGTCACTTTTCCCAGAGTGCCTCACTCTAGCGTTTGCAGGAGAGCTTCTTCTGGGCTACCTCTCCTCACGTCTCATTTATTTTTTTCCCTCAGTTTTTTATTTTATTTATTGGAGCACTTTACATTTGGCACGTCTCTTAGGGGAATCATAAGCACTGCGACGTACTTTGACATTCAAATTAATTTATTTCTGCCACGAAGATTCAGTGGCACTTTGAGGACGGCATTTCATGTTTTGAGTACAAAAAACCCAGAACTTTTCACCTCATCTGTGAAGCCTTTTAAGCATTTGTATAGCCCTTGGCATGGCAAAAATCACTGCTTTCTCACCTTTTGACTACAATTATTACTCGAAGCAGTGAATCGCCCATATCGATGCCTGACTGTGACTGCCACATTTGTTAACTGACCACTCAGTGTGGCTTGTTTAAAAACATGGGTCATGTCAGATTAGCTTTCAGTACTTCCCCCCTTGGACCTTAAATCCAGCAGTGCGGAGATCAAAGCTACGAGGGCAATTGTCTCTCCAATAGAGGCTCTTTCACCAGCCATTCATACTTAGAAATATAATAGAATTGCTAGATACGACAATTACACCACTAGGCTGACTCTTGGCTTTGGTAATGTTTAGGAACGTGGACATGTGTTTTCCTCAAGATTATGCAATTACAGATGATTATAAAATATTATGAAAACCATGTTTTCCTGAAAATAAGTTATTGTTCTGTGTAGCCCATTATTTGTAAAGCTGCAGCTGGCTCAGTATTTGTTGGAGATGACATTCATGTAGACATGGTGGTCTGTGTGGCTGAATTCCCCAGGTCCTTGCTGCCACCCTCCCCCCTCTGGATTACTTATTTGGGGACAGCAGTAGGACTCCGAGAGGAGACTAGTGTGGGTGGGTTTAAAAAGGAAGTCATGAATTACCTGTCGAGTGGTGATCTGCCCTGCAGTCTTGAATCCCCCCTGACAGCTGCACTCTGAGACACTGTACGGGTCGGAGCTAGTCGAGGAGCATTTGGAGAGTGAGTCACAGCCCACCACGAACGTGTTGTCCAAGGGGAGCTCCTGGATTACGTGGTGTTTCTTTGGGGCCACCGGTGTCTCTGGTTTGATTTGAAAGGTGGGCTGGGGGGACGCAGACTTGTAATGCTTGGCTAAG